>NC_091193.1:33917194-34217194 GCF_040958095.1 Procambarus clarkii
CTACCAGTAAATAGGTACCTGGGAGTTAGTCAGCTGTCACGGGCTGCTTCCTGGTGTGTGTATGTGTGTGTGTGGGTGGTGTGGGGAAAAAAAAGTAGTTAGCAAACAGTTGATTGACAGTTGAGAGGTGGGCCGAAAGAGCAAAGCTCAACCCCCGCAAACACAACTAGATGAATACAACTAGGTGAATACACTCTCAGACAGTCCCAGGCAAACTGCATATTTCTGGATTGCCAGAAATCCTTTGACACAGTACCACACAAGAGGCTATTGAAAAAGCTGGAGATGCAGGCAGGAGTGAAAGGGAAGGTACTCCATTGGATAAGGGAGTCCCTAAGCAACAAAAGACAGCGAGTCACTGTGAGGAGCGAGGTCTCAGATTGGCGAGACGTCACCAGTGGAGTCCAGCAGGGTTCAGTCCTTGAACCTTATACTGTTTCTGATATATGTAAATACTGGTTCGGTAACAGGGTTGTTGATTTGTGGAACCAATTTCCGCATACCGTCGTGAAGGTAGGGTCCCTCTATTGTTGCAAGTTTGGGTTGAACATGTATATGAGTGGAATTGGGTGGTTATAAATAGGAGCTGCCTCGTATGGGCTAATAGGCCTTTGCAGTTACCTTTGTTCTTATGTTCTTATGTTCTAAAGTTACATTTTGAATCCACATCGAAATCCCTTTCTACGTCACCTATCGCTGGGTTCACTTCTCGCTCCAAGACCGGCCTACCCCCAATGCCCAAGACTGTCCAATCTATTTCACTAAAAAAAATCTTAGGCTATTAAAAATCAGCTTTTCCAAAAGCTTTCACTTTAACAGAATTTTCTCCTACAGATCTATTACATTCTATACTAAATCTGAATTCTTTGTGATCACTGTTCCCCTAGTTCACTCCCTATTTCGATGTCATTAATTTGTGTTTCCCTGTTAGTTAACACTAATTCTAAAATATTATTTTCCCGCGTTGGTTACTTAATGTGTTGCTTAAGGAAGCAATCGTCAATTCTAGAAAATATTCTGCTTCATTATTCCCTGTTATGTTAAACCAGTTTATTCCACTAAAATTAAAGTCACCCATGACACAATTACTGTTAGACCTTGATGCTCTGGATATTTCATTCCATAGATGCTTTGCTTCCATTCTGTCTAAGTTTGGTGGCCTATATATAACTCCTATTTAAGATTATTTGCTTTTTCGTTTAATTCTATCCAAATAGTTTCTGTGTGTGGCTCAGTTTTGATTCCCTCTTCGAGACTACATTTCAAATTGTCCTTAACATATATGGCTACTCCCCCTCCTCGTCTAATATATCTATCTGTGTGAAATAGTTTAAATACATTTATTTGATATTCAGCTAATAGTTCTCTATTTTCTACATTCATCCACGTTTCGGTAAGTGCAATAATATCTATTTTTTCTGTGCAGACAAGAGCATTTAATTCGTTAATTTTATTTCTTAGACTTCTACTGTTAGTGTAATATACCCTAAGTGAATTGTTATTTTGAGGCCCTTCTCTTTCCCTGATCATTTTGCCAATTCCTTTCTCCCAGAAACACATACTTTTATTACCTCCTTCCTCCAAATCAATTCCCATACCTCTATCTACTAACAGTTTAAACCCAAACAAACACCTGTAACCACTTCTTCCAACGAGTTCGCAACAGCAACAACCCCAGCCCTCGATAGATGCACCCCATCACGAGCATACATTTCATTTCTTCCATAGAAGTGTTCCCAGTTGTCTATGAAAGATATTGCATTTGATTTGCAATATCTTTCCAGCCGGCAATTGACACCAAGTGCCCTCGACATCCATTTATTTCCCACTCCCTTTCTTGGAAGAATGCCACATATGAATATAAGTGTTATACCTTTCTTAAGACGTGCAATGACTGGCCTTAAATTTGAATGATGCGGTAATATTTGGGGAACTGAACGTTGTCTGATTTATGTGAACAAATATGTTGTTATTCCTCTAGCCAGACATATAAAAAGTAACTGCAACGTCTGTACATCAATTTCCTTTCTCCAGTTGGAAAAAGTTCAATCTAAGCTTCTCTGTACACAAAAATCACAATAGCGTGATGCATCAAATGAACAAATCCACAAGGGCCGCGATGAGGCCCTTTCAGTGGAATTCAATGGAATTCCCGGTTGCAATTCCTTCGGCCATGCCGTGGCGCAGTCGTCTAAGGCAGCGTCTGGGATCATCCCGGGCGTCCGTTCGAACTCTCATCACAATCCTTGTGGATTTGTTCATAAGTTTCTCAGTTTCCCTTTGAACCTGAAAATTTTCTGATTGAAGTTTCCAATTCCCAGGCGGGATTACATAATAATTATTATAAACATTTATAATATAAATTATAAATACCATTTTGATGAGAGATTCTAAACTGTATCCTGTTAAAAGTTATTTTATTAATTAAATGTTTCACTTTCAATAAAGGAAGAGGAACGTGGCTTAGATTAGTGTTTTGCGCGAGCTTAGTGTGTTGTGAGTGCTAAACTCTCACACTAGGAGTGCTAAACACTCACACTAGGAGTGCTAAACACTCACACTAGGAGTGCTAAACTCTCACACTAGGAGTGCTAAACACTCACACTAGGAGTACTAAACTCTCACACTAGGAGTGCCAAACTCTCACACTAGGAGTGCTAAACTCTCACACTAGGAGTACCAAACTCTCACACTAGGAGTGCTAAACACTCACACTAGGAGTACCAAACTCTCACACTAGGAGTGCTAAACACTCACACTAGGAGTGCTAAACACTCACACTAGGAGTGCTAAACACTCACACTAGGAGTACTAAACACTCACACTAGGAGTACCAAACTCTCACACTAGGAGTACCAAACTCTCACACTAGGAGTGCTAAACTCTCACACTAGGAGTGCTAAACACTCACACTAGGAGTACCAAACTCTCACACTAGGAGTGCTAGAGTGCAACAAGTAGAGAGTGACACAGTACTGACCGTGACGACGGTGTAGTGGTTGGGGAAGGTGATGGTGGGGAAGGAAGGCTTCATGTAGGGGGCCCTGGTGCCCCGGGCGGCCAGCATCTCCAGCGTCGGCGTCACCCCCCGCCTCAGGTACTCGGCCCGGAACCCGTCCAGCGACACCAACACCTGCCACACATGTGTGTACATATTGTAACGTGTATAAGTAGAGGGGAGTCCCTGACGACCCTAATGTGTCAGTCTGGGAGTGGTCCCTGACGACCCTAACATGTGTCAGTCTGGGAGTGGTGTCTGACGACCCTAACATGTGTCAGTCTGGGAGTGGTCCCTGACGACCCTAACATGTGTCAGTCTGGGAGTGGTCCCTGACGACCCTAGCATGTGTCAGTCTGGGAGTGGTGTCTGACGACCCTAGCATGTGTCAGTCTGGGAGTGGTCCCTGACGACCCTAGCATGTGTCAGTCTGGGAGTGGTGTCTGACGACCCTAGCATGTGTCAGTCTGGGAGTGGTCCCTGACGACCCTAACATGTGTCAGTCTGGGAGTGGTCCCTGACGACCCTAACATGTGTCAGTCTGGGAGTGGTGTCTGACGACCCTAGCATGTGTCAGTCTGGGAGTGGTCCCTGACGACCCTAACATGTGTCAGTCTGGGAGTGGTCCCTGACGACCCTAACATGTGTCAGTCTGGGAGTGGTCCCTGACGACCCTAGCATGTGTCAGTCTGGGAGTGGTCCCTGACGACCCTAACATGTGTCAGCCTGGGAGTGGTCCCTGACGACCCTAGCATGTGTCAGTCTGGGAGTGGTGTCTGACGACCCTAGCATGTGTCAGTCTGGGAGTGGTCCCTGACGACCCTAACATGTGTCAGTCTGGGAGTGGTCCCTGACGACCCTAACATGTGAAAGCCTGGGAGTGGTGTCTGACGACCCTAACATGTGTCAGCCAGGGAGTGGTCCCTGAGTGTGACACTGAGGGCTGGAGTATCACACTGAGGGCTAGAGTGTGACATTGAGGGCTGGAGTATCACACTGAGGGCTAGAGTGTCACACTGAGGGCTAGAGTGTGACATTGAGGGCTGGAGTATCACACTGAGGGCTAGAGTGTCACACTGAGGGCTGGAGTGTCACACTGAGGGTTGTAGTGTCACACTGAGGGCTGGAGTGTCACACTGAGGGCTAGAGTATCACACTGAGGGCTAGAGTGTCACACTGAGGGCTGGAGTGTGACACTATGGGCTGGAGTGTCACACTGAGGGCTGGAGTGTCACACTGAGGGCTGGAGTGTCACACTGAGGGCTGGAGTGTCACACTGAGGGCTGGAGTGTCACACTGAGGGCTGGAGTGTCACACTGAGGGCTGGAGTGTCACACTGAGGGCTGGAGTGTCACACTGAGGGCTGGAGTGTCACACTGAGGGCTGGAGTGTCACACTGAGGGCTGGAGTGTCACACTGAGGGCTGGAGTGTCACACTGAGGGCTGGAGTGTCACACCGAGGGCTGGAGTGTCACACCGAGGGCTGGAGTGTCACACCGAGGGCTGGAGTGTCACACCGAGGGCTGGAGTGTCACACCGAGGGCTGGAGTGTCACACCGAGGGCTGGAGTGTCACACCGAGGGCTGGAGTGTCACACCGAGGGCTGGAGTGTCACACCGAGGGCTGGAGTGTCACACCGAGGGCTGGAGTGTCACACCGAGGGCTGGAGTGTCACACCGAGGGCTGGAGTGTCACACCGAGGGCTGGAGTGTCACACCGAGGGCTGGAGTGTCACACCGAGGGCTGGAGTGTCACACCGAGGGCTGGAGTGTCACACCGAGGGCTGGAGTGTCACACCGAGGGCTGGAGTGTCACACCGAGGGCTGGAGTGTCACACCGAGGGCTGGAGTGTCACACCGAGGGCTGGAGTGTCACACCGAGGGCTGGAGTGTCACACCGAGGGCTGGAGTGTCACACCGAGGGCTGGAGTGTCACACCGAGGGCTGGAGTGTCACACCGAGGGCTGGAGTGTCACACCGAGGGCTGGAGTGTCACACCGAGGGCTGGAGTGTCACACCGAGGGCTGGAGTGTCACACCGAGGGCTGGAGTGTCACACCGAGGGCTGGAGTGTCACACCGAGGGCTGGAGTGTCACACCGAGGGCTGGAGTGTCACACCGAGGGCTGGAGTGTCACACCGAGGGCTGGAGTGTCACACCGAGGGCTGGAGTGTCACACCGAGGGCTGGAGTGTCACACCGAGGGCTGGAGTGTCACACCGAGGGCTGGAGTGTCACACCGAGGGCTGGAGTGTCACACCGAGGGCTGGAGTGTCACACCGAGGGCTGGAGTGTCACACCGAGGGCTGGAGTGTCACACCGAGGGCTGGAGTGTCACACCGAGGGCTGGAGTGTCACACCGAGGGCTGGAGTGTCACACCGAGGGCTGGAGTGTCACACCGAGGGCTGGAGTGTCACACCGAGGGCTGGAGTGTCACACCGAGGGCTGGAGTGTCACACCGAGGGCTGGAGTGTCACACCGAGGGCTGGAGTGTCACACCGAGGGCTGGAGTGTCACACCGAGGGCTGGAGTGTCACACCGAGGGCTGGAGTGTCACACCGAGGGCTGGAGTGTCACACCGAGGGCTGGAGTGTCACACCGAGGGCTGGAGTGTCACACCGAGGGCTGGAGTGTCACACCGAGGGCTGGAGTGTCACACCGAGGGCTGGAGTGTCACACCGAGGGCTGGAGTGTCACACCGAGGGCTGGAGTGTCACACCGAGGGCTGGAGTGTCACACCGAGGGCTGGAGTGTCACACCGAGGGCTGGAGTGTCACACCGAGGGCTGGAGTGTCACACCGAGGGCTGGAGTGTCACACCGAGGGCTGGAGTGTCACACCGAGGGCTGGAGTGTCACACCGAGGGCTGGAGTGTCACACCGAGGGCTGGAGTGTCACACCGAGGGCTGGAGTGTCACACCGAGGGCTGGAGTGTCACACCGAGGGCTGGAGTGTCACACCGAGGGCTGGAGTGTCACACCGAGGGCTGGAGTGTCACACCGAGGGCTGGAGTGTCACACCGAGGGCTGGAGTGTCACACCGAGGGCTGGAGTGTCACACCGAGGGCTGGAGTGTCACACCGAGGGCTGGAGTGTCACACCGAGGGCTGGAGTGTCACACCGAGGGCTGGAGTGTCACACCGAGGGCTGGAGTGTCACACCGAGGGCTGGAGTGTCACACCGAGGGCTGGAGTGTCACACCGAGGGCTGGAGTGTCACACCGAGGGCTGGAGTGTCACACCGAGGGCTGGAGTGTCACACCGAGGGCTGGAGTGTCACACCGAGGGCTGGAGTGTCACACCGAGGGCTGGAGTGTCACACCGAGGGCTGGAGTGTCACACCGAGGGCTGGAGTGTCACACCGAGGGCTGGAGTGTCACACCGAGGGCTGGAGTGTCACACCGAGGGCTGGAGTGTCACACCGAGGGCTGGAGTGTCACACCGAGGGCTGGAGTGTCACACCGAGGGCTGGAGTGTCACACCGAGGGCTGGAGTGTCACACCGAGGGCTGGAGTGTCACACCGAGGGCTGGAGTGTCACACCGAGGGCTGGAGTGTCACACCGAGGGCTGGAGTGTCACACTGAGGGCTGGAGTGTCACACTGAGGGCTGGAGTGTCACACTGAGGGCTGGAGTGTCACACTGAGGGCTGGAGTGTCACACTGAGGGCTGGAGTGTCACACTGAGGGCTGGAGTGTCACACTGAGGGCTGGAGTGTCACACTGAGGGCTGGAGTGTCACACTGAGGGCTGGAGTGTCACGCTGAGGGCTGGAGTGTCACGCTGAGGGCTGGAGTGTCACACTGAGGGCTGGAGTGTCACACTGAGGGCTGGAGTGTCACACTGAGGGCTGGAGTGTCACACCGAGGGCTGGAGTGTCACACCGAGGGCTGGAGTGTCACACCGAGGGCTGGAGTGTCACACCGAGGGCTGGAGTGTCACACCGAGGGCTGGAGTGTCACACCGAGGGCTGGAGTGTCACACCGAGGGCTGGAGTGTCACACCGAGGGCTGGAGTGTCACACCGAGGGCTGGAGTGTCACACCGAGGGCTGGAGTGTCACACCGAGGGCTGGAGTGTCACACCGAGGGCTGGAGTGTCACACCGAGGGCTGGAGTGTCACACTGAGGGTTGGAGTGTCACACTGAGTGCTGGAGTTTGAAATTGAGGGCTGGAGTGTGACACTGAGGGCTAGAGTGTGACACTGAAGGCTGGAGTGTGACGGTAAGGGCTGGAGTGTCACACTGAGGGCTGGAGTGTCACACTGAGAGCTGCAGTGTGACACTGAGGGCTGGAGTGTGACAGTAAGGGCTAGTGTGTCACACTCTGGGCTGGAGTGTCACACTGAGGGCTGAATTGTCACTGTAGGGGCTGGAGTGTGACACTGAGGGTAGGAGTGTTACATAGAGGGCTAGAGTGTGACTGTAAGGGCTGAAGTGTGACACTGAGGGCTGGAGTGTGACACTGAGGGTAGGAGTGTTACATAGAGGGCTAGAGTGTGACTGTAAGGGCTGAAGTGTGACACTGAGGGCTGGAGTGTGACACTGATGGCTGGAGTGTGAGAGTAAGGGCTGGAATGTCACATTGAAGGCTGGAGTTTGACACTGAGGTCTGGAGTGTAACACTGAGGGCTGGAGTGTGACAGTAAGGGCTGGAGTGTGACAGTAAGCGCTGGAGTGTGACAATTAGGGCTGGAGTTTCACACTGAGGGCTGGAGTGTCACTATGAGGGCTGGAGTGTGACAAGAAGGGCTGGAGTGTGACAGTAAGGGCTGGAGTATGACAGTAAGGGCTGAAGAGGTACACTGAGGGCTGGAGTGTGACAGTAAGGGCTGGTGTGTCACATTGAGGGCTGGAGTGTCACACTGAGGGCTGGAGTGTCACACTGCGAGCTGGAGTGTCACACTGAGTGCTGGGGTGTCACACTGAGGACTGGAGTGTAACACTGAGGGCTGGAGTGTCACTGTAAGGGCTGGAGTATGACACTGAGGGCTGGAGTGTGACACTGAGAGCTGAATTGTGACACTGAGGGCTGGAGAGTGACACTGAGGGCTGGAGTGTCACTGTAAAGGCAAGTGTGTGGCACTGAGGGCTGAAGTATGACACAGAGGGCTGGAATGTGACACTGAGGGCTGAAGTGTGACAGTAAGGGCTGGAGTGTCACTGTAAGGGCTGGAGTGTGACAGTGAGGGCTGGAGTGTGACAGTGAGGGCTGAAGTGTGAAACTGAGGGCTGGAGTGTGACACTGAGGGCTGGAGTGTGACACTGAGGGCTGGAGTGTGACACTGAGGGCTGGAGTGTCACTGTAAAGGCAAGTGTGTGGCACTGAGGGCTGGAGTATGACACAGAGGGCTGGAATGTGACACTGAGGGCTGAAGTGTGACACTGAGGGCTGAAGTGTGACACTGAGGGCTGGAGTGTGACACCGAGGGCTGGAGTGTGACACTTAGGGCTGGAGTGTCACTAAGGGCTGGAGAGTGACACTCAGGGCTGAAATGTGACAGTAAGGGCTTGAGTGTCACTGTAAGGGCTGAGGTGCGACACTGAGGGCTGGAGTGTGACACTGAGGGCTGCAGTGTGACACTGGTGGTTGGAGTGTGACAGTATGGGCTGGAGTGTCACACTCTGGACTCGAGTGTCACACTCAGGGCTGGATTGTCACTGTAGGGGCTGGAGTGTGACACTGAGGGTAGGAGTGTCACAGTAAGGGCTGGAGTGGGACAGTAAGGGCTGGAATGTCACACTGAGGGCTGGATTGTGACACTGAGGGCTGGAGTGTGACAGTTAGCGCTGGAGTGTGACAGTAAGGGCTGGAGTGTGACAGTTAGCGCTGGAGTGTGACAGTAAGGGCTGGAGTGTGACAGTTACGGCTGGAGTGTGACAGTTACGGCTGGAGTGTGACAGTTAGGACTGGAGTATGACACTGAGGGCTGGAGTGTGACACTGAGGGCTGGGGTGTGACACTGAGGGCTGGAGTGTGACACTGAGGGCTGGAATGTGACAGTAAGGGCCGGAATATGACAGTAAGAGCTGAAGTGTGACACTGAGGGCTGGAGTGTGACAGTGAGGGTTGGAGTGTCACACTGAGGGCTGGAGTGTCACACTGAGGGCTGGAGTGTGACAGGAAGGGCTGGAGTGTGACAGTGAGGGCTGGAGTGTCACACTGAGGGCTGGAGTGTGACAGGAAGGGCTGGAGTGTGACAGTAAGGGCTGGAGTGTGACAGTGAGGGCTGGAGTGTGACAGTGAGGGCTGGAGTGTCACACTGAGGGCTGGAGTGTCACACTGAGGGCTGGAGTGTCACACTGAGGGCTGGAGTGTCACACTGAGGGCTGGAGTGTCACACTGAGGGCTGGAGTGTGACAGTAAGGGCTGGAGTATGACAGTAAGGGCTGGAGTGTCACACTGAGGGCTAGAGTGTGACAGGAAGGGCTGGAGTGTGACAGTAAGGGCTGGAGTATGACAGTGAGGGCTGGAGTGTCACACTGAGGGCTGGAGTGTCACACTGAGGGCTGGAGTGTGACAGGAAGGGCTGGAGTGTGACAGTAAGGGCTGGAGTGTGACAGGAAGGGCTGGAGTGTGACAGTAAGGGCTGTAGTATGACAGTAAAGGCTGGAGTGTGACACAGAGGACTGGAGTGTGACAGTAAGGGCTGGAGTGTCACAGTAAGGGCTGGAGTGTCACACTGAGGGCTGGAGTGTCACAGTGAGGGCTAGAGTGTGACAGTAAGGGCTGGAGTGTCACAGTGAGGGCTGGAGTGTCACAGTGAGGGTTGGAGTGTCACACTGAGGGCTGGAGTGTGACAGTAAGGGCTGGAGTGTCACACTGAGGGCTGGAGTGTCACACTGAGGGCTGGAGTGTCACACTGAGGGCTGGAGTGTCACAATGAGGGCTGGAGTGTCACACTGAGGGCTGGAGTGTCACACTGAGGGCTGGAGTGTCACACTGAGGGCTGGAGTGTCACACTGAGGGCTGGAGTGTCACACTGAGGGCTGGAGTGTCACACTGAGGGCTGGAGTGTCACACTGAGGGCTGGAGTGTCACACTGAGGGCTGGAGTGTCACACTGAGGGCTGGAGTGTCACACTGAGGGCTGGAGTGTCACACTGAGGGCTGGAGTGTCACACTGAGGGCTGGAGTGTCACACTGAGGGCTGGAGTGTCACACTGAGGGCTGGAGTGTCACACTGAGGGCTGGAGTGTCACACTGAGGGCTGGAGTGTCACACTGAGGGCTGGAGTGTCACACTGAGGGCTGGAGTGTCACACTGAGGGCTGGAGTGTCACACTGAGGGCTGGAGTGTCACACTGAGGGCTGGAGTGTCACACTGAGGGCTGGAGTGTCACACTGAGGGCTGGAGTGTCACACTGAGGGCTGGAGTGTCACACTGAGGGCTAGAGTGTCACACTGAGGGCTGGAGTGTCACACTGAGGGCTAGAGTGTCACACTGAGGGCTGGAGTGTCACACTGAGGGCTGGAGTGTCACACTGAGGGCTGGAGTGTCACACTGAGGGCTGGAGTGTCACAGTAAGGGCTGGAGTGTGACACTGAGGGCTGGAGTGTGACACTGAGGGCTGGAGTGTGACACTGAGGGCTGGAGTGTCACACTGAGGGCTGGAGTGTGACACTGAGGGCTGGAGTGTGACACTGAGGGCTGGAGTGTGACACTGAGGGCTGGAGTGTCACACTGAGGGCTGGAGTGTGACACTGAGGGCTGGAGTGTGACACTGAGGGCTGGAGTGTGACACTGAGGGCTGGAGTGTGACACTGAGGGCTAGAGTGTGACACTGAGGGCTGGAGTGTCACACTGAGGGCTGGAGTGTGACACTGAGGGCTGGAGTGTCACACTGAGGGCTGGAGTGTCACACTGAGGGCTGGAGTGTCACACTGAGGGCTGGAGTGTCACACTGAGGGCTGGAGTGTCACACTGAGGGCTGGAGTGTCACACTGAGGGCTGGAGTGTGACACTGAGGGCTGTAATACAAGAAGGACACACGGTGTGACAACATAAGAGTGAGCTAGGACACTCACCAGAGGGTGTTGGTGGTAGGTGGGGGGGCAGGAGGCGGGGTCGAGGAGGTCCGGTATGGTGAGCGGGGGATGGTGAGGGCTGCCGTACACCACGCCCACCTTCACCACCACAACCACAACCTGCCACGCACAATATTCTATTAACATTACAAAAAATCGAATATAAATTTTTCCGTAATAACGGATGTTATAGGAAGACCCTGGAGGCGAGAGTAGCCACATCCAGGTAGTGTTGATGTGTATAAGGCAGGTGATATAGTGCAGGCGATATATAGGGCAGGCGATATATAGTGTGGGCGATATATATAGGGCCAACGATATATAGTGTAGGCGATATATATAGGGCCAACGATATATAGTGTAGGCGATATGTAGCGCAGGTGGAATATAGGGCAGGCGATATATAGGGAAGGCGATATATAGGGCAGGCGATGTATAGGGCAGGCGATATATAGGGAAGGCGATATATAGGGCAGGCGATGTATAGGGCAGGCGATATATAGGGCAGGCGATGTATAGGGCAGGCGATATATAGGGCAGGCGATATATAGGGCAGGCGATGTATAGGGCAGGCGATATATAGGGCAGGCGATATATAGGGCAGGCGATGTATAGGGCAGGCGATGTATAGGGCAGGCGATGTATAGGGCAGGCGATATATAGGGCAGGCGATATATAGGGCAGGCGATATATAGGGCAGGCGATATATAGGGCAGGCGATATATAGGGCAGGCGATATATAGGGCAGGCGATATATAGGGCAGGCGATATATAGGGCAGGCGATATATAGGGCAGGCGATATATAGGGCAGGCGATGTATAGGGCAGGCGATATATAGGGCAGACGATATATAGGGCAGGCGATATATAGGGCAGGCGATATATAGGGCAGGCGATATATAGGGCAGGCGATATATAGGGCAGGCGATATATAGGGCAGGCGATATATAGGGCAGGCGATGTATAGGGCAGGCGATATATAGGGCAGACGATATATAGGGCAGGCGATGTATAGGGCAGGCGATATATAGGGCAGGCGATATATAGGGCAGGCGATATATAGGGCAGGCGATGTATAGGACAGATGATATATAGGGAAGGCGATATATAGTGTATGGCATATATTGAGCAGGCGATATATAGGGCAGGCGATATATAGTGTATGCGATATATAGGGCAGGCGATATATAGGGCAGGCGATGTATAGGACAGTCGATGTATAGGACAGGCGATATATAGGGCAGGCGATGTATAGGGCAGGCGATGTATAGTGTATGCGATGTATAGGGCAGGCATATAGAGAAACACATAAAACAAACATAAAATAAACGCAGAATACATACAGAAAATAACAATACAGGCACAAGCAAAGAAATATCCCGAAGAGCCTCAGCAAAACACAAACAAGCTCACTAATAGTACACGATTACATGTACAAACTGGATCACCCCCCCCCCCCCCCGGCAAGAGCCATGAGAAAACACCCACACGCACACACACAATGTCCCCCCCCACCCCCCTGTGCACGCAGGCACGGGGAAAACAGAGCCACACACACACACACACACACACACACACACACACACACACACACACACACCAGAGTAAACACTAAGCAAATCAGAGCAAACAAGTAAACAAAACACAAACACAAGCTTATCCGGATACTTAGGTGCCGGGAACCATATACAATACGCCTCCTAAAGCAACTGGGTGTACTCCGAACACCCAGATCTGAACACCGGGAGCCGCATATGGCCGAAGCATTAAGCCCGCCACACCCCTGACAAAACACTGTTCTCGCGGAACCCAAACGCAAGTTGGTTCCCAGGGAACCGGGAGCACGCGATTAATAATATCAAAATGCACATTGGTAAAATCCCACACCTCCCCGGAGGCCAAGACGATAGGAAAGGGCTTCGCCCTAGCGGGCCAGGCACAACCCTGGAAACACAAACCGAAACTGTCTCTATTTTCCGCTTGTTACAACTTGTAATAAAGTTGTTACATCTTGGCTTAACGTGTTTATGACGTATTAGAACGTTGTTACAACTTGCTATATTGGTTGTTATAACTGGTTAGGTGTTAAAACTCGTTCGAACGTTGTACCAACGTCGTAGTTTCGGTGTGTGTGTTTGGCGGGAAGACGGCGCAAATAAAGGCACACCGGGGGGGGGGGGCGCACAGCGCAGCGCACCAGCGCGTTCACTAGGTCCCACCGGCCTCCTCACTTCCCGCTGGGACCCACCACTGTGGGCATCCTTCTTCAGCACCATGACGATTCCACGGCCAGCACCAGCACCCACAGCATCGATATGTTGTTAAAGATTCGCTACCTGGAACAAAGTTCCAAGTAGCACGGGCTATGGTGAGCCCGTAGCAGCATCAATAGCAGGAGGAGCAACCACCTCCCACCTCGGAGAGCCTCCCGCCGGAGGCAGAACTCAGAGATACGGGCACCGGCGTCATCAGCATCATCAGGCACATGGACCTGCGCCACCACCAACTGCGTAGAGTGCGACGCACCCGGAACCACCCCTTCGACACCCGAAGATTCACAGTCACTGAAGTCACCCACATCCGCCCAGATGAACACCGGGAACACTTGGGCTCCGGCCGTACATCGTCAGAGCCGGAGGCAGATTCAAAAATACGGGCCCCACAAGCCGGGCAGACTGACACACAACGCAAGACAGCAGCAGCTTCAACCACAGGGGGAACCGGGCCGCACACAGCAGGAGGCGATGCCGCCACCCCATCATCCAGCACAGTCGGGACACAAGGTTAGGGCGCAGGACCAGGCGCAGGAGACGAGGAAGAGGAAGGCGCTGACGACGCACAGAGACTGCCCGGAAGGTCCTCGGGAGCAGCTGGGACAGAGACCAGAGTAGGAAGAACCGCCGACGGCGCCGCAACATCCTAAGGAACTAGAATAGAACCAGTGAAGAACAGAGGTGCCATAGGCACAATCAGAGAACACTGTATAAACATCAGAGGTCCGCGGTTGTTCAACGTCCTCCCAGCAAGCATAAGAAATATTGCCGGAACAACCGTGGACATTTTCAAGAGGAAACTAGATTTATTCCTCCAAGGAGTGCCGGACCAACCGGGCTGTGGTGGGTATGTGGGCCTGCGGGCCGCTCCAAGCAACAGCCTGGTGGACCAAACTCTCACAAGTCAAGCCTGGCCTCGGGCCGGGCTTGGGGAGTAGAAGAACTCCCAGAACCCCATCAACCAGGTATCAACCAGGTATCAAGGAGGGCCCACAACATCCTGAGGCGTACAGGGAGACGCAGGGGGAGCCGCAGCAGTGAATGGGACGCCCACCTCCTCACCCCCGGAGTCCTCCTCCAGAGGGAGCGGCGGGAAATCCTCTTCCCGGAACATGTTCATGGGAGCAATCGCAGTCCCAGTGCACCCCGGCAGCCTTATGCCCCAACAGGCCACAACGAAAGCATGTGCGGCGGCTGCTTGGCATAATACACCCGCCTAAAAGCCTGACCGAAGATGAAATGTCCGATCTTAGAGTATGCCGCACCATCATCCAATCTGAAGAAACACACAAGGAAACTAGAAAAGATTCGGAATTTTGCGACGAGGATTGTCCCAGCGTTACGAGGGATGGGATATGAAGAGCGCCTGATGGAACTGAACCTTACGACACTAGAAAGAGAAGGGAGAGGGGGGATATGATAGAAATATATAAAATACTCGGGAATTTACAAAGTGGAATTAGATAAAATGTTCACACGTAATATTTATTTATTTATTTATATATATACAAGAAGTTACATTGGGTTTATGAAAGTACATAGCATGATGTGTTTACATTCTTGTAAAGCCACTAGTACGCATAGCGTTTCTGGCAGGTGCTTAATCTAACATATGATATTAAGTAGGTAATTTCTAACAAAATTTATGAAATGTTAACAGGTGCATTGTAAGAAAATTTGAGAGAGATTAGTAGGTATATTAAATCACGATAAAGCACATTGAAAGCTTTGATTGAAAGCATTGATAGCTTGATTGATAATATGACAAAGATTAGTTGGCACATTAAAGCACACTGATTGCACATATAAGATGATAGCAATGTTTAATGGAAAAGTGTTAGGCTTAGGTATATATATATTGGGGGATTGGGTAGCACACAATGTGTGTTCAATAACAACCTTGATACAAGATGATAGCAGTGATTACAATGGTAAAGTTATATGACTTAGGTACATGTATTGGGGGATTGGTAACACAAAATACTGATACAGTGGGTACTGATACAGCAGGATAAACTTGCACTGGAAAGTGAGTGTTTAAAGCACTAGGCAGGAAACTATGAGGATGAAATTAGGTATTTTTGGTTTTATTTTCGTATAAGGCAAAAGTTGGACAGCTTTTCAATTCGTTAGGGAGTGAGTTCCATAGACTAGGTCCCTTTATTTGTATAGAGTGCTTACACAGATTAAGTTTGACTCTGGGAATATCAAAGAGATATTTATGTCTGGTGTGGTGATTATGTGTTCTATTACATCTTTTCAGGAAGAGTTTCATAGCAGGGTTTGCACTTAAGAAAAGGGTTTTGTAAATGTAATTGGCTCAAGAGAATGTGTGGAGTGAAGTTATGTTTAGCATGTTTAGGGATTAAAGCAGGGGGGGGGGGCTGAGTGTTGTCTGAAAGCAGAGTTTGTTTTTGCTCTGATAGCAAATTTTTGCTGAGTGATGATGGGCTTGAGGTAGTTTGCAGAGGTTGAACCCCAAGCACAGATACCATAAGTAAGATTGGAATAGATTAGTGCATAATATAGAGAGAGGAGAGCAGTTAGGTACATAATATCTGATTTTAGAGAGTAGACCAACTGTTTTAGAGACTTTCTTAGGTATGTGTTTTATATGGATACTGAAGTTGAGTCTTTTGTCCAAGTATAGGCCAAGGAACTTTCTATAATTTTTATTGCTGATGTTAACATTGTCTATCTAAAGCTGAATTGCATTTGTTGATTTGATGTAGTAGGTCTTTTCTATGATTAGTGAGTTTGTTGGTTGACATCCACAAGTGTACTTTTTTTTAATTCATTGTTTACAAAATTATTTAATATGAGTGGGTCGGGGTCTGAGTAGATGAGGGTAGTATCATCAGCAAACAATATAGGATTAAGCATGTTAGAGACATTAGGCAGATCATTGATGTATATATGAAATAAGAGGAGTGCTAGGATGCTGCCCTGTGGCACCCCTACGGTTAATGGTAGAGTGGGAGAGGTTATATCATTGATGGCTACATATTGGTGTCTGTCACTAGGACAGGATCGAATAAAGTTCAGGCCAATGCCTCGGATTCCATAGTGGTGGAGTTTAGGTAAGAGGTAGTTATGGTTTACAGAATCAAAAGCCTTTCCTCAGGTCAATGAACAGTCCAATCGGAAACTCACTTTTGTCAAGGGCTGAGTAGATTAAATCAAGCAGATTGGTAAATCAAAGCAGATTATCATTGGTAATCTTTTGGGAGCGGAAGCCAAACTGACGGGAACTTAGTATGTTGAATTTTACGAGAAAGGAATAGAGCTGTTCGTAAATAATTTTTCAAATATTTTTGATAATATAGGTAGATTTGATATTGGTCTGTAATTGTTTATGTGTGCCGGATTGCCTCCTTTATGAACTGGCGTTACTCTTGCTTTTTTAAGGATATCAGGGAAGGTATGGCACTCTAGAAATTTGTTGACCAGCAAAGCTATGGGTGGCGCAAAGGCATGGGAGAGACACTCTTTTATACTATACATGGTATTTCACTAATGTTTCCCAGCTTTGATGTTTTAGTGAGTGAATGATGGACACAACATCCGTAGAACTGATTGGTGAGAGGAGAAGAGAGTTTGGGGAGCTGCCTGAAAGTAAGTATTTATCAAAAGAAGCCACCAAACCGGGAAGGCTATGTAGCACCATCAAATGTGTGGAGGGCGGAAAATATCACCAAGGATGCCAATACGAGAACAGAAGCGCATAAGGCGAACGATATCAGAAGTATCCGATTCACCAAGAATTATATCGAGGGAAGACCAACAGCGAGGGAGGGTCGGAAAGCAAGACACATGCTCGTCCTGGAAGTCAGGACATTCAACAAGGATATGCACGACCGTAAGAGGGACAATGCAATTTGGACAATAAGGAGCAGGGCGGCGCTCCACTAAGTGATCATGAGTTAAGCGTGTATGGCCAATGCACAATCTTGCTAGAGCCGTTTCCCACCGCCGGTTACGGTGGTAGGAGGACGGCCATGAGGACACACTACTCTTAAGAGTATGCAGTTTGTTACCAGTAAGAGAAGACCAAAAATCCTGCCAACGGGAAATGGCGGAGGAATGAATAACTGGCTAAAAGTTGGAATAAGGAATACCTTTACTGGAGATGGGACAAGAGCGGACAGTTTCCATAGCGGCAGCATCCGCACGCTCATTTAAAGAGACACTAATATGGCTGGGAACCAAGCAAAACTCAACTGACTTAAATTTACTGGAAATAAGGAACAGCCAATGCTGAATCTCGACGACCACTGGAAGGACCGGATTAAAGAACCCGAGAGCCATGAGGGCACTACGAGAGTCAACGACAACTACAAAGGAAGATTGACAACGAGAAAGCAGGACGCAAAGTGCATAGAGAATAGCATAAAGTTCTGCTGTGAAGTTGCTAGTCTCCAGAGGTAGGCGACACATATAAGTGCTGTCAGGAAAAACAACAGAGTAGCCTAAACCGTCCGCCCTTCGGTGAAGATGGAGTAAGTAAGTAATTATCAAAAGACGGCACCAAACCGGGAAGGCTATGTAGCACCATCAAATACGCAAAATAATCAGAGGGCGCTAAATATCACCAAGGATGCCAATACGAGAACAAAAACGCATAAGGCGAACGATATCAAAAGTATCCGAGTCACCAAGAATTCTACCGAGGGACAGGTGACCGCGAGGGGCGGTCGGAAAGCAAGACACACGCTCGTCCTGGAAGTCAGGACATTCAAGAAGGACATGCACGACCGTAAGAGGGACAATGCAACTAGGACAATAAGGAGCAGGGCGGCGCTCCATCAAGTGACCATGGGTTAAGCGAGTATGGCCAATACGCAACCTCGCCAGAGCTGTTTCCCACCGCCGGTTACGGTGGAAGGAGGACGGCCACGAGGAAACACAACATTTAAGAGTATGCAGCTTGTTACCAGTAACAGACAACCAAGAAGCCTGCCAACGGGTAAGGACTGAGGAATGGATAACCAGGTAAAAGTCGGAATACGGAATGCTTTTACGAGAGATGGGACAAGAGCGGACAGCTTCCTTAGCGGCAGCATCCGCACGCTCATTTAAAGACACACCAATATGGCTGGGAACCCAACAAAACTCAACCGACTTAAATTTACTGTGAACGAGAAACAGCCAATGCTGGATCTCGACAACTACTGGATGAACCGGATTAAAGGACCCGAGAGCCATGAGGGCACTACGAGAGTCAACAACAACCACAAAGGAAGACTGACAACGAGAAAGCAGGAGACGAAGAGCATAGAGAATAGCATAAAGTTCCGCTGTAAAGATGCTAGTCTCCGGAGGCAAGCGACACATATAAGTGCGATCAGGAAAAACAACAGAGTAGCCAACACCGTCCGCTGACTTAGACCCATCGGTGAAGACAGAAACGGAGCGGGAGTGAGAAGAAAAGTGCTCGAGGAAAAGGCGTTTCAGAACCGTAGGAGGGGTAAAAGCTTTAGTGATACGGGTCAAGGAAGTACAAAACCGCGGAAGAGGGACCCTCCACGGGGGCAAAGAAGGAACAACATGAGGAGAAACATCAGAAATACGAACGGAGAGAGAATCCTGTAGGCGAGATAACCGACAGAAAGAGGGAGGTGGTGAAGAGGAACAGGAACCGCAGGAGGGGTAAAAGTTAAAGCACGACAGAGGCGAGAGGAAGGATGTTGCAAGGACCGCGCAAGATAGCGAAGACAGTAGCGATCACGGCGGTCCTGGAGAGACAGGAAGCCAGTGTCAACATATAAGCTAAGGATGGGAGTCGAACGAAAGGCACCAGAACTGAGGCGCAACCCAGTATGGTGCAAAGCATCAAGACGGCGAAGAGTAGAAGGAGAAGCAGAAGAGTAAGCAGGGCAACCATAATCGAGCTTAGACAGGACGAGAGAGGAATGTAAAGCAAGGAGAGTGCGCCTATCTGCCCCCCAAGAAGTATGGGACAAGACCCGAAGGAGGGTAAGGGCCTTAGAGCACTCAACACGGAGGTAAGAGATATGGGGAGACCAAGACAAACGAGTGTCAAGGAATAACCCCAAAAGCTTCGCGGAATCTTTGTATTCAAGGGGATGACCATAAAGTGACAGAGGGACGAAGAACAACCCGTTTCCGCGTAAAAGTCATGGCACAAGCCTTAGAAGTAGAGAACTTGAAGCCATGACCTGTGGCCCAAGACGACACGGCATCAATTGCAAGTTGAAGCCGGCGTTGAAGGAGAGGCGAATCATCACCCTGACAACAAAGGGTAAGATCATCGACATAGAGAGCGGAGAAGACACCAGAAGGAAGAGAGGAAAGAAGACCATTGAGGGCAACAAGAAAAAGAGTAGTGCTCAGAACACTACCCTGGGGCACACCTTCGTATTGCTGAAAAGAGGGAGAGAGAGCGGTACCAAGGCGCACCCGAAAGGAACGACGAGAGAGGAAGCTGCGGAGAAAGAGAGGGAGATGACCACGAAGGCCAAAAGAATGAAGTTGAGATAGGATATGATAACGCCAAGTGGTGTCGTAAGCCTTTTCTAGGTCAAAAAGGACGGCAACAACGGAGGTCTTCGCAGCAAAAGCAGTATGAATATAAACCTCCAAGTTCACCAGGACATCTGTCGTGCTGCGGCACTTGCGGAAACCAAATTGAGAAGGGGAGAGGAGGTGATGGTGTTCCAGGAACCACATCAGACGAACGTTAACAATACGTTCAAAGAGTTTGCAGACACAACTTGTGAGAGCAATAGGGCGAAAGTCCTTAGGGGAAGTACCCAGAGACCCCGGTTTGCGAACAGGGAGGACAACGGCATCGAGCCAGTCCTCAGGGACTGACGACGACTCCCAGATCCGATTATACAGACTCAGTAAATACTGAGACGTGCTCGGAGGGAGATGGCGAAGCATCTCATAATGAATACCATCGGAGCCCGTCGCCGTAGAACCGCTGAGGGCCAGGGCAGAACGAAGTTCAGAGAGAGAGAAGGGATCATTATAGGGAAGCTGAAGATGCTGAGTGCAGAAATAGTGCTGGAAGTGCTGAGTGCCTTAGAGCCTTAGATAGTGCTGAGTGCTGGAAGATAGGAAGCTGAGTGCAGAAATCTAAAGGACGAGACTCAAGGACAGGTTTACGAAGGAAAGATTGGGGAAGATGAAGACCAGAGCTAACAGAAGAAAAGTGGGAACCCAGTTCGGAAGCGACCTGCAACGGGTCCGCCACAAGAGTATCATGGAAGTGAAGGACCGGTGAAACATCGGGAACGAACTTACCCGCTATCTTGCGGATACGCTTCCAGATCTGGGCCAGAGGGGTCTCGGACGTAATTGTTGAGACATAAGATGCCCAACATT
Source organism: Procambarus clarkii (assembly GCF_040958095.1). Taxonomy (NCBI): domain Eukaryota; kingdom Metazoa; phylum Arthropoda; class Malacostraca; order Decapoda; family Cambaridae; genus Procambarus; species Procambarus clarkii. Next base: position 33,937,834 of record NC_091193.1, read on the forward strand.
CACGTTTAGCCGTACGGATGGCCCTACGGGCCACCGCACTCGCTTTCCGAAAGAAAAGAAAAGAATCGGTCGTCTGCCTACGGCGGTGCCTCTTCCAGGCTGCACGCTTACAGCGGACAGCCCGAGCACAGTCCGCATTCCACCAGGGAACGCACTTCCGTGGACCCCGAGAGGAAGAGCGAGGAATAGAGCGGAGGGCAGCGTTGAAGACAGTGTCATGAAAAAGGAGGAGAGCGCGAGAGAGAGGCAGAAGGGAGAGGTCAGGGAGAGCAGCACCGAGGGTAAATAGGGTCCAGTCTGCCTTAGCAAACTGCCACCTAGGGAAAGAGAGGGAAGGGCGAAAAGAGAAAAAGGAAACAAGGATGGGGAAATTATCACTTCCATGGAGGTCATCAAGAACCTGCCACGTGAAATCTAAGTAAAGAGAAGAAGAGCAGAGAGAAAGATCAAGACAAGAAAGGGTGCGAGTCCGAGAGTCCAAATGAGTGGGCTCACCAGAATTCAGAAGAGACAGGGAAGAAGAGAGGAGAAACGGCTCAAGGAGGCGACCCCGGGTATTCGTCAGAACGTCACCCCAAAGAGAATGACGACAATTGAAGTCACCCAGCAGGAGCACAGGCTCCGGCAAGGAGTCCAGGAGGTGTTTCAAATCAGGAAGAGAGAGCGGGACACTCGGGGGGAGATAAATGGAACAAACTGTGTACCATTTCCCCACAAAGATACGAGCAGCAGAACAATGGAGAGGCGAAGGAAAAAGTAAAGGAACAAAGGGAACATCAGCCCGAATCAAGAGAGCAGAAGAATTAGAAGCCCCAGCAATGGCTGGGGGGGGGGGAGAGAAAGGAATAGCCACGAAAACGACCAGGACGAGCACCAAGCATTGGCTCCTGGAGACAGACACAAAGGGGCGAAAACCGCGAAATCAGAAGTTGGAGTTCGAGGAAATTGGCGTAATAACCTCGAACGTTCCATTGAAGAATGGACAACGACGAGAAGAGAAAGGACAAAAACAGAGAACAAGGAAGAAACAAAGGCGAAAGAGCAACAGAGCACGTTAAAGAATATCAGGGTCGGGATCAGGGTCAGCAAAGTCAGGGTTAGGGGGCATGGGTAAACTGAGCAAAGACGGAGGGAAGGAAACGGGAGAACAGATCGGAGGTGGGCGGGCAGGGTCCGGAGGAGGAGACAACGGAGAGGAGTAGTCAAGGACAGCAGCAGGAAGAGGGGGAGTAGAAAGAGGGGAGCGCACCCCAGCAAGAGCAGCAACCGAAAGGGAAGCAGGGGCCAAAGAAACCTCCGTAGCAGGAACAGGGGGCGCAAGCACTGAAACGGGAGGGGAAGGAGCAACAGAGCCAGAAGGAGGAGCTGAGGAAGAAAGCGAAGCCTTCTTACCCGCCGGGGAAGAGGAAGGAGAGGAGCCAGGCTTACGCTTCTGACTTAAAGAGACAGGTGTCCCAGCAACTACGTACCGGGCAACGGATTCCAGTGTCTCAACAGGAGAAGCCGAACGAGAGCACACACGACGGCCGTTAGGAGAGCGATGGACATCCGCCCGCACTGACAGGCGGAGGGGAGAGCCGATAGATGGAGGAAGAGGATGGGAAGGAGGATCGGAGGGGGACGAGGAAGAAGACACAGGAGACACAACAGACCGGGTAGAAGGAAGGGGAACCCCAGACAGAGGACCAGGAGGAGGATCCATCGGGAGAGAACCCAAAGGAACAGAGGAGGGGGCAGTGGGCGCATCAGGGTCCAAGGTACGGAAACGGTTGTGAGTCTGATGAAGGCGGGAAGGACGAGGAGAGGAAGAGCGCAACACGCGAGCATAAGAGATATTAGCATAAGGCGGGAGCCGGCGAACCTGGCGCCTCGCCTCAGGAAAAGATAAACGCTCCCGGTGCTTCAGGTTGAGGACAGCTGCCTCAAGCTTGTAATGGATACACGCACGGGAGAAGGTAGGATGGGCCTCACCGCAGTTGAGGCAACGAGCCTGGGGAGAAGTGCACTCCGACTTAGAGTGACCGTCGCCACCACACAAAGGACAGAGAGAGACAGTCCCGGAGCAGCGGAGGGCACCATGCCCAAACCTCCAGCACTTGTTACAGAGCCGAGGAGAAGGAATGTACTCCTGGACAGAGCACCTGGCACCAGCAAGAATGACAGAGGGTGGAAGGGTCCTACCATCAAAGGTAATCTTCACAACCCGGAGGGGTTGACGGCGACTACCACGAGGGGGATGAGTAAACGTGTCCACCTGGAGAATAGAATGGCCCTGGGTAGCGAGGATATGTCGAATATCGTCGTGGCAGTCGCGCAGGTCCCGAACACCGGTCGCAACATGGGGCGGGAGCAAAATAGTGCCAACACTGGCATTCAACTGAGCGTTCTTCGAGACCCGAACGGGGGTCTCGCCAAGGCAGGATAAGGCAGCCAAGCGGGAAGCAGCATCCTGAGAAGGAGCAGCAACGACACGTGTACCGAGACGAGTGGGGTTGAAAGTAATGGAGGCATCCACGGAATCAATGAGATGTCGATGGAGGGAGAAATCGTCAGGAGGCGCAGAATCAAGAGGGAGGAGATCAAAATATTTGGCCCACGAAGCGGGACCAAATAAGGCTTGATAGGTAGCAGAACTGGAAGGAATCGAGCGAGGGCGGCCGTGACGAGGACGGCGGTGAGAACCCCCAGAGAGAGAGGGGTTAAAAGGCGCAGTAGTTACAACTAGAGAAGGAGCCGCGCCAGGGGGCGAGGTAGTCACCACTGGGGGCTTGGGGCTCGACCCAACCACAGAGGAGGGAGGGGAGCCAGGGGAAGGAGTCAGAGAGGCCAAAGGAGGAGCAAGGTCGGGGCCCAATGCAGCGGAGGCTACAGAGCCCGGTCTTCCAATACGGACCGACTCGGGGGCTTGGTCGCCCACCCCACGAGCCTGAGAAGGTAAGCCAGAAGCAGCCGAAACAGGGGTTATCATCTTGACGAAAAGAAGAATTCACTCACGAATGTGCCCCCACACCCACCATGGAGCCACAATTAGAGGCAGGACACCCAACAAGAAGCTATCGCCGATCTTGTCGGGGCCTCCTAGGGGTGCGTCGTGAGTATACGCCCCACAAACGCCACCTTAAGAAACCGACAGTCCGTCGAGATCGGGTTCAGTGACGAAGTGGGGATTGACAATAAAAGGTTCCCCTCGCTCTCGACGTCGGGTACTGCAGTTCTACGGGTGCAAGAGTATGCCTCCTCAAGCACCCGGGCGTCAAAATAGAAGAAGTCCATGGAAGAACCAGAACGAGCAAAAGGTCGGCAGGAAACGGCAAGCAGATAGGAGAAGAGGGGAGAGAAAAACGAAACAGAAGGAAAAGGAAAAGGTGCCCAGCAGAATTGGAGAGGACGGCAGCAGGAGCACAAGGCTAGAAAAGGACAGAACTGTCCTAAGGAGCATCACACTCCGGCAGCCGCCCACGAAGCCCCCACACTCGGTGAAGATGGAAACGGAGTAGGAGTGCGAAGAAAATTGCTCATGGAATAGGCGTTTCAGAACCGTAGGAGGGGTAAAAGCTTTAGTGATGCGGGTCAAGGACGTACAAAACTTCGGAAGGGGGGGACTCTCCACGGAGGCAAGGAAGGAACACCACAAGGAGAAATATTAGAAATACGAACTGAAAGAGAATTCTGTAAGCGAGATAACCGGACAGAAAGAGGGAGGTGGTGAAGAGGAACAGGAACCGCAGGAGGGGTAAAAGCTAACGCACGATAGAGGCGAGAGGAAGGATGTTGCAAAGACCGCGCAAGATAGCGAAGGCAGTAACGACCACGGCGGTCCTGGAGAGACAGGAAGCCAGTGTCAACATACAAGGTGAAGGGTGGGAGTCGAACGAAAGACACCAGAGCTGAAGCGCAACCCAGTATGGTGCAAAGCATCAAGACGGCGAAGAGGAGAAGCAGAAGAGTAAGCAGGGCAACCAAAATCGAGTTTAAACAGGACGAGAGAGGAATGTAAAGCGAGGAGAGTGCGCCTATCCGCTTCCCAAGAAATATGGAACAACACCTGAAGGAGGATAAGGGCCTTACAGCATTCAACTCGGAGGTAAGAGATATTGGGTGATCTAGACAAACGAGTGTCAAAGATTAACCCACAAAAGCTTAACAGAATCCTTGTACACAAGGGGGAGACCATAAAGCGATAAAGAGGGACGAAGAACGACACGTTTCCGAGTAAAGGTCATAGCACAAGTCTTAGACGTAGAGAACCTAAAGCCATGATTGGTGGCCCAAGACGACACAGCATCAATCGCAAGTTGAAGCCGCGGTTGAAGGAGAGGGGAATCATCACCCCCGACAGCAAAGGGTAAGATCGTCGACATAGAGAGCGGAGAAGACGCCAGAAGAAAGAGGAAAGAAGACCATTGAGGGCAACCAGAAAAAGAGTAGTGCTCAGAACACTACCCTAGGGCACACCTTCGTATTGCTGAAAAGAGGCAGAGAGAGTGGTACCAAGGCGCACTCTAAAGGAACGACGAGAGAGGAAGCTTTCGAGGAAGAGAGGGAGATTACCATGAAGGCCAAAAGAACGAAGTTGGGACAGAATATGGTATCTCCAGATGGTGTCGTAAGCCTTTTCCAGGTCAAAAAGGACGGCAACAACGGAGGTCTTCGCAGCAAAAGCAGTACGAAGATAGACCCCCAAGTTCACCAGGACATCAGTCGTGCTGCGGCACTTGCGAAAACCAAATTGAGAAGGGAAGAGGGGGTGAAAGCTTTCCAAGAACCCAATCAGACGAACATTGAGCATTTGTATATGCTCCAAACACCGAGACGCAAACCCACAAAACGCCCACAGCGTAAATAATTCACCTGATGGGTGAAGACAGTACCAAAGCGTGCAAAGCAGACACGTAGCACACTCTCAGGGAACTCCAAGGGAACTCCTTGGACACTGACATACTTTGGTGGCACACACCTGTCCGAGACCGTGACAGAACCGCCAGAAGCAGGCAGCTGGAGAGTGTGGCCAACAAAGCCACCCACGAAGCGCCGAAATGCAGCAGACGAAGCAAACTTGACCACCACACTGCGATCTGACACCTTCTCAAGACCAAAAATATCCACAAAGTCCACTTTGAAGACGTCCAGGAGTGCCACCTCTCCAACCGCCCAATCCACAGCTTCAGAAAACTCCAGCCCCACAGAGTCAACGCGCCGGATCGGGGCCCCAGACGACGCCATTCCGCTAGCCGCCCCTCCGGCCAGCCGGCGCACCACACACCACCAACAGCGGCAACTGCTTTCCCTCGCGGACAAGCAGTGATTCTCCAGCTATGAGTGGGCGTGACAGGTGTGAATTTAATGTAAGTACAAATCCCTGGTTTATTTGAAGTGTGAACATATAATTGTTTGGTAATTAATTAATTACCTAATCTCGGATCTTCAGAGTATTAACTCGAAATGAGTTTGCTCTGTCTTAGGATCCAAGGAGATTGCGGAAGTGTAATCTGTCAGTGAGTGCCGGCTCTAACCTTTCAAGTGTCGAGTTACTACACAGTTACCGACAGACATGTTGTGTGTGTGAATAATATTATAATACAAACACATTTTGTGAGATAGGATTGTTTACCATCTGTTGCAGAAATATTAAGAGAGTGGTTACTACTATTTTTTCTTTTTATTAATAAAACATTACAAAACCAGAGATAAAAGTAAACAAAATGTTACACATACATAACCATTTACAGGAAACAAAACAAAACGTACAGAAACAGTAAAAATCTACAAAAATTACACAGTAAAACCCACAAACCCACAATTAGAGTACGGAAACTAAATAGAAAACTCAGAAACTAAACGAACACAGAAAGCAATTACAATACAGCATATGTAAACATATTGAAACATAAAAAGTATACATACAACATATCACTGTCACCCCACAACTGGGGTGAAAAACAGGCATAGATGATCATGCCGCCAATCCCACACAGGCGGAAAAATACAAACACACAGCAACACACACACGGACCCAACCCCCACAAACGGAGGACGCGCCCACCACACCCACACATGGAACCAGCCTAGGCCATACACAACGCAGCCAGAAAACATGGCAGCAACAGGAACACACACAAAAGCAAAACGACAAAACACACCAACCAAAAACACAAAAGCCACACACACCACCAAAACACCCGCAACAGCACACCCAAATATAATAGCACCCAAATGAACATGCACACACATACCACGAAACACAAACATACAGCCTCATCCACCCCAACTCAAGCCCTATACCACAGCAGCACCCCTGACATACGCCACGTAAACCACTCCGCAAACACCCGCAGAAAAACTGCCGTAACCACCACATCGTGAGGCACAAACGCCCCCCCCAAAAAAAACCTAAGGTCCAACTCACCTCGTTCCCCTCCATTCTACTGACCCACAAACAAAAAATATAATCGGCTAACAAGACACCGAGCATATTCCAAACCCCGACGCGAACCCTGAGGAAAAGAAAAACAAAAAATGGAACAAGTCGACCCCAGGACCACAGAAAGCCTCCACAGTGTCCCTCAACCAGTTCACCAAACCTTGAATCTGCGGGCAAAAACATGTGCAATTGCGTTTCACATTCCCCATAACACGCACACCTATCTGAGCCCACCAACCTCAACATAAACAAACGCGCACTGGTAGGCAACGACTCATGCCAGAAACTAAAGACCAACTCCCGGGGCCTAGGGGTAATACACGGCCCAAGCAACGTGGACCAAATAGCCCCCCATTTGAAACAGAGATACAGGCCCTCCACCCCTGGGAACCACCAAAGGAAAAACAGCCTCATATACCTCCCTGCATCCAAACGACCTAAACCCCGGGAACCGACAAAGCACCTGGACAATCATGACCGCCCAAGAGTACACGGAAGGAGCAAACAGAGCAACATCCCGACATTGCTCAAGGTCCACCAAAAAACTGAAATGCACCGAACAAAAATAAAGAACAAGGGAGTTTAAACCACCACCCATCCCGAGCCCCCTGCGAAGCAACACCCAGAACAAGGCTAAAGACTTAAGAAACACATACAGAATCCCAACCCCATCCTCCCCCACCTGCAAACAAAGAAAACCGACGAATCGGGTGATACTACCCATCCCAGACATACCTATAAACCACACAATATCGCGCGCACGCCGCCGATCCAACGGGAAACACTGCACAATATACCCAGACCTACAACAAAACCTTACAAGTTACGATAATCGCACATTGATAAATCTAGAGAGCCCGCTTGGAAAGCAAACCCACCGACCAACCCACCGCCCGCTAGACCGCATCCCAATTAAAAGACAAAGACTGCTCATATGAGCGAAACCAAGTAATCCCCAAAACGCACAATGACTTCATGACAGGAAACCAGGACTCACCCAATACCAAACGCGAGGCCCTGCCCCTCAAACCCATAAGGCACGATTTCTCCTGATTAACAACAGCCCCAGTGGCTAACTTAAAACTACGCATGAGATCCTGCCCCGCAGAAACAGAACCCTCAGAAGCTACAAACAGGACAGTGTCATCTGCACACCCACAAACCTTCAAAACCAAATCATTCGGCAAACGTGGCGAGACCACCAAACGACTAGCCCGCACCGAACGAAAGAAAAGCTCCTGGAACACCACATACAGTAGCATAGATAGAGGGCATCCCTGCCGAACCGATTGCCGTATCGCAAACAGGGCACTAATATGGTCCAAACACCGAGATGCAAACCCACAAAACGCCCACAGCGTAAATAATTCACCTGATGGGAGAAGACAGTACCAAAGCGTGCAAAGCAGGCACGTAGCACACTCTCAGAGAACTCCAAGGGAACTCCTTGGACACTGACATACTTTGGTGGCACACACCAGTCCGAGACCGTGACAGAACCGCTAGAAGCAGGCAGCTGGAGAGTGTGGCACACACCTTACACAAATGACACACACCTTACCACAACAATTCATATACAACATCCGAACCCACACCACAAACTGGGGAGGGTAACCCAAACGCTAGAAAACCTGCAAAACAAACCCGATCGGCACCCTATCGAAAGCTTTCTACCAATCGAGGCTTATCATGGCGGCCTACACGCCTGATCCCGACAGATACAGAATCACATCCCAAAAGAGGGAAATGCACTGTACCAAAGACCTACCAGGAACCTTACAAAACTGCCCAACCAAAACTACCGACCCCACCACAGCCCGAAGGCGCCCCGCCAACAGTTTGGAAATCATTTTATAGTCAACGTTGAGCAGCGTGATTGGCCGCCAATTCGTTAAAAAAAAAGTAAATCCCCGGTTTCGAGAGAAGCTGTACAAGACCCTCATTCTGCGAACCAGATAGTGTCACACGGTCCAAACAGAAACGAACAACCTCTAAAAGTTCCGACCCAATCACGTCCCAAAACGAGACAAAATGCCACAGAAAGGCCATCCGAACCCAGAACCTTCCCCTGACGACACCCCAAAGCTCCCTCCGACAGACCAACCTCCCCTTCAAGAGCGAGACAGTTCATAACTGATAGCCCGGGAGTACAGTGTTGAAGAAAGAACTCAAGCAACCCCGCATTTCCCACGACCCCACTTATACAAAGCCTCAAGTTCACTGCGCACATAAAGTAAGACCGCATCCGTGTTCGACAACACTGACCCATCCAGCCGATGGAGGCCAGTCAATAAAACAGAGGCACGACCCGCCTTCTCCCCTTGCAACAAATATGAAGACAGCACCTCCCCGAGTGGACAGCACGCTGGACTTGTGATCCTGTGGTCCTGGGTTCGATCCCAGGCGCCGGCGAGAAACAATGGGCAGAGTTTCTTTCACCCTATGCCCCTGTTACCTAGCAGTAAAATAGGTACCTGGGTGTTAGTCAGCTGTCACGGGCTGCTTCCTGGGGGTGGAGGACTGGTCGAGGACCGGGCCGCGGGGACACTAAAGCCCCGAAATCATCTCAAGATAACCTCAAGATAACCTCCCCCCACAAGCGTTCCTCAACCCCAGCCCGAACACGAACGCCCTCCACAGTTACTTCCTGCAACTCACGAAGCTGCTCCTTACACAAGAAGATATCCTCAGACCAATCAAAACCCTTGTTAACCAACTCACAAAGGCGATTCAACCGCGCCTTTAAAACACGCACCAACCCCACCTCTCCCGAAACAAATCACCAATCCCTGGATATCCTCGCAAGCCACAATTAAGCTTCCACCAGCCCCGACCTACACGCACCTGACTCCGAACCCCAACTCGCAGAACAACCATACAATGATCGGAAAAACTCTCCAGAAGCATCTGAAAACAAAACCGACCGACCCCTCATCCTTATGGACGTAGGATTCAATATATAACTTATTTAAGAATATTCTAAACAAAGCACAGGAACGTAGTATACCATACAAATTGAATAGATCGAATACCAATGACCCAAAGTGGATAACAAAGAATTTGAAGAACCTGATAGGTAAAAAGAGAGCTTGGTACAAAAGGATTAAAAATGGGGAGGTCACTTTAGAACAGGAATTCGTACAACTGGTTAGAAATGTTAAAAAAAGAAATAAGGAAAGCAAAAAGAAACTATGAAGTTCGCATAGCAGGGCAAGCAAAGACAAATCCTAAAGGGTTTTTTCAGTTATATCGTACTAAGACTAGGGAAAGGATAGGTCCATTAAAAACTGAGACAGGTCAAATAACAGATAGTGATGAGATGAGTAGTATTTTTAATAAATATTTTGTATCTGTATTTACTAAAGAGGAACTTAACAATATGCCTTCAGCCGAACAAGTCTATGTGGGTGGGGACGAGGACAGGTTGACGAGTTTAGCAGTTACCAGGGAGGATGTTCTTAAACAAATAGTAAAACTCACACCAAACAAATCCCCAGGGCCGGATGAAGTGTTTGCCAGGGTGCTTAAAGAATGCAAAGAGGAGCTTTGTGACCCACTGTCAACCATATTTAATAAATCAATAGAGTCAGGCAGAGTGCCAGAGTTTTGGAAAGTTGCTAATGTGATACCAGTTTTTAAGAAAGGAGATAGATCACTTGCATCTAACTATCGACCAATTAGCCTAACGTCTATTGTGGGAAAGTTACTCGAATCTATAATAGCAAATAAAATTCGTCTTCATCTCGAAAAACATAAATTAATAATTGAGTCGCAACATGGTTTTATAAATGGCCGTTCATGTTTAACAAATTTGTTATCTTTTTATTCTAGCATTGTTGAGGAAGTTGATAGTGGTAAGGATTGTGATGTGTACTTTGACTTTAGCAAAGCTTTTGATACAGTGCCACATGAAAGACTGATTAAAAAAATAGAGTCTCATGGTATTGGGGGTGCTATATTAAGCTGGATTAGGGCATGGCTATACCAAAGGAAACAGAGTTAGTATAAATGGAATCAAGTCAGAGTGGGAAAATGTTGTAAGTGGAGTGCCTCAAGGCTCTGTCCTGGGACCTCTGTTGTTTATAATATATATAAATGATTTAGATTCAGGTTTGAGTAGCAACATTTGCAAATTTGCCGATGATACGAAAATCGGTAGGGAAATTAATTCGGAGGAGGACTCTATCACTTCAAGTTGATCTAGATAGGGTTTTGAAATGGTCAAAGGATTGGCAGATGCAGTTTAATGCTGATAAATGTAAAGTTCTGAGGCTAGGTAATGATGATAGAGTTACAAGATACGAGCTAGATGGTGTTGAGATTGCGAAGTCGGATTGCGTAAGGGATCTGGGAGTTATGATTAGTAAGAATTTAAAACAAAAGGATCAATGCATAAATGTTCGTAATAGGGCAAATCAGACACTTGGATTTATTAATCGCAGCGTTAGTAACAAGACACCTGGTGTGGTTCTCAAGCTATATCTTGCTCTAGTTAGGCCCCATTTAGATTATGCAGTTCAGTTTTGGTCGCCATATTATAGAATGGATATAAATTCACTTGAACGTGTCCAGCGTAGGATGACTAAGTTAATTCCCCAAATTAGAAATCTTTCATATGAAGAAAGATTAACAAAGCTTAAGTTGCATTCACTGGAAAGGCGAAGAGTTAGGGGTGACATGATAGAGGTTTACAAGTGGGTGAATGGACATAAAGGGGATATTAATAGGGTATTAAAAGTATCAACACAAGACAGAACACGAAACAATGGGTATAAATTGGATAAGTTTAGATTTAGGAAAGACTTGGGTAAATACTGGTTCAGTAACAGGGTTGTTGATTTGTGGAACCAATTACCGCGTAACGTGCTGGAGGTGGGGTCCCTCGATTGTTTCAAGCGCGGGTTGGACAAGTATATGAGTAGGATTGGGTGGTTATAAATAGGAGCTGCCTCGTATGGGCCAATAGGCCTTCTGCAGTTGCCTTTGTTCTTATGTTCTTAAAACCGGTCGAGACATGAACAAGACCCACACGCCACAAACGTGAAATCCAATGCACCCCCTGCAACCTGCCCTCTTAAAAAGAACGTCGCTTTTGGCCGTTTACCCGTATGGCCGAATATGGACGTAATTTGGAAATGAAAAAATATTGAAAATAAATTTGGGATTTTTTTTTTCAACAACAGTAAGTTAAGGGTCCTCTGATAGGTTAGGTGGGCAGGAAATTCTCATAAAGTTTCAAAACGTTATGAAAAACGTTAATTGAAAGTTCCTCTTCTAAGGTGTCCGAGGAGGGCCGGACGACTCAAACAGAAAACGGAACAGTACGTCACTTTTGTGAGCCGATTTCATTTCAAATCACGTCCAAATTTGGCCATAGTGCCGCGCATACGAGCCAAAAGTGACGCTATTTTTAAGAGGACGGGTTGCCCCCCAAGCATCACCGCCGCATCCCGCAACTCTGCAAAGTCGCGGATAAAGCAGAGGAAACATTCGCCGGATGCAAACTGTTACTATCATGCACCGACGTGATACAATTAAATTCTCTCGAAGAATCGACATACCAAATCCTCAGGGAAGGCCCCGCACAACCCATTTTGTGGAGCCCTGCGATCTGACACACGCCCAGATCATGCACCATCACGCAACTGGAGAGTCACTTCATCATATTTCCTCACAATTCTCTGGATCATCGTCACGGAAGTGCACCAAAGCGCGGTGCCTATCAGCCAGCTGTACACCCGTAATCTCAGTCACCACCACACACATGACGTCCAGTAAGGTCACTTCGACCAAGGGGTAGGTCACGTTCCCATTAAAGCAGAGTTCAATGGTGAGGGGGCGCCTCACAGGTGCTGAAGGCAACGCCATACCACCGGCCTCCACGGACCAAGGGCCCCCAACCTGAAGCACAACCTTCCTCTGGCAGGGCTTGGACGAGACTGAGCGGCGACAGCGCAAACAACTGCCCCAGTCGGTAGCCAAACCAGCAATCCCTTGAGTGATTACTACGATCGTTTGAGTGACACGTAAGTGGTATAATTAGCGGTTGTCTTTGTGACAAGTTTATATTGATACCTAGCTGTACCCGGCCATGCGTTACTGTGGCTCAGCAACGCATGTGCGTTGCTGAGCCACAGTAACCGTTCCCTGTCTCCCAGTCCTCCCCCACCATTCCCACCTTTCCCTGTCCCTTCGTGCTCCCAACCATTCCCCCCTCACCTGTCCTTTTGTCCTCTCCACCATTCTCCTGTCCCCTCGTCCCCACCATCCCCATCTCCCCCATCCCCTCGTCCTCGCCACCATTACCACCTCCCTTGTCCCTTCGTCCTTCCCACCATCCCCTACTCCTGTCCCCTTTTCCTCCCCACCAGTCCTCACTCCCTCATCTGATGCATTCCCAAATGATCTGATGTTCCTATCAGAAAATTTTGAACATCAAATGATCTGATGTTCCCATCACTGAAATATAAGAAAAACAGTTAAAAAGATGAAATATAGAGCAATGAAAAAATATATAAATAAACTATAATCACAAAATGAATGGTATGGTAAACAACACAGCTCAATTCCAATGCAATATCACACAAAATAATTAAATAAAAATAAAAATAAATCGAAATATATGAAAATTTCCTTTATCAATGCAATCGGAAACACTGAAATGGATTCGTAACATATTTAGGATACCGTTTGCTGCTCTTTTGTGCAACAGATGGCGCTGTTTCTTAAAAAAAAGAATGTTTTTCCTGTCACCGATGTGGCATCTATACATATACTTAGAAAATGAAAGGTATGGTAAACAACACAGCTCAATTCCAACGCAACATCACACGAAATAATTAAATCAAAATGAAAATAAGTGGAAATCTATGAAAATTAAATTTATCAATGCAATCGAAAATATTGAAATGGAATCGTAACATATTTAGTATTGCGTGTGTTGCTATTGCCTGCAACAGATGGCACTGTTTAAAAAAAAAAGCATGTTTTTACCTGTCATAGGTGTGGCATCTATATAGAAGATACATAAAAACATGCGCGTGTTCAAATGGAACGCTGTGTGAAAATTTCACAGCAAATCGGTGAAGAACTTTCGGAGATTAGCGGTTATAAACAAACGAGTATTTACATTTTTATTTATATAGATTATTATTGTAAGATTATTGTGTTGAGTTGTGGTATCAGGAGTCATCTTGTTATTGGTTCGTCTGTGTCATAAGCAATAATTATTGGATTAATTATTGGAGAGTGAAATAACATAATTAACGTAACTCATTGATTGTTAATTGTCTGAGGGACAGAGTGTGGTGGAGGTGGTGGTGGGAGGAGGGTTGAGGCGGTGGTGGGTGTAAGTGGTATGGGGGTATAGGTGTCGGTGGGTGGAGGTGGTGTAAGTGGTATGGGGGTATAGGTGTCAGTGGGTGGAGGTGGTGTAAGTGGTATGGGGGTATAGGTGTCGGTGGGTGGAGGTGGTGTAAGTGGTATGGGGGTATAGGTGTCGGTGGGTGGAGGTGGTGGTGGATGGAGGCGGTGGTGGGTGCAGATGGAGGTGGTGCTGGGTGGAGGTAGCGATGGGTGGAGGTGGTAGTGGATGCAGGTGGTGGTGGGTACAGGGGGTGGTGGGTGAAGGTGGTGGTTAGTGCAGATGGTGGTGAGTGGAGGTGGTGGTTGGTGCTGCTGGTAGTGGGTGGAGGTGGGTGCAACTGGTGGTGAGTGCAGCTGGTGGAAGATGGAGGTGTTGGTGCGTGGAGGTGGAGAAAGTACCAGGCATGAGGGCATGCAAAGTGGAAAGATATATATTGGCAGCCCATCTTTATGTGGCAATTATCAACGGTGGGATCACAGAACGTGGCCATGTAATCGTCCAATTAGGTGTTGGTGTTGCAGTGGCTCTCACGACACCGAACAATGTCTGCATAAGCTTAAACAGGATGGGGGTGGCAATGTAATTCCTAAATGGGTCATTTGCAAACAGAGACATCATGCCTGGAATCGATATTGCGGGATGAGGCCTGATTGGCAGGGTTCGCGAAGTACACCGACTCAAGCCGCAGGTGGACCAGTGAACATGGGCGGGAATGGCTTCGTGAACAGTACTACAGCAAGCCAGGGTCCGGCCCTATGCCCAGCCCAGGGGCCACCCCAGGGTCAAAGACTCGGGACCTGCCCAGGGGTCCATCCCTGGGTCCAGCCCATGGTCCAACCTACAGTAGACCGACAACAGCTTGGGGTGGGAGTGGGGTGACCCATCACCACCCCACTCAGGCCCTACCAGTTCCCCTCCCTCTCACAAACCCACCCCACTTCTACCTTGCTCACTAATCTCAACCTTATCTCACCACTCATAATCCCTAATTTTTTCCAGTCAACCAGCTCTCCCGCCTCCCATCCGACCCTCTCTCTTACCCAGCCAACCACTTCCCTTCCTCATCCACTGACCAACATTTTACCGGGTCCAGACAACACATTTCCACCCAATATGTTATCAGTGATTACCCACGTGATAAACAATCACCCACTCATTAAAGAATTAATGAACAAGCAAAATCAACTTTAGAATGTCCTGTGTACTATTGAGAAGAACCAGGAGGCCAAGCTCCAAACTCTGCTGCACTAGAACCGTCTCGGGAGAGTCTATCAAGTTGCAATTTGGTGCACAGTGATCCAACACGTGGAGCCAAGACTCATAATAGCTCACACACACATTGATACCTTTGTCTCAGTGAACACATCAACACCAGTGAACTCATCAACACCAGTGAACTCATCAACACCAGTGAACTCATCAACACCAGTGAACTCATCAACACCAGTGAACTCATCAACACCAGTGAACTCATCAACACCAGTGAACTCATCAACACCAGTGAACACCCCAACACCAGTGAACTCATCAACACCAGTGAACTCATCAACACCAGTGAACTCATCAACACCAGTGAACTCATCAACACCAGTGAACACCCCAACACTAGTATACACAACATCAGTGAGTACTGGTACCAATGCACACAGTAACACCAGCACATACAACACCACCAGTGCACGCTCTCTCACCAGCAACAACACTGCACACAGTACATCTGATGACCAACACCCCAACAATGGATAACCACGGGGAAGAAAATTTCACTATCCTACAATGGAACTGCAATAGAGTTCGCGGTAGACTTTAATGACATCATACAATACGTTCCTGAACACCGAACTGACGTCATAGTGCTACAGGAGACACTGGTGGGTGATGACTTCAACCCCAAGGTTCAGCGGTTATCACAAGTTCTCCCTGCCCGCTGGGGGAAGAAAACGGGATCTTATTACCTATGTCAGTAACAACATTCCCGCAAAGATTACTGATGTCCTCCACATGGGGGGATGAGTATGAGTCACTGGGGGTAACCCTACACTTAAACAATGATGCCCTATATATAATCAACTTATTTGTGTCACAGAATAAACTCGATCTTGACACACTGACACACTGCTTCTATCTCGGACGAGAGAGAAGCAGGCAGCGAGGGAAGCTGTGTGTGAGTGAGGCTACGAGGCCTCGGACGAGAGAGAAGCAGGCAGCGAGGGAAGCTGTGTGTGAGTGAGGCTACGAGGCCTCGGACGAGAGAGAAGCAGGCAGCGAGGGAAGCTGTGTGTGAGTGAGGCTACGAGGCCTCGGACGAGAGAGAAGCAGGCAGCGAGGGAAGCTGTGTGTGAGTGAGGCTACGAGGCCTCGGACGAGAGAGAAGCAGGCAGCGAGGGAAGCTGTGTGTGAGTGAGGCTACGAGGCCTCGGACGAGAGAGAAGCAGGCAGCGAGGGAAGCTGTGTGTGAGTGAGGCTACGAGGCCTCGGACGAGAGAGAAGCAGGCAGCGAGGGAAGCTGTGTGTGAGTGAGGCTACGAGGCCTTGGACGAGAGAGAAGCAGGCAGCGAGGGAAGCTGTGTGTGAGTGAGGCTACGAGGCCTCGGACGAGAGAGAAGCAGGCAGCGAGGGAAGCTGTGTGTGAGTGAGGCTACGAGGCCTCGGACGAGAGAGAAGCAGGCAGCGAGGGAAGCTGTGTGTGAGTGAGGCTACGAGGCCTCGGACGAGAGAGAAGCAGGCAGCGAGGGAAGACGACCCGCAACTTGCTATGGTCATTAGCATCAGAGATCACAACAGTGTCAGGGCCATCACAGCACTCTCCTTATTGTTGTTCTCGGCGCTCTCATAAACATGTTGACTCTAGCAGGCGTGTCATAGACGCTAGCAGGTGTGTCATGGACGCTAACAGGTGTGTCATAGACGCTAGCAGGTGTGTCATAGACGCTAGCAGGTGTGTCATGGACGCTAGCAGGTGTGTCATAGACGCTAGCAGGTGTGTCATGGACGCTAGCAGGTGTGTCATAGACGCTAGCAGGTGTGTCATGGACGCTAGCAGGCGTGTCATAGACGCTAGCAGGCGTGTCATGGACGCTAACAGGCGTGTCATGGACGCTAGCATGCGTGTCATGGACGCTAGCAGGCGTGTCATGGACGCTAGCAGGTGTGTCATGGACGCTAGCAGGCGTGTCATGGACGCTAGCAGGCGTGTCATAGACGCTAGCAGGTGTGTCATGGACGCTAGCAGGTGTGTCATGGACGCTAGCAGGCGTGTCATGGACGCTAGCAGGCGTGTCATAGACGCTAGCAGGCGTGTCATGGACGCTAGCAGGCGTGTCATGGACGCTAGCAGGCGTGTCATGGACGCTAGCAGGCGTGTCATGGACGCTAGCAGGCGTGTCATGGACGCTAGCAGGCGTGTCATGGACGCTAGCAGGCGTGTCATGGACGCTAGCAGGCGTGTCATGGACGCTAGCAGGCGTGTCATGGACGCTAGCAGGCGTGTCATGGACGCTAGCAGGCGTGTCATGGACGCTAGCAGGCGTGTCATGGACGCTAGCAGGCGTGTCATGGACGCTAGCAGGCGTGTCATAGACGCTAGCAGGTGTGTCATGGACGCTAGCAGGCGTGTCATGGACGCTAGCAGGCGTGTCATGGACGCTAGCAGGCGTGTCATGGACGCTAGCAGGCGTGTCATGGACGCTAGCAGGTGTGTCATGGACGCTAGCAGGCGTGTCATGGACGCTAGCAGGCGTGTCATGGACGCTAGCAGGCGTGTCATGGACGCTAGCAGGCGTGTCATGGACGCTAGCAGGCGTGTCATGGACGCTAGCAGGCGTGTCATGGACGCTAGCAGGCGTGTCATGGACGCTAGCAGGCGTGTCATGGACGCTAGCAGGCGTGTCATGGACGCTAGCAGGCGTGTCATGGACGCTAGCAGGCGTGTCATGGACGCTAGCAGGCGTGTCATGGACGCTAGCAGGCGTGTCATGGACGCTAGCAGGCGTGTCATGGACGCTAGCAGGCGTGTCATGGACGCTAGCAGGCGTGTCATGGACGCTAGCAGGCGTGTCATGGACGCTAGCAGGCGTGTCATGGACGCTAGCAGGCGTGTCATGGACGCTAGCAGGCGTGTCATGGACGCTAGCAGGCGTGTCATGGACGCTAGCAGGCGTGTCATGGACGCTAGCAGGTGTGTCATGGACGCTAGCAAGTGTGTCATAGACGCTAGCAGGTGTGTCATGGACGCTAGCAGGCTTGTCATGGACGCTAGCAGGCGTGTCATGGACGCTAGCAGGCGTGTCATGGACGCTAGCAGGCTTGTCATGGACGCTAGCAGGCGTGTCATGGACGCTAGCAGGCGTGTCATGGACGCTAGCAGGTGTGTCATGGACGCTAGCGGGCGTGTCATAGACGCTAGCAGGTGTGTCATGGACGCTAGCAGGCGTGTCATGGACGCTAGCAGGCGTGTCATGGACGCTAGCAGGCGTGTCATGGACGCTAGCAGGCGTGTCATGGACGCTAGCAGGCGTGTCACGGACGCTAGCAGGAGTGTCACAGACTCTAGCAGGAGTGTCACAGACTCTAGCAGGAGTGTCACAGACTCTAGCAGGTGTGTCACAGACTCTAACAGGTGTGTCACAGATTCTAACAGGAGAGCTCAGCTCTCTATTCTCTCCATTCAACATTTTTCATTATATCCACATTGGGGCCAAAAACTAGGTGCATTTTTCGAGATTGAGAAATAGCCAGGAACCTAAGAAATAAAAATCCTACACAAGGAGCAGAAAAACTGACTTTTGAAGCATATGAAGTCTGTCTGAAACATGTTCCTTTGAGGAAAGCCAGAAAGAGGTCCAATGTAGAAAAAGAACACAGACGACATTTCAAAAGAAGGAAGAAATTTACTGAAATGCTTAAGCAGACACGACTCTCCATACAGAGAAGAAATAATTTAAACAGGGAGACTGAAGAAATCGAACAGAGACTGAAGCATTCCTATCAGACTGAAGAAAGGCAACTAGAACAGAAAGCAATTCATGAAATAAAGAAAAACCCAAATTATTTCTTCACATATGTTAAATCAAAAGCAAAAACCGCTGCCAGTATTGGATCTATTCGTATTAGTGAAGTTTCATACACTGAGGATGACAAAGAAATTAGCGAAATCCTAAAAAAAAAAACCAGTATGAGGATGTGTTTAGCACTCCGATACACAGCATGAAAGTCGAAGATTCGGACAATTTCTTTATGCGTGATATCCAAACACCTGTAAATATAACTGATATCAACACGAGCGTGGCAGATTTTGAAAAAGAAATTGACAACGTGCCCATGCACTCAGCCCCGGGTCCAGACTCATGGAATTCAAAACTTATAAAGAAATACAAAGAGCCAGTAGCACAGACACTCAGTATAGTGTGGAGGAAGAACTTGGACACGGGGGAGATACCAGATGCGCTGAAAATTCACTAGATTCATGGAGACCAATGACCTCCACAATCCAGGCCAACATGGATTTAGAGCAGGAAGCTCAAGCCTCTCACAGCTACTTGACCATTACGACAAAATCACTGAGGCATTAGAAGAAAAACAGAATGTAAATGTTTTATACACAGACTTTGCAAAGGCATTCGACAAATGTGACCATGGAGTGATAGCACATAAAATGAGGTCAGTGGGTATAACTGGTAAAGTGGGAAGCTGGATATTCAATTTCCTGTCGAACAGGAAACAGAAACAAAGGGTAACAGTCAATCAAATAAAATCGAGTCCGAACGCAGTTAAAAGCTCTGTACCTCAAGGTAGAGTCCTTGCACCACTGCTGTTCCTTATTCTCATATCAGATATAGACAAAAATACCAGTCACAGCTTCGTGTCATCCTTTGCACATGATACAAAAATCAGCATGAAAATTTCCTATGCTGAAGACATTGAAAAACTACAAACAAAAAGTTTTCGAATAGGCAGCAGAAAATAACATGATGTTTAACGGTGATAAATTCCAGTTACTCAGATACGGCAAAAATGAGGATCTAAAACATAATACAGGGTACAAAACACAATCGAATTTTCCCATAGTAGGAAAACAGCATGTCAAGGATTTGGGAATAATGATGTCCGACGACCTAACGTTTAGGGAGCATAACCAAGCAAGTATTGCGTCAGCCAGAAAAATGATAGGATGGATTACGAGAACCTTCAAGTCCAGAGATCCCATCACAATGGTTGTACTCTTCAAATCACTTGTGTTATCCCGTCTTGAGTACTGCTCAGTACTCACTTCCCCCTTCAGAGCAGGAGAGATTGCTGAAATAGAGGGAATACAGAGAACATATACGGCACGCATAGACGCGATAAAGCACCTAAATTATTGGGATCGTCTCAAAGCTCTCCAAATGTACTCACTAGAAAGGAGACGAGAGAGATACCAAATAATATACACATGGAAAATACTGGAGGGACAGGTCCCAAATTTGCACAGTAAATAACAACGTACTGGAGTGAACGAAATGGAAGAAAATGCCGAATAGAACCAGTGAAGAACAGAGGTGCCATAGGCACAATCAGAGAACACTGTATAAACATCAGAGGTCCGCGGTTGTTCAACGTCCTACCAGCGAGCATCAGAAATTTTGCCGGAACAACCGTGAATATCTTCAAGAGATAACTAGATTGTTTTCTTCAAGGAGTGCCGGACCAACCGGGCTGTGGTGGGTATGTTGGCCAGCGGGCCGCTCCAAGCAACAGCCTGGTGGACCAAACTCTCACAAGTCAAGCCTGGCCTCGGGCTGGGCTTGGGGAGTAGAAGAACTTCCAGAACCCCATCAACCAGGAATATGTGGGCCAGCGGGCCACTCCAAGCAACAGCCTGGTGGACGAAACTCTCACAAGTCAAGCCTGGCCTCGGGCTGGGCTTGGGGAGTAGAAGAACTCCCAGAACCCCATCAAGCAGGTATTAAGCAGGTAACCCTGCAAATATCTGCGAGTTAAGACATACCAAGGAACCCTGCAAACATTACGAACGATTACTTCTGCACGTGACTATTGAGATAAACGAACGACCGTCGACATTCTAGTGGTTACTTGCACTGCATCTGAACACGCTAACCTTCACACTGGGAGTAACAAATATTCCCAGGACCCACCCACACGCTACCATCACCGCCTTGATGGTGACTGACTCATCGCCGCCATCAGCCGAGGGGGGGGGGGGGGGGGTTACACACAAGACCTCCTTCATAATCTGGTATACTTTACTACTCACCATAATTTACGACTAGAGTAAACTCCAAGTGAATAACAGAGAAGCTGGGTACTCATCTAGCTGTGTGCCTGGTGAGTAGTGCCTCAGTGCCTGGTGAGTAGTGCCTCAGTGCCTGGTGAGTAGTGCCTCAGTGCCTGGTGAGTAGTGGCTCAGTGCCTGGTGAGTAGTGCCTGGTGAGTAGTGGCTCAGTGCCTGGTGAGTAGTGCCTGGTGAGTAGTGCCTCAGTGCCTGGTGAGTAGTGCCTCAGTGTCTGGTAAGTAGTGGCTGGTGAGTAGTGCCTCAGTGCCTGGTAAGTAGTGCCTGGTGAGTAGTGGCTCAGTGTCTGGTGAGTAGTGGCTCAGTGTCTGGTGAGTAGTGCCTCAGTGTCTGGTGAGTAGTGCCTCAGTGCCTGGTGAGTAGTGCCTCAGTGCCTGGTGAGTAGTGCCTCAGTGCCTGGTGAGTAGTGCCTCAGTGCCTGGTGAGTAGTGCCTCAGTGCCTGGTGAGTAGTGGCTGGTGAGTAGTGCCTCAGTGCCTGGTGAGTAGTGGCTCAGTGCCTGGTGAGTAGTGCCTCAGTGTCTGGTGAGTAGTGCCTCATTGTCTGGTGAGTAGTGCCTCAGTGCCTGGTGAGTAGTGGCTGGTGAGTAGTGGCTGGTGAGTAGTGCCTGGTGAGTAGTGCCTCAGTGCCTGGTGAGTAGTGCCTCAGTGCCTGGTGAGTAGTGCCTCAGTGCCTGGTGAGTAGTGCCTCAGTGTCTGGTAAGTAGTGGCTGGTGAGTAGTGCCTGGTGAGTAGTGCCTCAGTGCCTGGTGAGTAGTGCCTCAGTGCCTGGTGAGTAGTGCCTCAGTGCCTGGTGAGTACTGCCTCAGTGCCTGGTAAGTAGTGCCTGGTGAGTAGTATCTCAGTGTCTGGTGAGTAGTGCCTCAGTGCCTGGTGAGTAGTGCCTCAGTGCCTGATGAGTAGTGCCTCAGTGCCTGATGAGTAGTGCCTCAATGCCTGGTGAGTAGTGCCTCAGTGCCTGGTGAGTAGTGCCTCAGTGCCTGGTGAGTAGTGCCTCAGTGCCTGGTGAGTAGTGCCTGGTGAGTAGTGTCTGGTGAGTAGTGCCTCAGTGTCTGGTAAGTAGTGGCTGGTGAGTAGTGCCTCAGTGCCTGGTGAGTAGTGCCTCAGTGTCTGGTGAGTAGTGCCTCAGTGCCTGGTGAGTAGTGGCTGGTGAGTAGTGCCTGGTGAGTAGTGCCTCAGTGCCTGGTGAGTAGTGCCTAAGTGCCTGGTGAGTAGTGCCTCAGTGCCTGGTGAGTAGTGCCTCAGTGCCTGGTGAGTAGTGCCTCAGTGCCTGGTGAGTAGTGCCTCAGTGTCTGGTAAGTAGTGGCTGGTGAGTAGTGCCTGGTGAGTAGTGCCTCAGTGCCTGGTGAGTAGTGCCTCAGTGCCTGGTGAGTAGTGCCTCAGTGCCTGGTGAGTACTGCCTCAGTGCCTGGTAAGTAGTGCCTGGTGAGTAGTATCTCAGTGTCTGGTGAGTAGTGCCTCAGTGCCTGGTGAGTAGTGCCTCAGTGCCTGATGAGTAGTGCCTCAGTGCCTGGTGAGTAGTGCCTCAGTGCCTGGTGAGTAGTGCCTCAGTGCCTGGTGAGTAGTGCCTCAGTGCCTGGTGAGTAGTGTCTGGTGAGTAGTGCCTCGGTGTCTGGTAAGCAGTGGCTGGTGAGTAGTGCCTCAGTGCCTGGTGAGTAGTGCCTCAGTGTCTGGTGAGTAGTGGCTGGTGAGTAGTGCCTCAATGCCTGGTGAGTAGTGCCTCAGTGTCTGGTGAGTAGTGGCTGGTGAGTAGTGCCTGGTGAGTAGTGCCTCAGTGCCTGGTGAGTAGTGCCTCAGTGCCTGGTAAGTAGTGCCTGGTGAGTAGTGGCTCAGTGTCTGGTGAGTAGTGCCTCAGTGCCTGGTGAGTAGTGCCTCAGTGCCTGGTGAGTAGTGCCTCAGTGCCTGGTGAGTAGTGCCTCAGTGCCTGGTGAGTAGTGCCTCAGTGCCTGGTGAGTAATGCCTGGTGAGTAGTGTCTGGTGAGTAGTGCCTCAGTGTCTGGTAAGTAGTGGCTGGTGAGTAGTGCCTCAGTGCCTGGTGAGTAGTGCCTCAGTGTCTGGTGAGTAGTGCCTCAGTGCCTGGTAAGTAGTGCCTCAGTGCCTGGTGAGTAGTGCTTGGTGAGTAGTGTCTGGTGATTAGTGCCTCAGTGTCTGGTAAGTAGTGGCTGGTGAGTAGTGCCTCAGTGCCTGGTGAGTAGTGCCTCAGTGTCTGGTGAGTAGTGCCTCAGTGCCTGGTGAGTAGTGCCTCAGTGCCTGGTGAGTAGTGCCTGGTGAGTAGTGTCTGATGAGTAGTGGCTCAGTGTCTGGTAAGTAGTGGCTGGTGAGAAGTGCCTCTGTGTCTGGTAAGTAGTACCTGGTGAGTAGTGCCTGGTGAGCAGTGGCTGGTGAGTAGTGTCTGGTGAGTAGTGCCTGGTGAGTAGTGCCTCAGTGCCTGGTGCGTAGTGCCTGGTGAGTAGTGCCTGGTGAGTAGTGGCTGGTGAGTAGTGCCTGGTGAGTAGTGGCTGGTGAGTAGTGCCTGGTGAGTAGTGCCTCAGTGTCTGGTAAGTAGTGCCTGGTGAGTAGTGCCTGGTGAGTAGTGCCTCAGTGTCTGGTGAGTAGTGCCTCAGTGTCTGGTAAGTAGTGCCTGGTGAGTAGTGCCTGGTAAGTAGTGGCTGGTGAGTAGTGCCTCAGTGTCTGGTAAGTAGTGCCTGGTAAGTAGTGGCTGGTGAGTAGTGCCTCAGTGTCTGGTAAGTAGTGCCTGGTGAGTAGTGTCTGGTGAGTAGTGGCTCAGTGTCTGGTAAGTAGTGGCTGGTGAATAGTGCCTCTGTGTCTGGTAAGTAGTGCCTGGTGAGTAGTGGCTGATGAGTAGTGTCTGGTGAGTAGTGCCTGGTGAGTAGTGCCTCAGTGCCTGGTGAGTAGTTCCTGGTGAGTAGTGCCTGGTGAGTAGTGGCTGGTGAGTAGTGCCTGGTGAGTAGTGGCTGGGGAGTAGTGCCTGGTGAGTAGTGCCTCAGTGTCTGGTAAGTAGTGGCTGGTGAGTAGTGCCTGGTGAGTAGTGCCTCAGTGCCTGGTGAGTAGTGCCTGGTGAGCAGTGCCTCAGTGCCTGGTGAGTAGTGTCTGGTGAGTAGTACCTGGTGAGTAGTGCCTGGTGAGTAGTGCCTGG
This sequence comes from Procambarus clarkii, assembly GCF_040958095.1. Taxonomy (NCBI): domain Eukaryota; kingdom Metazoa; phylum Arthropoda; class Malacostraca; order Decapoda; family Cambaridae; genus Procambarus; species Procambarus clarkii. Next base: position 33,962,043 of record NC_091193.1, read on the forward strand.
TGAGTAGTGCCTGGTGAGTAGTGCCTGGTGAGTAGTGTCTGGTGAGTAGTGCCTCAGTGTCTGGTGAGTAGTGCCTCAGTGCCTGGTGAGCAGTGGCTCAGTGCCTGTTGAGTAGTGCCTCAGTGCCTGGTGAGTAGTGGCTCAGTGCCTGGTGAGTAGTGGCTCAGTGCCTGGTGAGTAGTGGCTCAGTGCCTGGTGAGTAGTGCCTCAGTGCCTGGTGAGTAGTGGCTGGTGAGTAGTGCCTCAGTGCCTGGTGAGTAGTGCCTCAGTGCCTGGTGAGTAGTGCCTGGTGAGTAGTGCCTGGTGAGTAGTGCCTGGTGAGTAGTGTCTGGTGAGTAGTGCCTCAGTGTCTAGTGAGTAGTGCCTCAGTGCCTGGTGAGTAGTGCCTCAGTGCCTGGTGAGTAGTGCCTCAGTGCCTGGTGAGTAGTGCCTCAGTGCCTGGTGAGTAGTGGCTCAGTGCCTGGTGAGTAGTGCCTCAGTGCCTGGTGAGTAGTGGCTCAGTGCCTGGTGAGTAGTGCCTCAGTGTCTGGTGTGGGAAATTTTTACCCACCATATCTAATAATCATCTAAGAAATGTATAATTTCTATATCATATCTAAATCATATCAAAATCATATCTAAATTGTATCAAAATCATATAATGAATCTTTAAAGATTCATTATATAGCTTGATCCTGGATGACAATGGCACCATGAACACGTACGCAACAGGGGCCCTTTTGATGCCTACGTGACTTTGTACATGATTTCTCAAGGATCCAGAAGCTTCTAGAAGGACTTCTTAATTAAAAAACTATTGGAACATTGATTCAACATCCGGTAGGATTAAAAATCGAATCCTTAATCAGAATCAGTGGTACTTTCAAATACTACTTATAATCTTTAAATCTTATATCTAATTATATTATAATCACATCTTATCTTAATCATAAGTCTAGACTGTAAAAATAATCAATCAATATTCATTGCAAGCTACCTCTCAAGGGAGAGGGGGAAGGCTACCGTGCTCAGAGAGCATGGCAGGGCGATGGGGGGAGTGAAGCGCCCACCAACAAGCCCAGCGGCACTCCGCGTTTGTTTACAAATGAGTGAACAAGTGACTGATCCTTAGCGAACATTACTAGCTCAAGGACACCTTATCTAACATTTTTATCGCCAGTGAATACTCTCTAGAACTGGGGGAGTACCTGGACAATATCTACAAGGAAAATCCGTGAACATTCACATAAAATAGAGTGTATAGTGGAGATCAGTGACACGGTTTCCTCCACCTTCATTCATAAACTTTTATCTCGAATCATTCTTCTGCAACTGCAGGATAATCACGTAGCAACGCTACCAGATCATCATACAGCAACGCTGTAGCAAAATATCGTGCCTAAACTCAACAAGAGAGAGTTAATCAGTCTGGCAAACTTGTCAGACAGGCACCCCGACTGGCAGAGAAGTATATTGAAGGTTATTTGGTATATGATTGGCCAATTGTATGCTTGTGTAGCTTTAATATCCTATAAATCTGTCTGTTGGTTAAAAAGCGAGGCTAAGCCTCACATATCGGTACGTTTATTAAAATTGTAGTGTAGCTGTGAATCTTATCCAAGCACTGAACCTCATGAGTGTCCATTCTGTCAGAAAAGAATTCAGCCTCAATAAGTAAAAACCTCACAAGTGTCCCCAGTCTTGGAAGAGATTCAGTCAAGCTAACTGTATAAAGTGAATATGTCTGCATATATATTTGAATATATAAATTAAGTTATCAATTGCTTGCTTAGTTAATTTTTAAGTTATCATATAAGTTCATTTAATTGAATATAATTTCTAGTACTAAGTTAATAGTATTAAGACTACATTTAAGGTCATTTATTTATACTTTTGCAATTTAATTTGTTGTTTATAGTATAAGAACATATTGGCTGTTAAGTTATGGTGCTAGGTTAGACTATGTATGTTTAAATCTCTGATTTAAACAGAGCCAGTGTTCAGTCAGATAACTGAATTTATCAAATCTTATCCTTGTATAAAATACAAGCTGATGTGAGATCCCTGTCTACAGGTGGATTGGAACTTCTATCAACTAAGTCATTCACCCCACCTGTCCTTTACAGCCCACAGTTTGTCATTAGGAAAAGAGGATCTAGGATTTACAACCCTAGCTAGAGATTTTAGTTGAATTAATTTGCAGACAGTAAATTTTTAATTTAGTTCAGTACAAGTCCCTGGTAGTCTCCTCTTATATCAATCCCAGCAGGTTTTTCCCACATTAATGGTCCTTCGAACCGGATAATAATGGTCCTTTGTACCTAGATATTTATGATCATTCATTTACCGAATATTTCAGTGCCAAATACATAAGAAACTTCTTGATTTTGCATTGGAATAATTCTTACATATTCTAGCCTAACCTAGCTATCAGCCAATATTTATCATAGCTATATATCTAAGTAAACAAATAGTTTGCAGTGGCTTAAGCCACCATATCCATTAACTAGTAAGCATTCATAGCATACTGATACTGTTTTGTGTTAAGAAACCACAGTACTTAAGTATATCAGTGTCACAGACACAACTGCATCTTAATCATAAAATACCATTATCTACCTCATTGTGGTAACATTACATATATATTTAAGTGTATTATCTAGCATTATCTCTAATCTACTGATTTTCAGAGCTGCTCATTACATAATATTCTTTAAAAAAGTGTTATCATCACTGTAAGAGCATTTCATTACAATCTATCTATAATCAACTATATCATACCCTATATTACAGGTAAAACCAGTAGACATTCTACTGTATTTTATCTAACAATTATTATGGTAACAGATTTTGTAATAACTTTGCAAAAATAGTGCCATTTACTATTTTTAAAAAATTATTACAGGATTTACCAACTTGGTGCATTCGTGCATTCGGGTCACAAATCAAATTATTACAGTACTTTTGATAATTGAACACCTGCTACAACCAGATTCCAGGGAGGAAATGAAGGACGATCTTTGGAATCATTACCTAAGTAGACAGGAAAGCTCATTTATCAAAATACATTAACATCATACATATTTATCAGAAAAAAGAGAAAAATCTCGGAATCTCCGAAACTCGGAAAAGGTCAAAATGACTAACAGTATTCCACCAGCAGCTGAAACAGAAAAGAAGAGGACACAAAGTGTCTAAAAAATCACTTGAATCTACAGCCTACAGACTATTTAAATCAGGTGATAGACAAATGTCATCATCACTTGGCTACAATAGTCTACAATTGGGGATTAAGACCAATCTTAATCTCACATCACAATCTGAAAGGCTAACAGCCCATTGACAATGTCAATACAAATATTATCATCCATCTAAGATAACTATCTTAATCCAAGAATATAGTCTTGATCACCTAATCTCATGCTTTCACTGGAGTGAAAGCAGCCTCAGAAAATCTGAAGTTAATCAAGCATCTCAAAGAGACTTACTTAATAGAAAAGGCAAAGCCGAGAAAAAAGCAAAAGCAAAATGCTTCATCACATCATGAATAATGTAGATACACATTATTACAGATACAATTCATCCTTTAAGGAAATCCTTGGAGGAGTACAAGTGTTACATGCTTGTATGACCTACTTGCATGTAATTACTTACCTACAAGTTTTACATACTTGTAACAACATCTTATCACAAAGCCAAATCTTTGATGGACTTCGAGCTTACGTACAAAGATTACGAAGCCGAGGAAAACTTAGATCTCAAGAAAAAATCCACAAAGGTGAATCCACGGACAAAAGCAAAAATGTCCAGAATGGCAGTCAAAAATCAAGGCAACAAAACTCCTCTTCTGCAAAGTGGAAACAGAATAATGTTGGCTCTTATGCTATATCCCCCACAGTTAACAGAACTGTAGGAAACCAAGCTCCTAAGACAGATAAGACAAAAGGAGCTACAAGTGCCCCAAAATGTTTATTCTGTCAAGAAGCACATACCATTTATCAATGCACAGTTTATGTAGGCCGTGCCAGTCGAATCGATCGACTGAAATCTCTGAACAGGTGCATCCGTTGTTTACGGAAGCACAATACAAGTGAGTGTAACACTCCATTGCAAAACTGCCAATATTGTCATAAAAGTGTACATCACACAGCACTCTGTAGTGATATTAACACTCAATCCAGATCACAGACTTCCAATAATCAACCTGCATCTCAGGCAAAGCCCAAAGATGATAATACCACAACAGCCGTACAATTCTGTACAGTAATGAGCAATGTCAACGACTTGGATACAGAAATTGTTACAGCAGCCATATTGCCTACTGCACAGCTAGAACTATGCAATCAAGGAATTTGTATTCCAACTAGAGGCTTTTTTGATCAAGGGTCACAGAAAACCTTTATCAGTAAAAAGATGGCAGAAGATTTACAACTTAAATCTTCAAAGCAAGTATCTACATCTATATCAGGGTTTTTTACTAATTCTGGTCGTAGAACCTTTCCAGTAGTAAAACTCAATGTCTGTCTAGGTACATCCCAAAGGACAGTAGAAGCCATAGTAGTTGATAAAATTCCTACTGAAATGGAAGTGACTGGTCTGACAGCCACAATTAAATTCCTAAAAGAAAAAGGAATACAATTAGCAGATCCTCTACTTGAGTCTGACTACATAGGAGATATCGGAATCCTGATTGGAGCTGACTACTATCATCGATTCATTCTGGGATCAGAAGAATCTATGGGTATGAATATACTCAAATCAGCAGGAGGCATATTGATGACAGGACCTATATTAGATCTTGAACCTTCAACTCCTGAAAAATCACATCATACAGAAACTGTAATAGTGGCATGACTAGGCAAAGAACAGTCACCACTTAAAATCCCCCACCTGATTGATGATGGATTAGAATCTGTACATCAATTGTGGGAACTTGATGCCATAGGAATAATTCCTGAACAACCAAGTCCTGATGATGTCTGTGCATACAATCAGTACTTAGAAACTGTACAGTACTATGATGGACAGTACTGGGTAAGGCTACCATGGAAAATAAACCATAAAACCTTACCTACCAATTATCACATGGCTTATAGTCAATTTAAATCGCAACTAGCAAAGCTAAGAAAAAGGCCTGAGCATTTAAAACTCTATCATGAGATTATTGCTCAACAATTAAAGAATAAATTCATCGAAGTCGTGAAACATGACAATAAGCAAACAGGCCATTTTTTACCACACATGGCTGTAATGAGAGAATCAAAAACGACTCCTTTACGGATAGTTTTTAATTGTAGCTCTAAATCTGGACCCCAAGGAACCAGTCTAAATGATTGTTTACAAACAGGTCCAAGTCTAACTCAGAAATTGTATGACATACTGTTGAAGTTTAGACTTAACAAATATGCGTATTCAGCAGATATAAGTAAGGCCTTTCTAAGAGTTGGCTTACAGGAAGAAGATAGAGACTTCACTAAGTTTCTATGGGTAGAGAACCCAGAAGATGTCAATAGTCCTGTAGTGACTTTCAGATTCTCTTCAGTTCTTTTCGGCGCGACAAGCAGTCCATTTCTGTTGCAAGCAACTCTAGATACTCATCTGAAGAAATCATCAAGTCCCTGTAAGACTGAAATCAGTCAAAATCTATATGTAGATAATTTTCAAGGGACAGTTAACAGTACTACTGAACTGTTACAATTATATCAAGAGGCCAACAAGGAGCTACAAGGTGCCAACATGCCACTACAATCTTGGGCCTCTAATAATGCAACATTGAATAATCAAATAGCAAGAGATTACCCTGAATATCACGTACCAGAATCACAAAAGGTGTTAGGTATGGATTGGGATTTAATCTCGGACACAATATCGATCAAATCTGTGCCAGTAAATTACAACATCACTACAAAAAGGGATTTGCTTTCACAAGTTAGCAAAGTATTCGACCCACTTGGTCTACTAAATCCTTTGACTATCAAGTGGCGTTTATTGGTGCAAGAAGCATGGAAGGCTAAGGTTGGTTGGGATGATCCACTACCAATCCAGTTACAAAAAGCTTGGATGGAAGTGGCTCAAGAACAAACTTTAGTTGAAAAGATAATCTTTCCGAGACACATAGTCGAGGAAAATGAAGAAGTATCACTACATGTATTCGCAGACTCGTCAGCCAAAGCTTTTGGAGCTTGTGCTTACTTAGTGACTTCTAATCAATCATATCTTATCACCTCTAAGGCCAGAGTCGCTCCATTAAAAAAGAGGACTTTGCCTCAGATGGAACTAACAGCACTGCTAACTGGAACACGCTTAGCAGTGCATATCAAACAAGTCTTGTCTACCATGAACATCAAAGATGTCATTATATGGTCTGACAATGAAGCTGTCTTACAATGGGTACGAAACGACAACTGTCCAACTCCATATGTAAAAAATCGCGTCTCGGAAATTAAAGAAATTTCCGCAGGCTTTCAATTGTTGCATGTACCAACAAAGGATAATCCAGCTGATCTCTTATCAAGAGGTATGACATTTAAACAGTTTGCAAAGGCAGATATTTGGTTTCATGGGCCTCGATGGTTAGTGAATGGTAGTTGGCCTGAACAAAAGCCACACGTCATTACGACACAAACCATAACTACCACCAGGCAGCAAGCTCAAATATCAGTCTTGGATTGTACTCGTTACTCCTCGCTCATCAAATTAATCAATGTAACACAGAACGTGTTTCATTATCTCAGGAAAAAAGGTATAAAATACACTTTTCCTGATGCACTTATCTATTGGGTAAGACAAGCCCAGAGAGAAACTTATGGGAATAACTATGAAAATCTTCCGCATAAGTTAAAACACAATCTCGGTCTGTGGATAGACCAAGAAAATCACAACATTCTGCGTTGTGGAGGGAGACTTAAACACGCAGATATCAATCTAGATACCGTGCATCCATGGCTTTTACCAAAAAATCATTGGATCACAAGGTTGATTGTGTTGCATACACATCAACAAATCATCAAACATGGAGGAGTGTTAGACACACTCAAACAAATCAGACAGCAGTACTGGATTCCTCAGGGAAGACAGTCAGTCAAATCAATCTTGAAGAATTGCATGATATGCCGAAGGTACGATGCAAGAACTTGCTCTTATCCAGGGCCACCACCCCTACCAAAGGAACGAGTGGTCCATCTACAACCTTTTGAAACGACAGGAGTAGATTATACAGGAGCAATATATCTAACAGGGACTGCAGATAAGCAACCTATCAAGGCATACATCTGTCTGTTCACCTGTGCTACCACCAGGGCAGTACATCTAGAGGTAACACCCGATATGACTGCTCAATCATTTATACAAGCTTTCCGCAGATTCGCAGCACGCCGATCATGCCCTAAGCTGATGATTTCAGATAACGGAGCAAACTTGGTAGCTGGAGAAGCATGTCTACGGGAAATCTGTTCCCATCCTGCAGTTACTTCCACACTGGAACAGCGTCATTGCAGATGGAAATTTATCCCTCCGAGAGCCCCATGGCACGGAGGATTTTATGAACGGTTAATAGGAACTGTAAAAAGATCCTTGAGAAAATCTCTACACCGTCAGAAAATCAATCTTCAAGAACTCCAGACAGTAATCACGGAAATAGAATCAAGGGTGAATAACCGGCCGTTGACTTACTTGTCTGAGGATCCTACTCAACATGAGCCATTAAGTCCTGCCCACCTAATGTATGGAAGACTTCTGACTCCAGTACCATCTCTAGTGGATGATGAGATCAGAGATCCCTCATATGTGGGTCAGAGCGAGTTGGTTCAGGGGTATAAGCATCTGTCTAGCATAATCCAAAAATGGAATGATGTTTGGACAAAAGAATATCTTACATCTCTACGAGAACATCACTATGGGGCTAATGTCCCACATAATATATCTAATCTCCAACCTGGCGATATTGTCTTGGTAGACAGTGATGGCCCTAGGGCTGACTGGCCATTAGGTAAAGTTGTCTCAGTCCATCCAGATAGTCAGGGGATTTTGAGAATAGTCAAAATCCTGTCCAAAGGAACAACTTCCCTGAAGACATTGGACAAACTCATCCACATGGAATCAGTGAGCCAGCTGCAGTTAGATCCTGAGAGACCTCAAGACACTCTAACTCCACAAGACCCACAGACTCCTAACAGACACAATCGTCCACAACGGACAGCAGCACAAAAGTGCAAGCAAAATCTGCACTTGTATTATCAATCCAATGGAGAGTAAATAAATACATATGGTTACTATTGTCCTAAGTATTGGACTCTGTGCCAGTTCTCTCCCTCTGGAAGATGTGGGAAATTTTTACCCACCATATCTAATAATCATCTAAGAAATGTATAATTTCTATATCATATCTAAATCATATCAAAATCATATCTAAATTGTATCAAAATCATATAATGAATCTTTAAAGATTCATTATATAGCTTGATCCTGGATGACAATGGCACCATGAACACGTACGCAACAGGGGCCCTTTTGATGCCTACGTGACTTTGTACATGATTTCTCAAGGATCCAGAAGCTTCTAGAAGGACTTCTTAATTAAAAAACTATTGGAACATTGATTCAACATCCGGTAGGATTAAAAATCGAATCCTTAATCAGAATCAGTGGTACTTTCAAATACTACTTATAATCTTTAAATCTTATATCTAATTATATTATAATCACATCTTATCTTAATCATAAGTCTAGACTGTAAAAATAATCAATCAATATTCATTGCAAGCTACCTCTCAAGGGAGAGGGGGAAGGCTACCGTGCTCAGAGAGCATGGCAGGGCGATGGGGGGAGTGAAGCGCCCACCAACAAGCCCAGCGGCACTCCGCGTTTGTTTACAAATGAGTGAACAAGTGACTGATCCTTAGCGAACATTACTAGCTCAAGGACACCTTATCTAACATTTTTATCGCCAGTGAATACTCTCTAGAACTGGGGGAGTACCTGGACAATATCTACAAGGAAAATCCGTGAACATTCACATAAAATAGAGTGTATAGTGGAGATCAGTGACACGGTTTCCTCCACCTTCATTCATAAACTTTTATCTCGAATCATTCTTCTGCAACTGCAGGATAATCACGTAGCAACGCTACCAGATCATCATACAGCAACGCTGTAGCAAAATATCGTGCCTAAACTCAACAAGAGAGAGTTAATCAGTCTGGCAAACTTGTCAGACAGGCACCCCGACTGGCAGAGAAGTATATTGAAGGTTATTTGGTATATGATTGGCCAATTGTATGCTTGTGTAGCTTTAATATCCTATAAATCTGTCTGTTGGTTAAAAAGCGAGGCTAAGCCTCACATATCGGTACGTTTATTAAAATTGTAGTGTAGCTGTGAATCTTATCCAAGCACTGAACCTCATGAGTGTCCATTCTGTCAGAAAAGAATTCAGCCTCAATAAGTAAAAACCTCACAAGTGTCCCCAGTCTTGGAAGAGATTCAGTCAAGCTAACTGTATAAAGTGAATATGTCTGCATATATATTTGAATATATAAATTAAGTTATCAATTGCTTGCTTAGTTAATTTTTAAGTTATCATATAAGTTCATTTAATTGAATATAATTTCTAGTACTAAGTTAATAGTATTAAGACTACATTTAAGGTCATTTATTTATACTTTTACAATTTAATTTGTTGTTTATAGTATAAGAACATATTGGCTGTTAAGTTATGGTGCTAGGTTAGACTATGTATGTTTAAATCTCTGATTTAAACAGAGCCAGTGTTCAGTCAGATAACTGAATTTATCAAATCTTATCCTTGTATAAAATACAAGCTGATGTGAGATCCCTGTCTACAGGTGGATTGGAACTTCTATCAACTAAGTCATTCACCCCACCTGTCCTTTACAGCCCACAGTTTGTCATTAGGAAAAGAGGATCTAGGATTTACAACCCTAGCTAGAGATTTTAGTTGAATTAATTTGCAGACAGTAAATTTTTAATTTAGTTCAGTACAAGTCCCTGGTAGTCTCCTCTTATATCAATCCCAGCAGGTTTTTCCCACATCTGGTAAGTAGTAGCTGGTGAGTAGTGCCTGGTGAGTAGTGCCTCAGTGCCTGGTGAGTAGTGCCTCAGTGCCTGGTGAGTAGTGCCTCAGTGCCTGGTGAGTAGTGCCTCAGTGCCTGGTAAGTAGTGCCTGGTGAGTAGTGGCTCAGTGTCTGGTGAGTAGTGCCTCAGTGCCTGGTGAGTAGTGCCTCAGTGCCTGGTGAGTAGTGCCTCAGTGCCTGGTGAGTAGTGCCTCAGAGCCTGGTGAGTAGTGCCTCAGCGCCTGGTGAGTAGTGCCTGGTGAGTAGTGTCTGGTGAGTAGCGCCTCAGTGTCTGGTAAGTAGTGGCTGGTGAGTAGTGCCTCAGTGCCTGGTGAGTAGTGCCTCAGTGTCTGGTGAGTAGTGCCTCAGTGCCTGGTAAGTAGTGCCTCAGTGCCTGGTGAGAAGTGCCTCAGTGCCTGGTGAGTAGTGCCTCAGTGTCTGGTAAGTAGTGGCTGGTGAGTAGTGCCTCAGTGCCTGGTGAGTAGTGCCTCAGTGTCTGGTGAGTAGTGCCTCAGTGCCTGGTGAGTAGTGCCTCAGTGCCTGGTGAGTAGTGCCTCAGTGCCTGGTAAGTAGTGCCTGGTGAGTAGTGGCTCAGTGTCTGGTGAGTAGTGCCTCAGTGCCTGGTGAGTAGTGCCTCAGTGCCTGGTGAGTAGTGCCTCAGTGCCTGGTGAGTAGTGCCTCAGTGCCTGGTGAGTAGTGCCTGGTGAGTAGTGTCTGGTGAGTAGTGCCTCAATGTCTGGTAAGTAGTGGCTGGTGAGTAGTGCCTCAGTGCCTGGTGAGTAGTGCCTCAGTGTCTGGTGAGTAGTGCCTCAGTGCCTGGTGAGTAGTGCCTCAGTGCCTGGTGAGTAGTGCCTGGTGAGTAGTGTCTGGTGAGTAGTGCCTCAGTGTCTGGTAAGTAGTGGCTGGTGAGTAGTGCCTCAGTGCCTGGTGAGTAGTGCCTCAGTGTCTGGTAAGTAGTGCCTGGTGAGTAGTGCCTGGTGAGTAGTGCCTCAGTGTCTGGTGAGTAGTGCCTCAGTGTCTGGTAAGTAGTGCCTGGTGAGTAGTGCCTGGTAAGTAGTGGCTGGTGAGTAGTGCCTCAGTGTCTGGTAAGTAGTGCCTGGTGAGTAGTGTCTGGTGAGTAGTGGCTCAGTGTCTGGTAAGTAGTGGCTGGTGAATAGTGCCTCTGTGTCTGGTAAGTAGTGCCTGGTGAGTAGTGGCTGATGAGTAGTGTCTGGTGAGTAGTGCCTGGTGAGTAGTGCCTCAGTGCCTGGTGAGTAGTTCCTGGTGAGTAGTGCCTGGTGAGTAGTGGCTGGTGAGTAGTGCCTGGTGAGTAGTGGCTGGGGAGTAGTGCCTGGTGAGTAGTGCCTCAGTGTCTGGTAAGTAGTGGCTGGTGAGTAGTGCCTGGTGAGTAGTGCCTCAGTGCCTGGTGAGTAGTGCCTGGTGAGCAGTGCCTCAGTGCCTGGTGAGTAGTGTCTGGTGAGTAGTACCTGGTGAGTAGTGCCTGGTGAGTAGTGCCTGGTGAGTAGTGCCTGGTGAGTAGTGCCTGGTGAGTAGTGTCTGGTGAGTAGTGCCTCAGTGTCTGGTGAGTAGTGCCTCAGTGCCTGGTGAGCAGTGGCTCAGTGCCTGTTGAGTAGTGCCTCAGTGCCTGGTGAGTAGTGGCTCAGTGCCTGGTGAGTAGTGGCTCAGTGCCTGGTGAGTAGTGGCTCAGTGCCTGGTGAGTAGTGCCTCAGTGCCTGGTGAGTAGTGGCTGGTGAGTAGTGCCTCAGTGCCTGGTGAGTAGTGCCTCAGTGCCTGGTGAGTAGTGCCTGGTGAGTAGTGTCTGGTGAGTAGTGCCTCAGTGTCTAGTGAGTAGTGCCTCAGTGCCTGGTGAGTAGTGCCTCAGTGCCTGGTGAGTAGTGCCTCAGTGCCTGGTGAGTAGTGCCTCAGTGCCTGGTGAGTAGTGGCTCAGTGCCTGGTGAGTAATGCCTCAGTGCCTGGTGAGTAGTGCCTCAGTGCCTGGTGAGTAGTGCCTCAGTGCCTGGTAAGTAGTGCCTGGTGAGTAGTGGCTCAGTGTCTGGTGAGTAGTGCCTCAGTGCCTGGTGAGTAGTGCCTCAGTGCCTGGTGAGTAGTGCCTCAGTGCCTGGTGAGTAGTGCCTCAGTGCCTGGTAAGTAGTGCCTGGTGAGTAGTGGCTCAGTGTCTGGTGAGTAGTGCCTCAGTGCCTGGTGAGTAGTGCCTCAGTGCCTGGTGAGTAGTGCCTCAGTGCCTGGTGAGTAGTGCCTCAGAGCCTGGTGAGTAGTGCCTCAGTGCCTGGTGAGTAGTGCCTGGTGAGTAGTGTCTGGTGAGTAGCGCCTCAGTGTCTGGTAAGTAGTGGCTGGTGAGTAGTGCCTCAGTGCCTGGTGAGTAGTGCCTCAGTGTCTGGTGAGTAGTGCCTCAGTGCCTGGAAAGTAGTGCCTCAGTGCCTGGTGAGTAGTGCCTCAGTGCCTGGTGAGTAGTGCCTCAGTGTCTGGTAAGTAGTGGCTGGTGAGTAGTGCCTCAGTGCCTGGTGAGTAGTGCCTCAGTGTCTGGTGAGTAGTGCCTCAGTGCCTGGTGAGTAGTGCCTCAGTGCCTGGTGAGTAGTGCCTCAGTGCCTGGTAAGTAGTGCCTGGTGAGTAGTGGCTCAGTGTCTGGTGAGTAGTGCCTCAGTGCCTGGTGAGTAGTGCCTCAGTGCCTGGTGAGTAGTGCCTCAGTGCCTGGTGAGTAGTGCTTCAGTGCCTGGTGAGTAGTGCCTGGTGAGTAGTGTCTGGTGAGTAGTGCCTCAGTGTCTGGTAAGTAGTGGCTGGTGAGTAGTGCCTCAGTGCCTGGTGAGTAGTGCCTCAGTGTCTGGTGAGTAGTGCCTCAGTGCCTGGTGAGTAGTGCCTCAGTGCCTGGTGAGTAGTGCCTGGTGAGTAGTGTCTGGTGAGTAGTGCCTCAGTGTCTGGTAAGTAGTGGCTGGTGAGTAGTGCCTCAGTGCCTGGTGAGTAGTGCCTCAGTGTCTGGTGAGTAGTGCCTCAGTGCCTGGTGAGTAGTGCATCAGTGCCTGGTGAGTAGTGCCTGGTGAGTAGTGTCTGGTGAGTAGTGGCTCAGTGTCTGGTAAGTAGTGGCTGGTGAGAAGTGCCTCTGTGTCTGGTAAGTAGTGCCTGGTGAGTAGTGCCTGGTGAGCAGTGGCTGGTGAGTAGTGTCTGGTGAGTAGTGCCTGGTGAGTAGTGCCTCAGTGCCTGGTGAGTAGTGCCTGGTGAGTAGTGCCTGGTGAGTAGTGGCTGGTGAGTAGTGCCTGGTGAGTAGTGGCTGGTGAGTAGTGCCTGGTGAGTAGTGCCTCAGTGTCTGGTAAGTAGTGCCTGGTGAGTAGTGCCTGGTGAGTAGTGCCTCAGTGTCTGGTGAGTAGTGCCTCAGTGTCTGGTAAGTAGTACCTGGTAAGTAGTGCCTGGTAAGTAGTGGCTGGTGAGTAGTGCCTCAGTGTCTGGTAAGTAGTGCCTGGTGAGTAGTGCCTGGTGAGTAGTGGCTGATGAGTAGTGTCTGGTGAGTAGTGCCTGGTGAGTAGTGCCTCAGTGCCTGGTGAGTAGTTCCTGGTGAGTAGTGCCTGGTGAGTAGTGGCTGGTGAGTAGTGCCTGGTGAGTAGTGCCTGGTGAGTAGTGCCTCAGTGCCTGGTGAGTAGTGCCTGGTGAGTAGTGCCTCAGTGCCTGGTGAGTAGTGCCTGGTGAGTAGTACCTGGTGAGTAGTGCCTGGTGAGTAGTGCCTCAGTGCCTGGTGAGTAGTGCCTGGTGAGTAGTACCTGGTGAGTAGTGCCTGGTGAGTAGTGCCTGGTGAGTAGTGCCTGGTGAGTAGTGCCTGGTGAGTAGTGCCTCAGTGTCTGGTGAGTAGTGCCTCAGTGCCTGGTGAGCAGTGGCTCAGTGCCAGTTGAGTAGTGCCTCAGTGCCTGGTGAGTAGTGGCTCAGTGTCTGGTGAGTAGTGCCTCAGTGCCTGGTGAGTAGTGGCTGGTGAGTAGTGCCTCAGTGCCTGGTGAGTAGTGGCTCAGTGCCTGGTGAGTAGTGCCTGGTGAGTAATGCCTCAGTGCCTGGTGAGTAGTGCCTCAGTGCCTGGTGAGTAGTGGCTGGTGAGTAGTGCCTGGTGAGTAGTGCCTCAGTGCCTGGTGAGTAGTGCCTCAGTGCCTGGTGAGTAGTGCCTCAGTGCCTGGTGAGTAGTGCCTCAGTGCCTGGTGAGTAGTGCCTCAGTGCCTGGTGAGTAGTGCCTCAGTGTCTGGTAAGTAGTGGCTGGTGAGTAGTGCCTGGTGAGTAGAGCCTCAGTGCCTGGTGAGTAGTGCCTCAGTGCCTGGTGAGTAGTGCCTCAGTGCCTGGTGAGTAGTGGCTGGTGAGTAGTGCCTCAGTGCCTGGTGAGTAGTGCCTCAGTGCCTGGTGAGTAGTGCCTGGTGAGTAGTGCCTGGTGAGTAGTGCCTGGTGAGTAGTGCCTGGTGAGTAGTGTCTGGTGAGTAGTGCCTCAGTGTCTAGTGAGTAGTGCCTCAGTGCCTGGTGAGCAGTGGCTCAGTGCCTGGTGAGTAGTGCCTCAGTGCCTGGTGAGTAGTGCCTCAGTGCCTGGTGAGTAGTGGCTCAGTGCCTGGTGAGTAGTGCCTCAGTGCCTGGTGAGTAGTGGCTCAGTGCCTGGTGAGTAGTGCCTCAGTGTCTGGTAAGTAGTGGCTTGTGAGTAGTGCCTGGTGAGTAGTGCCTCAGTGCCTGGTGAGTAGTGCCTCAGTGCCTGGTGAGTAGTGCCTCAGTGCCTGGTGAGTAGTGCCTCAGTGCCTGGTAAGTAGTGCCTGGTGAGTAGTGGCTCAGTGTCTGGTGAGTAGTGCCTCAGTGCCTGGTGAGTAGTGCCTCAGTGCCTGGTGAGTAGTGCCTCAGTGCCTGGTGAGTAGTGCCTCAGTGCCTGGTGAGTAGTGCCTGGTGAGTAGTGCCTCAGTGCCTGGTGAGTAGTGCCTCAGTGCCTGGTGAGTAGTGCCTGGTGAGTAGTGTCTGGTGAGTAGCGCCTCAGTGTCTGGTAAGTAGTGGCTGGTGAGTAGTGCCTCAGTGCCTGGTGAGTAGTGCCTCAGTGTCTGGTGAGTAGTGCCTCAGTGCCTGGTAAGTAGTGCCTCAGTGCCTGGTGAGTAGTGCCTCAGTGCCTGGTGAGTAGTGCCTCAGTGTCTGGTAAGTAGTGGCTGGTGAGTAGTGCCTCAGTGCCTGGTAAGTAGTGCCTCAGTGTCTGGTGAGTAGTGCCTCAGTGCCTGGTGAGTAGTGCCTCAGTGCCTGGTGAGTAGTGCCTCAGTGCCTGGTAAGTAGTGCCTGGTGAGTAGTGGCTCAGTGTCTGGTGAGTAGTGCCTCAGTGCCTGGTGAGTAGTGCCTCAGTGCCTGGTGAGTAGTGCCTCAGTGCCTGGTGAGTAGTGCCTCAGTGCCTGGTGAGTAGTGCCTGGTGAGTAGTGTCTGGTGAGTAGTTCCTCAGTGTCTGGTAAGTAGTGGCTGGTGAGTAGTGCCTCAGTGCCTGGTGAGTAGTGCCTCAGTGTCTGGTGAGTAGTGCCTCAGTGCCTGGTAAGTAGTGCCTCAGTGCCTGGTGAGTAGTGCCTCAGTGCGTGGTGAGTAGTGCCTGGTGAGTAGTGTCTGGTGAGGAGTGCCTCAGTGTCTGGTAAGTAGTGGCTGGTGAGTAGTGCCTCAGTGCCTGGTGAGTAGTGCCTCAGTGTCTGGTGAGTAGTGCCTCAGTGCCTGGTGAGTAGTGCATGGTGAGTAGTGCCTAAGTGCCTGGTGAGTAGTGCCTAAGTGCCTGGTGAGTAGTGCCTCAGTGCCTGGTGAGTAGTGCCTCAGTGCCTGGTGAGTAGTGCCTCAGTGCCTGGTGAGTAGTGCCTCAGTGTCTGGTAAGTAGTGGCTGGTGAGTAGTGCCTGGTGAGTAGTGCCTCATTGCCTGGTGAGTAGTGCCTCAGTGCCTGGTGAGTAGTGCCTCAGTGTCTGGTGAGTAGTGCCTCAGTGCCTGGTGAGTAGTGGCTGGTGAGTAGTGCCTCAGTGCCTGGTGAGTAGTGGCTCAGTGCCTGGTGAGTAGTGCCTGGTGAGTAATGCCTCAGTGCCTGGTGAGTAGTGCCTCAGTGCCTGGTGAGTAGTGGCTGGTGAGTAGTGCCTGGTGAGTAGTGCCTCAGTGCCTGGTGAGTAGTGCCTCAGTGCCTGGTGAGTAGTGCCTCAGTGCCTGGTGAGTAGTGCCTCAGTGCCTGGTGAGTAGTGCCTCAGTGCCTGGTGAGTAGTGCCTCAGTGTCTGGTAAGTAGTGGCTGGTGAGTAGTGCCTGGTGAGTAGAGCCTCAGTGCCTGGTGAGTAGTGCCTCAGTGCCTGGTGAGTAGTGGCTGGTGAGTAGTGCCTCAGTGCCTGGTGAGTAGTGCCTCAGTGCCTGGTGAGTAGTGCCTGGTGAGTAGTGCCTGGTGAGTAGTGCCTGGTGAGTAGTGCCTGGTGAGTAGTGTCTGGTGAGTAGTGCCTCAGTGTCTAGTGAGTAGTGCCTCAGTGCCTGGTGAGCAGTGGCTCAGTGCCTGGTGAGTAGTGCCTCAGTGCCTGGTGAGTAGTGCCTCAGTGCCTGGTGAGTAGTGGCTCAGTGCCTGGTGAGTAGTGCCTCAGTGCCTGGTGAGTAGTGGCTCAGTGCCTGGTGAGTAGTGCCTCAGTGTCTGGTAAGTAGTGGCTTGTGAGTAGTGCCTGGTGAGTAGTGCCTCAGTGCCTGGTGAGTAGTGCCTCAGTGCCTGGTGAGTAGTGCCTCAGTGCCTGGTGAGTAGTGCCTCAGTGCCTGGTAAGTAGTGCCTGGTGAGTAGTGGCTCAGTGTCTGGTGAGTAGTGCCTCAGTGCCTGGTGAGTAGTGCCTCAGTGCCTGGTGAGTAGTGCCTCAGTGCCTGGTGAGTAGTGCCTCAGTGCCTGGTGAGTAGTGCCTGGTGAGTAGTGCCTCAGTGCCTGGTGAGTAGTGCCTCAGTGCCTGGTGAGTAGTGCCTGGTGAGTAGTGTCTGGTGAGTAGCGCCTCAGTGTCTGGTAAGTAGTGGCTGGTGAGTAGTGCCTCAGTGCCTGGTGAGTAGTGCCTCAGTGTCTGGTGAGTAGTGCCTCAGTGCCTGGTAAGTAGTGCCTCAGTGCCTGGTGAGTAGTGCCTCAGTGCCTGGTGAGTAGTGCCTCAGTGTCTGGTAAGTAGTGGCTGGTGAGTAGTGCCTCAGTGCCTGGTAAGTAGTGCCTCAGTGTCTGGTGAGTAGTGCCTCAGTGCCTGGTGAGTAGTGCCTCAGTGCCTGGTGAGTAGTGCCTCAGGTCCTGGTAAGTAGTGCCTGGTGAGTAGTGGCTCAGTGTCTGGTGAGTAGTGCCTCAGTGCCTGGTGAGTAGTGCCTCAGTGCCTGGTGAGTAGTGCCTCAGTGCCTGGTGAGTAGTGCCTCAGTGCCTGGTGAGTAGTGCCTGGTGAGTAGTGTCTGGTGAGTAGTGCCTCAGTGTCTGGTAAGTAGTGGCTGGTGAGTAGTGCCTCAGTGCCTGGTGAGTAGTGCCTCAGTGTCTGGTGAGTAGTGCCTCAGTGCCTGGTAAGTAGTGCCTCAGTGCCTGGTGAGTAGTGCCTCAGTGCGTGGTGAGTAGTGCCTGGTGAGTAGTGTCTGGTGAGGAGTGCCTCAGTGTCTGGTAAGTAGTGGCTGGTGAGTAGTGCCTCAGTGCCTGGTGAGTAGTGCCTCAGTGTCTGGTGAGTAGTGCCTCAGTGCCTGGTGAGTAGTGCATGGTGAGTAGTGCCTAAGTGCCTGGTGAGTAGTGCCTAAGTGCCTGGTGAGTAGTGCCTCAGTGCCTGGTGAGTAGTGCCTCAGTGCCTGGTGAGTAGTGCCTCAGTGCCTGGTGAGTAGTGCCTCAGTGTCTGGTAAGTAGTGGCTGGTGAGTAGTGCCTGGTGAGTAGTGCCTCATTGCCTGGTGAGTAGTGCCTCAGTGCCTGGTGAGTAATGCCTCAGTGCCTGGTGAGTACTGCCTCAGTGCCTGGTAAGTAGTGCCTGGTGAGTAGTATCTCAGTGTCTGGTGAGTAGTGCCTCAGTGCCTGGTGAGTAGTGCCTCAGTGCCTGATGAGTAGTGCCTCAGTGCCTGGTGAGTAGTGCCTCAGTGCCTGGTGAGTAGTGCCTCAGTGCCTGGTGAGTAGTGCCTCAGTGCCTGGTGAGTAGTGCCTCAGTGCCTGGTGAGTAGTGCCTGGTGAGTAGTGTCTGGTGAGTAGTGCCTCAGTGTCTGGTAAGTAGTGGCTGGTGAGTAGTGCCTCAGTGCCTGGTGAGTAGTGCCTCAGTGTCTGGTGAGTAGTGCCTCAGTGCCTGGTAAGTAGTGCCTCAGTGCCTGGTGAGTAGTGCCTCAGTGCCTGGTGAGTAGTGTCTGGTGAGTAGTGCCTCGGTGTCTGGTAAGTAGTGGCTGGTGAGTAGTGCCTCAGTGCCTGGTGAGTAGTGCCTCAGTGTCTGGTGAGTAGTGGCTGGTGAGTAGTGCCTCAGTGCCTGGTGAGTAGTGCCTCAGTGCCTGGTGAGTAGTGCCTCAGTGTCTGGTGAGTAGTGGCTGGTGAGTAGTGCCTGGTGAGCAGTGCCTCAGTGCCTGGTGAGTAGTGCCTCAGTGCCTGGTAAGTAGTGCCTGGTGAGTAGTGGCTCAGTGTCTGGTGAGTAGTGCCTCAGTGCCTGGTGAGTAGTGCCTCAGTGCCTGGTGAGTAGTGCCTCAGTGCCTGGTGAGTAGTGCCTCAGTGCCTGGTGAGTAGTGCCTCAGTGCCTGGTGAGTAGTGCCTCAGTGCCTGGTGAGTAATGCCTGGTGAGTAGTGTCTGGTGAGTAGTGCCTCAGTGTCTGGTAAGTAGTGGCTGGTGAGTAGTGCCTCAGTGCCTGGTGAGTAGTGCCTCAGTGTCTGGTGAGTAGTGCCTCAGTGCCTGGTAAGTAGTGCCTCAGTGCCTGGTGAGTAGTGCTTGGTGAGTAGTGTCTGGTGAGTAGTGCCTCAGTGTCTGGTAAGTAGTGGCTGGTGAGTAGTGCCTCAGTGCCTGGTGAGTAGTGCCTCAGTGTCTGGTGAGTAGTGCCTCAGTGCCTGGTGAGTAGTGCCTCAGTGCCTGGTGAGTAGTGCCTGGTGAGTAGTGTCTGATGAGTAGTGGCTCAGTGTCTGGTAAGTAGTGGGTGGTGAGAAGTGCCTCTGTGTCTGGTAAGTAGTGCCTGGTGAGTAGTGCCTGGTGAGCAGTGGCTGGTGAGTAGTGTCTGGTGAGTAGTGCCTGGTGAGTAGTGCCTCAGTGCCTGGTGAGTAGTGCCTGGTGAGTAGTGCCTGGTGAGTAGTGGCTGGTGAGTAGTGCCTGGTGAGTAGTGGCTGGTGAGTAGTGCCTGGTGAGTAGTGCCTCAGTGTCTGGTAAGTAGTGCCTGGTGAGTAGTGCCTGGTGAGTAGTGCCTCAGTGTCTGGTGAGTAGTGCCTCAGTGTCTGGTAAGTAGTGCCTGGTGAGTAGTGCCTGGTAAGTAGTGGCTGGTGAGTAGTGCCTCAGTGTCTGGTAAGTAGTGCCTGGTGAGTAGTGTCTGGTGAGTAGTGGCTCAGTGTCTGGTAAGTAGTGGCTGGTGAATAGTGCCTCTGTGTCTGGTAAGTAGTGCCTGGTGAGTAGTGGCTGATGAGTAGTGTCTGGTGAGTAGTGCCTGGTGAGTAGTGCCTCAGTGCCTGGTGAGTAGTTCCTGGTGAGTAGTGCCTGGTGAGTAGTGGCTGGTGAGTAGTGCCTGGTGAGTAGTGGCTGGGGAGTAGTGCCTGGTGAGTAGTGCCTCAGTGTCTGGTAAGTAGTGGCTGGTGAGTAGTGCCTGGTGAGTAGTGCCTCAGTGCCTGGTGAGTAGTGCCTGGTGAGCAGTGCCTCAGTGCCTGGTGAGTAGTGTCTGGTGAGTAGTACCTGGTGAGTAGTGCCTGGTGAGTAGTGCCTGGTGAGTAGTGCCTGGTGAGTAGTGCCTGGTGAGTAGTGTCTGGTGAGTAGTGCCTCAGTGTCTGGTGAGTAGTGCCTCAGTGCCTGGTGAGCAGTGGCTCAGTGCCTGTTGAGTAGTGCCTCAGTGCCTGGTGAGTAGTGGCTCAGTGCCTGGTGAGTAGTGGCTCAGTGCCTGGTGAGTAGTGGCTCAGTGCCTGGTGAGTAGTGCCTCAATGCCTGGTGAGTAGTGGCTGGTGAGTAGTGCCTCAGTGCCTGGTGAGTAGTGCCTCAGTGCCTGGTGAGTAGTGCCTGGTGAGTAGTGCCTGGTGAGTAGTGCCTGGTGAGTAGTGCCTGGTGAGTAGTGTCTGGTGAGTAGTGCCTCAGTGTCTAGTGAGTAGTGCCTCAGTGCCTGGTGAGCAGTGGCTCAGTGCCTGGTGAGTAGTGCCTCAGTGCCTGGTGAGTAGTGCCTCAGTGCCTGGTGAGTAGTGGCTCAGTGCCTGGTGAGTAGTGCCTCAGTGCCTGGTGAGTAGTGGCTCAGTGCCTGGTGAGTAGTGCCTCAGTGTCTGGTAAGTAGTGGCTGGTGAGTAGTGCCTGGTGAGTAGTGCCTCAGTGCCTGGTGAGTAGTGCCTCAGTGCCTGGTGAGTAGTGCCTCAGTGCCTGGTGAGTAGTGCCTCAGTGCCTGGTAAGTAGTGCCTGGTGAGTAGTGTCTGGTGAGTAGTGCCTCAGTGTCTGGTAAGTAGTGGCTGGTGAGTAGTGCCTCAGTGCCTGGTAAGTAGTGCCTGGTAAGTAGTGGCTGGTGAGTAGTGCCTGGTGAGTAGTGCCTCAGTGCCTGGTGAGTAGTGCCTCAGTGCCTGGTGAGTAGTGCCTCAGTGCCTGGTGAGTAGTGCCTGGTGAGTAGTGTCTGGTGAGTAGCGCCTCAGTGTCTGGTAAGTAGTGGCTGGTGAGTAGTGCCTCAGTGCCTGGTGAGTAGTGCCTCAGTGTCTGGTGAGTAGTGCCTCAGTGCCTGGTAAGTAGTGCCTCAGTGCCTGGTGAGTAGTGCCTCAGTGCCTGGTGAGTAGTGCCTCAGTGTCTGGTAAGTAGTGGCTGGTGAGTAGTGCCTCAGTGCCTGGTGAGTAGTGCCTCAGTGTCTGGTGAGTAGTGCCTCAGTGCCTGGTGAGTAGTGCCTCAGTGCCTGGTGAGTAGTGCCTTAGTGCCTGGTAAGTAGTGCCTGGTGAGTAGTGGCTCAGTGTCTGGTGAGTAGTGCCTCAGTGCCTGGTGAGTAGTGCCTCAGTGCCTGGTGAGTAGTGCCTCAGTGCCTGGTGAGTAGTGCCTCAGTGCCTGGTGAGTAGTGCCTGGTGAGTAGTGTCTGGTGAGTAGTGCCTCAGTGTCTGGTAAGTAGTGGCTGGTGAGTAGTGCCTCAGTGCCTGGTGAGTAGTGCCTCAGTGTCTGGTGAGTAGTGCCTCAGTGCCTGGTAAGTAGTGCCTCAGTGCCTGGTGAGTAGTGCCTCAGTGCCTGGTGAGTAGTGCCTGGTGAGTAGCGTCTGGTGAGTAGTGCCTCAGTGTCTGGTAAGTAGTGGCTGGTGAGTAGTGCCTCAGTGCCTGGTGAGTAGTGCCTCAGTGTCTGGTGAGTAGTGCCTCAGTGCCTGGTGAGTAGTGCCTCAGTGCCTGGTGAGTAGTGCCTGGTGAGTAGTGTCTGGTGAGTAGTGGCTCAGTGTCTGGTAAGTAGTGGCTGGTGAGAAGTGCCTCTGTGTCTGGTAAGTAGTGCCTGGTGAGTAGTGCCTGGTGAGCAGTGGCTGGTGAGTAGTGTCTGGTGAGTAGTGCCTGGTGAGTAGTGCCTCAGTGCCTGGTGAGTAGTGCCTCAGTGCCTGGTGAGTAGTGCCTGGTGAGTAGTGCCTGGTGAGTAGTGGCTGGTGAGTAGTGCCTGGTGAGTAGTGCCTGGTGAGTAGTGCCTCAGTGTCTGGTAAGTAGTGCCTGGTGAGTAGTGCCTCAGTGTCTGGTGAGTAGTGCCTCAGTGTCAATAAGTAGTACCTGGTAAGTAGTGCCTGGTAAGTAGTGGCTGGTGAGTAGTGCCTCAGTGTCTGGTAAGTAGTGCCTGGTGAGTAGTGCCTGGTGAGTAGTGGCTGATGAGTAGTGTCTGGTGAGTAGTGCCTGGTGAGTAGTGCCTCAGTGCCTGGTGAGTAGTTCCTGGTGAGTAGTGCCTGGTGAGTAGTGGCTGGTGAGTAGTGCCTGGTGAGTAGTGCCTCAGTGCCTGGTGAGTAGTGCCTGGTGAGTAGTGCCTGGTGAGTAGTGCCTCAGTGCCTGGTGAGTAGTGCCTGGTGAGTAGTGCCTCAGTGCCTGGTGAGTAGTGCCTGGTGAGTAGTACCTGGTGAGTAGTGCCTGGTGAGTAGTGCCTGGTGAGTAGTGCCTGGTGAGTAGTGCCTGGTGAGTAGTGCCTCAGTGTCTGGTGAGTAGTGCCTCAGTGCCTGGTGAGCAGTGGCTCAGTGCCTGTTGAGTAGTGCCTCAGTGCCTGGTGAGTAGTGGCTCAGTGTCTGGTGAGTAGTGCCTCAGTGCCTGGTGAGTAGTGGCTGGTGAGTAGTGCCTCAGTGCCTGGTGAGTAGTGGCTCAGTGCCTGGTGAGTAGTGCCTGGTGAGTAATGCCTCAGTGCCTGGTGAGTAGTGCCTCAGTGCCTGGTGAGAAGTGGCTGGTGAGTAGTGCCTGGTGAGTAGTGCCTCAGTGCCTGGTGAGTAGTGCCTCAGTGCCTGGTGAGTAGTGCCTCAGTGCCTGGTGAGTAGTGCCTCAGTGCCTGGTGAGTAGTGCCTCAGTGCCTGGTGAGTAGTGCCTCAGTGCCTGGTGAGTAGTGCCTCAGTGTCTGGTAAGTAGTGGCTGGTGAGTAGTGCCTGGTGAGTAGAGCCTCAGTGCCTGGTGAGTAGTGCCTCAGTGCCTGGTGAGTAGTGCCTCAGTGCCTGGTGAGTAGTGCCTCAGTGCCTGGTAAGTAGTGCCTGGTGAGTAGTGGCTCAGTGTCTGGTGAGTAGTGCCTCAGTGCCTGGTTAGTAGTGCCTGGTAAGTAGTGGCTGGTGAGTAGTGCCTCAGTGCCTGGTGAGTAATGCCTCAGTGTCTGGTGAGTAGTGCCTCAGTCCCTGGTGAGTAGTGCCTCAGTGCCTGGTGAGTAGTGCCTCAGTGCCTGGTGAGTAGTGGCTCAGTGCCTGGCGAGTAGTGCCTCAGTGTCTGGTAAGTAGTGGCTGGTGAGTAGTGCCTGGTGAGTAGTGCCTCAGTGCCTGGTGAGTAGTGCCTCAGTGCCTGGTGAGTAGTGCCTCAGTGCCTGGTGAGTAGTGCCTCAGTGCCTGGTAAGTAGTGTCTGGTGAGTAGTGGCTCAGTGTCTGGTGAGTAGTGCCTCAGTGCCTGGTGAGTAGTGCCTCAGTGCCTGGTGAGTAGTGCCTCAGTGCCTGGTGAGTAGTGCCTCAGTGTCTGGTTAGTAGTGCCTCAGTGCCTGGTGAGTAGTGCCTGGTGAGTAGTGTCTGGTGAGTAGCGCCTCAGTGTCTGGTAAGTAGTGCCTGGTGAGTAGTGCCTCAGTGTCTGGTGAGTAGTGCCTCAGTGCCTGGTGAGTAGTGCCTCAGTGTCTGGTGAGTAGTGCCTCAGTGCCTGGTGAGTAGTGCCTCAGTGCCTGGTGAGTAGTGCCTCAGTGCCTGGTGAGTAGTGCCTGGTGAGTAGTGTCTGGTGAGTAGTGGCTCAGTGTCTGGTAAGTAGTGGCTGGTGAGAAGTGCCTCTGTGTCTGGTAAGTAGTGCCTGGTGAGTAGTGC
Organism: Procambarus clarkii; assembly: GCF_040958095.1. Classification (NCBI taxonomy): domain Eukaryota; kingdom Metazoa; phylum Arthropoda; class Malacostraca; order Decapoda; family Cambaridae; genus Procambarus; species Procambarus clarkii. The sequence continues at coordinate 33,985,661 of NC_091193.1, forward strand.
CTGGTGAGCAGTGGCTGGTGAGTAGTGTCTGGTGAGTAGTGCCTGGTGAGTAGTGCCTCAGTGCCTGGTGAGTAGTGCCTGGTGAGTAGTGTCTGGTGAGTAGTGGCTGGTGAGTAGTGCCTGGTGAGTAGTGGCTGGTGAGTAGTGCCTGGTGAGTAGTGCCTCAGTGTCTGGTAAGTAGTGCCTGGTGAGTAGTGCCTGGTGAGTAGTGCCTCAGTGTCTGGTAAGTAGTACCTGGTAAGTAGTGCCTGGTAAGTAGTGGCTGGTGAGTAGTGCCTCAGTGTCTGGTAAGTAGTGCCTGGTGAGTAGTGCCTGGTGAGTAGTGGCTGATGAGTAGTGTCTGGTGAGTAGTGCCTGGTGAGTAGTGCCTCAGTGCCTGGTGAGTAGTTCCTGGTGAGTAGTGCCTGGTGAGTATTGGCTGGTGAGTAGTGCCTGGTGAGTAGTGCCTCAGTGCCTGGTGAGTAGTGCCTGGTGAGTAGTGCCTGGTGAGTAGTGCCTCAGTGCCTGGTGAGTAGTGCCTCAGTGCCTGGTGAGTAGTGCCTGGTGAGTAGTACCTGGTGAGTAGTGCCTGGTGAGTAGTGCCTGGTGAGTAGTGCCTGGTGAGTAGTGCCTGGTGAGTAGTGCCTCAGTGTCTGGTGAGTAGTGCCTCAGTGCCTGGTGAGCAGTGGCTCAGTGCCTGTTGAGTAGTGCCTCAGTGCCTGGTGAGTAGTGGCTCAGTGTCTGGTGAGTAGTGCCTCAGTGCCTGGTGAGTAGTGGCTGGTGAGTAGTGCCTCAGTGCCTGGTGAGTAGTGGCTCAGTGCCTGGTGAGTAGTGCCTGGTGAGTAATGCCTCAGTGCCTGGTGAGTAGTGCCTCAGTGCCTGGTGAGTAGTGGCTGGTGAGTAGTGCCTGGTGAGTAGTGCCTCAGTGCCTGGTGAGTAGTGCCTCAGTGCCTGGTGAGTAGTGCCTCAGTGCCTGGTGAGTAGTGCCTCAGTGCCTGGTGAGTAGTGCCTCAGTGCCTGGTGAGTAGTGCCTCAGTGTCTGGTAAGTAGTGGCTGGTGAGTAGTGCCTGGTGAGTAGAGCCTCAGTGCCTGGTGAGTAGTGCCTCAGTGCCTGGTGAGTAGTGCCTCAGTGCCTGGTGAGTAGTGCCTCAGTGCCTGGTAAGTAGTGCCTGGTGAGTAGTGGCTCAGTGTCTGGTGAGTAGTGCCTCAGTGCCTGGTTAGTAGTGCCTGGTAAGTAGTGGCTGGTGAGTAGTGCCTCAGTGCCTGGTGAGTAATGCCTCAGTGTCTGGTGAGTAGTGCCTCAGTGCCTGGTGAGTAGTGCCTCAGTGCCTGGTGAGTAGTGCCTCAGTGCCTGGTGAGTAGTGGCTCAGTGCCTGGTGAGTAGTGCCTCAGTGTCTGGTAAGTAGTGGCTGGTGAGTAGTGCCTGGTGAGTAGTGCCTCAGTGCCTGGTGAGTAGTGCCTCAGTGCCTGGTGAGTAGTGCCTCAGTGCCTGGTGAGTAGTGCCTCAGTGCCTGGTAAGTAGTGCCTGGTGAGTAGTGGCTCAGTGTCTGGTGAGTAGTGCCTCAGTGCCTGGTGAGTAGTGCCTCAGTGCCTGGTGAGTAGTGCCTCAGTGCCTGGTGAGTAGTGCCTCAGTGCCTGGTGAGTAGTGCCTCAGTGCCTGGTGAGTAGTGCCTGGTGAGTAGTGTCTGGTGAGTAGCGCCTCAGTGTCTGGTAAGTAGTGGCTGGTGAGTAGTGCCTCAGTGCCTGGTGAGTAGTGCCTCAGTGTCTGGTGAGTAGTGCTTCAGTGCCTGGTAAGTAGTGCCTCAGTGCCTGGTGAGTAGTGCCTCAGTGCCTGGTGAGTAGTGCCTGGTGAGTAGTGTCTGGTGAGTAGTGCCTCAGTGTCTGGTAAGTAGTGGCTGGTGAGTAGTGCCTCAGTGCCTGGTGAGTAGTGCCTCAGTGTCTGGTGAGTTGTGCCTCAGTGCCTGGTGAGTAGTGCCTCAGTGCCTGGTGAGTAGTGCCTGGTGAGTAGTGTCTGGTGAGTAGTGGCTCAGTGTCTGGTAAGTAGTGGCTGGTGAGAAGTGCCTCAGTGCCTGGTAAGTAGTGCCTGGTGAGTAGTGGCTCAGTGTCTGGTGAGTAGTGGCTCAGTGTCTGGTGAGTAGTGCCTCAGTGTCTGGTGAGTAGTGCCTCAGTGCCTGGTGAGTAGTGCCTCAGTGTCTGGTGAGTAGTGCCTCAGTGCCTGGTGAGTAGTGCCTCAGTGTCTGGTGAGTAGTGCCTCAGTGTCTGGTGAGTAGTGCCTCAGTGCCTGGTGAGTAGTGCCTCAGTGTCTGGTGAGTAGTGGCTGGTGAGTAGTGCCTCAGTGCCTAGTGAGTAGTGCCTCAGTGCCTGGTGAGTAGTGGCTCAGTGCCTGGTGAGTAGTGGTTCAGTGCCTGGTGAGTAGTGCCTCAGTGCCTGGTGAGTAGTGGCTCAGTGCCTGGTGAGTAGTGGCTCAGTGCCTGGTGAGTAGTGGCTCAGTGCCTGGTGAGTAGTGCCTCAGTGCCTGGTGAGTAGTGCCTCAGTGTCTGGTGAGTAGTGCCTCAGTGTCTGGTGAGTAGTGGCTGGTGAGTAGTGCCTCAGTGCCTGGTGAGTAGTGGCTCAGTGTCTGGTGAGTAGTGGCTCAGTGCCTGGTGAGTAGTGGCTCAGTGCCTGGTGAGTAGTGCCTCAGTGTATGGTGAGTAGTGCCTGGTGAGTAGTGCCTCAGTGCCTGGTGAGTAGTGGCTGGTGAGTAGTGCCTCAGTGCCTGGTGAGTAGTGCCTCAGTGCCTGGTGAGTAGTGGCTCAGTGCCTGGTGAGTAGTGCCTCAGAGCCTGGTGAGTAGTGGCTGGTGAGTAGTGCCTCAGTGCCTGGTGAGTAGTGCCTCAGTGCCTGGTGTGTAGTGGCTGGTGAGTAGTGCCTCAGTGCCTGGTGAGTAGTGCCTCAGTGCCTGGTGAGTAGTGGTTCAGTGCCTGGTGAGTAGTGCCTGGTGAGTAGTGCCTGGTGAGTAGTGCCTCAGTGCCTGGTGAGTAGTGGCTCAGTGCCTGGTGAGTAGTGCCTAGTGAGTAGTGCCTCAGTGCCTGGTGAGTAGTGCCTCAGTGTCTGGTAAGTAGTGGCTGGTGAGTAGTGCCTCAGTGCCTGGTAAGTAGTGCCTGGTGAGTAGTGGCACAGTGTCTGGTGAGTAGTGGCTCAGTGTCTGGTGAGTAGTGCCTCAGTGTCTGGTGAGTAGTGCCTCAGTGCCTGGTGAGTAGTGCCTCAGTGTCTGGTGAGTAGTGCCTCAGTGCCTGGTGAGTAGTGCCTCAGTGCCTGGTGAGTAGTGCCTGAGTGCCTGGTGAGTAGTGGCTCAGTGCCTGGTGAGTAGTGCCTGGTGAGTAGTGCCTCAGTGCCTGGTGAGTAGTGCCTCAGTGCCTGGTGAGTAGTGGCTGGTGAGTAGTGCCTGGGGAGTAGTGCCTCAGTGCCTGGTGAGTAGTGCCTCAGTGCCTGGTGAGTAGTGGCTCAGTGTCTGGTGAGTAGTGCCTCAGTGCCTGGTGAGTAGTGGCTCAGTGCCTGGTGAGTAGTGCCTGGTGAGTAGTGCCTCAGTGCCTGGTGAGTAGTGCCTCAGTGCCTGGTGAGTAGTGGCTGGTGAGTAGTGCCTGGGGAGTAGTGCCTCAGTGCCTGGTGAGTAGTGCCTCAGTGCCTGGTGAGTAGTGCCTCAGTGCCTGGTGAGTAGTGCCTCAGTGCCTGGTGAGTAGTGGCTCAGTGTCTGGTGAGTAGTGCCTCAGTGCCTGGTGAGTAGTGGCTCAGTGCCTGGTGAGTAGTGCCTGGTGAGTAGTGCCTCAGTGCCTGTTGAGTAGTGCCTCAGTGCCTGGTGAGTAGTGGCTGGTGAGTAGTGCCTGGTGAGTAGTGCCTCAGTGCCTGGTGAGTAGTGCCTCAGTGCCTGGTGAGTAGTGCCTCAGTGCCTGGTGAGTAGTGCCTCAGTGCCTGGTGAGTAGTGCCTCAGTGCCTGGTGAGTAGTGCCTCAGTGCCTGGTAAGTAGTGCCTGGTGAGTAGTGGCTCAGTGCCTGGTGAGTAGTGGCTCAGTGCCTGGTGAGTAGTGCCTCAGTGTCTGGTGAGTAGTGCCTGGTAAGTAGTGGCTGGTGAGTAGTGCCTCAGTGCCTGGTGAGTAGTGCCTCAGTGTCTGGTGAGTAGTGCCTCAGTGTCTGGTAAGTAGTGCCTCAGTGCCTGGTGAGTAGTGCCTCAGTGCCTGGTGAGTAGTGCCTGGTGAGTAGTGTCTGGTGAGTAGTGCCTCAATGTCTGGTAAGTAGTGGCTGGTGAGTAGTGCCTCAGTGCCTGGTGAGTAGTGCCTCAGTGTCTGGTGAGTAGTGCCTCAGTGCCTGGTGAGTAGTGCCTCAGTGCCTGGTGAGTAGTGCCTGGTGAGTAGTGTCTGGTGAGTAGTGGCTCAGTGTCTGGTAAGTAGTGGCTGGTGAGAAGTGCCTCTGTGTCTGGTAAGTAGTGCCTGGTGAGTAGTGCCTGGTGAGCAGTGGCTGGTGAGTAGTGTCTGGTGAGTAGTGCCTGGTGAGTAGTGCCTTAGTGCCTGGTGAGTAGTGCCTGGTGAGTAGTGCCTGGTGAGTAGTGGCTGGTGAGTAGTGCCTGGTGAGTAGTGGCTGGTGAGTAGTGCCTGGTGAGTAGTGCCTCAGTGTCTGGTAAGTAGTGGCTGGTGAGTAGTGCCTCAGTGTCTGGTAAGTAGTGCCTGGTGAGTAGTGCCTGGTGAGTAGTGGCTGATGAGTAGTGTCTGGTGAGTAGTGCCTGGTGAGTAGTGCCTCAGTGCCTAGTGAGTAGTGCCTGGTGAGTAGTGCCTGGTGAGTAGTGGCTGGTGAGTAGTGCCTGGTGAGTAGTGGCTGGGGAGTAGTGCCTGGTGAGTAGTGCCTCAGTGTCTGGTATGTAGTGGCTGGTGAGTAGTGCCTCAGTGTCTGGTATGTAGTGGCTGGTGAGTAGTGCCTGGTGAGTAGTGCCTCAGTGCCTGGTGAGTAGTGCCTGGTGAGTAGTGGCTGGTGAGTAGTACCTGGTGGGTAGTGCCTGGTGAGTAGTGCCTGGTGAGTAGTGCCTGGTGAGTAGTGCCTGGTGAGTAGTGCCTGGTGAGTAGTGTCTGGTGAGTAGTGCCTCAGTGTCTGGTGAGTAGTGCCTGGTGAGTAGTGGCTGATGAGTAGTGTCTGGTGAGTAGTGCCTGGTGAGTAGTGCCTCAGTGCCTGGTGAGTAGTGCCTGGTGAGTAGTGGCTGGTGAGTAGTGCCTGGTGAGTAGTGGCTGGGGAGTAGTGCCTGGTGAGTAGTGCCTCAGTGTCTGGTAAGTAGTGGCTGGTGAGTAGTGCCTGGTGAGTAGTGCCTCAGTGCCTGGTGAGTAGTGCCTGGTGAGTAGTGCCTGGGGAGTAGTACCTGGTGAGTAGTGCCTGGTGAGTAGTGCCTGGTGAGTAGTGCCTGGTGAGTAGTGTCTGGTGAGTAGTGCCTCAGTGTCTGGTGAGTAGTGCCTCAGTGCCTGGTGAGCAGTGGCTCAGTGCCTGGTGAGTAGTGCCTCAGTGCCTGGTGAGTAGTGGCTCAGTGCCTGGTGAGTAGTGGCTCAGTGCCTGGTGAGTAGTGGCTCAGTGCCTGGTGAGTAGTGCCTCAGTGCCTGGTGAGTAGTGGCTGGTGAGTAGTGCCTCAGTGCCTGGTTAGTAGTGCCTCAGTGCCTGGTGAGTAGTGCCTGGTGAGTAGTACCTGGTGAGTAGTGCCTGGTGAGTAGTGCCTGGTGAGTAGTGCCTGGTGAGTAGTGCCTGGTGAGTAGTGTCTGGTGAGTAGCGCCTCAGTGTCTGGTGAGTAGTGCCTCAGTGCCTGGGGAGCAGTGGCTCAGTGCCTGGTGAGTAGTGCCTCAGTGCCTGGTGAATAGTGCCTCAGTGCCTGGTGAGCAGTGGCTCAGTGCCTTGTGAGTAGTGCCTCAGTGACTGGTGAGTAGTGGCTCAGTGCCTGGTGAGTAGTGCCTCAGTGTCTGGTAAGTAGTGGCTGGTGAGTAGTGCCTGGTGAGTAGTGCCTCAGTGCCTGGTGAGTAGTGCCTCAGTGCCTGGTGAGTAGTGCCTCAGTGCCTTGTGACTAGTGCCTCAGTGCCTGGTAAGTAGTGCCTGGTGAGTAGTGGCTCAGTGTCTGGTGAGTAGTGCCTCAGTGCCTGGTGAGTAGTGCCTCAGTGCCTGGTGAGTAGTGCCTCAGTGCCTGGTGAGTAGTGCCTCAGTGCCTGGTGAGTAGTGCCTCAGTGCCTGGTGAGTAGTGCCTGGTGAGTAGTGTCTGGTGAGTAGTGCCTCAGTGTCTGGTAAGTACTGGCTGGTGAGTAGTGCCTCAGTGCCTGGTGAGTAGTGCCTCAGTGTCTGGTGAGTAGTGCCTCAGTGCCTGGTAAGTAGTGCCTCAGTGCCTGGTGAGTAGTGCCTCAGTGCCTGGTGAGTAGTGCCTCAGTGTCTGGTGAGTAGTGCCTCAGTGCCTGGTAAGTAGTGCCTCAGTGCCTGGTGAGTAGTGCCTCAGTGTCTGGTAAGTACTGGCTGGTGAGTAGTGCCTCAGTGCCTGGTGAGTAGTGCCTCAGTGTCTGGTGAGTAGTGCCTCAGTGCCTGGTAAGTAGTGCCTCAGTGCCTGGTGAGTAGTGCCTCAGTGCCTGGTGAGTAGTGCCTCAGTGCCTGGTGAGTAGTGCCTCAGTGCCTGGTGAGTAGTGCCTGGTGAGTAGTGCCTCAGTGCCTGGTGAGTAGTGCCTCAGTGCCTGGTGAGTAGTGCCTCAGTGCCTGGTGAGTAGTGCCTGGTGAGTAGTGTCTGGTGAGTAGTGCCTCAGTGCCTGGTAAGTAGTGCCTCAGTGCCTGGTGAGTAGTGCCTCAGTGCCTGGTGAGTAGTGCCTCAGTGCCTGGTGAGTAGTGCCTGGTGAGTAGTGTCTGGTGAGTAGTGCCTCAGTGCCTGGTAAGTAGTGCCTCAGTGCCTGGTGAGTAGTGCCTCAGTGCCTGGTGAGTAGTGCCTGGTGAGTAGTGTCTGGTGAGTAGTGCCTTAGTGTCTGGTAAGTAGTTTTTTTTTTTTTTTTTTTTTTTTTATTATTTTCTACCACAGACGTGGCCACACATTTACAATGCTAACCAGCATATATACATTTTCTTCTGTCCTCCATGGACAGGGTTAGAGAAGTGTTAAACATACAGTTCAAGGGTTTATTGAACACTCAACCACAGAAGGTGATTCGGTGCTTTTAAAATGCTAAGCTAACCTACATACGTAAATACAAAGATACACAGATTTACGTACGCCCTACATAAAGTATTAGATGTGTCTTTTACATAGTGTCATTAATGTACATTCACAAAGGTGAAATGTAATTCTGATCAGCTTCCATATTTGCTTTATACCCATACATATACATACACACACACACATACACATACATATATACACACATACATGCATTCACATACATTTGTCTCATTTACCCTGACAGGGTGAGGTAGCTGATAAAGAAACTAGTGTGCAATTAAGCACTTAATCACTGAAGGTGATGAAGGTGCTTTTACAAGCTCAGGTTATATAGTTACATCACATACATACATTGTATGATTGATACATTACATGGTCAATTTTGGATACAAGTCCAATATATCATCAAGTGTTCCAGTACTCATATAGTAACTACAGAGTTCAGCATACCTTAGCCCAGGAGGGCGAAAGTCAGTCAGTATGGGACATTCTACAATATAATGTTCAAGAGAGTGCATGTTTTCTCTTTCACAAAGTTGACACATTGTGTACTCGACATTTGGGTTTTGAGAAAGCTGCCAGATACGTCTATATCCCAGGCGTATTCTGGCCACTATAACATCACATTGCCGGGTTCTTGTTCTATTAGTCCCATATGTGAATGTCTCCTCACGATATCTATCATAATATTTAATGCTACAACTTTCAGGTCTTTGAGAATTTGTTAGGTCGGTGAGATTTTCATTAGATATTTGTTTAAGTATTCTCTTTGTCACTGCTAATGAAACACCCATATCAATTTCTACCACTGGTTTTCTGCAAGCTGACTTAGCAAGCATATCAACAGTGTCATGCCTTGAGATGCCAACATGTGATGGTATCCATAGGAATTTAATCTCAAATCTGTTTTCTTTGGCAGCTAAAACATTCATTCGAATATCACTTACTATTTTCTGGGTGTCACTACTATGTGCGTTCAATGCCAGGAGTGCACTCTGCGAGTCACAGTATATAAGTCCACTGCCTTTGTCTTTTAAAAATTCAGTGGCAAGGTATATGCCTGCAAGTTCGGTTTGAGTTGTACTTGCCCAGTCATTGACGCGCTTCATTGCTGTATGTACGAGAGAAGATTGTTCAAATATGTTACATGCACATCCGGTACATCGTCCACCTTCTTAAACAGAGCCGTCGGTATAGCACTGATAAACATCGTTACCCATACTCTGAGTACTTTCAGTGATGCTTTTCAGTGTTAACTGTTTTAACAATGTAGTGTGCACACTATCTTTCTTGGGCGCATTTACAAAATCAACTGATAGATCCCAGTTATCCCATGGAGTAATTGGCTGATTAATCATTAGTCGAGTTGGGTACATATTTAATATTTTGATGGAGTTGGCTACCTTGTAGAACCAATATACATAATCAGATTTCGTTCTTCTTCTATAGACCTCAGGTGAGTGTAGCATATTAGAAAGTTTAGCTTGAAACTTCATGTGTTGTCTAGATCTACTCAATGCCTTCACGCCGAAAACTGTGCTAATAGACAAGATTCTCTCACTTATGGTAGGTAATTTTAACTCTGCTCTCATGTTAACTATTCTCGTGGACTTTGGAGCCCCAAGGATGAGACGCATAGCTTCATTTTGCAAGGTTTCAAGAGATTTCAGCTCTTTGTCAGTATACAGTGTGAGATGTAGAGCATTGTAGTCAATCACAGAGCGTATAAATGATACATAAAACATTCTAGCAAGTCTCACGTTAAGCCCATGATTGACACCAACAAGGACCCGCAAGGGCTTTAATCTCTCCCAAAGTCTCCTCTTGAGAGAAGAAAGGTACCCAGGGTCGTTAATGGGGACACCAAGGTATCTGTAAGACTCGCAGTTCTCAAGTGCTCGCCCATCTATATGATAATTGGGTGGTGGAATACCACATGGAATGAGGGCACGAGTTTTCTGTACAGAGATAAGGAGGCCACATTCCTCAGCTCTAGTAGCAAAAGCGTCGAGCAGAACTTGCATTCTAGGCTCGGTGGCAGCCTGTAAACATATATCATCAGCATAACAAATGACAGTGTCTTCATTATTAGTTGGAAGATCTTTAATAAGTTTATGCATCAGAACGTTGAACAATAAGGGACTGAGGACACCTCCTTGTGGAGTTCCCAGTTCAAAGTGTTTGCTCTCTGTGCTTTTAACACCATTAAACAAAACATATGCTGTTCGATTAGACAAATAGCCCTTTATCCATTTAGCTTGCCGAGCTGGGAATACAAGGAAAATTACTGAAATGGTAAGTAGTGGCTGGTGAGTAGTGCCTCAGTGCCTGGTGAGTAGTGCCTGGTGAGTAGTGCCTGGTGAGTAGTGGCTGGTGAGTAGTGCCTGGTGAGTAGTGGCTGGTGAGTAGTGCCTGGTGAGTAGTGCCTCAGTGTCTGGTAAGTAGTGGCTGGTGAGTAGTGCCTCAGTGTCTGGTAAGTAGTGCCTGGTGAGTAGTGCCTGGTGAGTAGTGGCTGATGAGTAGTGTCTGGTGAGTAGTGCCTGGTGAGTAGTGCCTCAGTGCCTAGTGAGTAGTGCCTGGTGAGTAGTGCCTGGTGAGTAGTGGCTGGTGAGTAGTGCCTGGTGAGTAGTGGCTGGGGAGTAGTGCCTGGTGAGTAGTGCCTCAGTGTCTGGTATGTAGTGGCTGGTGAGTAGTGCCTGGTGAGTAGTGCCTCAGTGCCTGGTGAGTAGTGCCTGGTGAGTAGTGCCTGGTGAGTAGTACCTGGTGGGTAGTGCCTGGTGAGTAGTGCCTGGTGAGTAGTGCCTGGTGAGTAGTGCCTGGTGAGTAGTGCCTGGTGAGTAGTGTCTGGTGAGTAGTGCCTCAGTGTCTGGTGAGTAGTGCCTGGTGAGTAGTGGCTGATGAGTAGTGTCTGGTGAGTAGTGCCTGGTGAGTAGTGCCTCAGTGCCTGGTGAGTAGTGCCTGGTGAGTAGTGGCTGGTGAGTAGTGCCTGGTGAGTAGTGGCTGGTGAGTAGTGCCTGGTGAGTAGTGCCTCAGTGTCTGGTAAGTAGTGGCTGGTGAGTAGTGCCTCAGTGTCTGGTAAGTAGTGCCTGGTGAGTAGTGCCTGGTGAGTAGTGGCTGATGAGTAGTGTCTGGTGAGTAGTGCCTGGTGAGTAGTGCCTCAGTGCCTAGTGAGTAGTGCCTGGTGAGTAGTGCCTGGTGAGTAGTGGCTGGTGAGTAGTGCCTGGTGAGTAGTGGCTGGGGAGTAGTGCCTGGTGAGTAGTGCCTCAGTGTCTGGTATGTAGTGGCTGGTGAGTAGTGCCTGGTGAGTAGTGCCTCAGTGCCTGGTGAGTAGTGCCTGGTGAGTAGTGCCTGGTGAGTAGTACCTGGTGGGTAGTGCCTGGTGAGTAGTGCCTGGTGAGTAGTGCCTGGTGAGTAGTGCCTGGTGAGTAGTGCCTGGTGAGTAGTGTCTGGTGAGTAGTGCCTCAGTGTCTGGTGAGTAGTGCCTGTTGAGTAGTGGCTGATGAGTAGTGTCTGGTGAGTAGTGCCTGGTGAGTAGTGCCTCAGTGCCTGGTGAGTAGTGCCTGGTGAGTAGTGGCTGGTGAGTAGTGCCTGGTGAGTAGTGGCTGGGGAGTAGTGCCTGGTGAGTAGTGCCTCAGTGTCTGGTAAGTAGTGGCTGGTGAGTAGTGCCTGGTGAGTAGTGCCTCAGTGCCTGGTGAGTAGTGCCTGGTGAGTAGTGCCTGGTGAGTAGTACCTGGTGAGTAGTGCCTGGTGAGTAGTGCCTGGTGAGTAGTGCCTGGTGAGTAGTGTCTGGTGAGTAGTGCCTCAGTGTCTGGTGAGTAGTGCCTCAGTGCCTGGTGAGCAGTGGCTCAGTGCCTGGTGAGTAGTGCCTCAGTGCCTGGTGAGTAGTGGCTCAGTGCCTGGTGAGTAGTGGCTCAGTGCCTGGTGAGTAGTGGCTCAGTGCCTGGTGAGTAGTGCCTCAGTGCCTGGTGAGTAGTGGCTGGTGAGTAGTGCCTCAGTGCCTGGTTAGTAGTGCCTCAGTGCCTGGTGAGTAGTGCCTGGTGAGTAGTACCTGGTGAGTAGTGCCTGGTGAGTAGTGCCTGGTGAGTAGTGCCTGGTGAGTAGTGCCTGGTGAGTAGTGTCTGGTGAGTAGCGCCTCAGTGTCTGGTGAGTAGTGCCTCAATGCCTGGTGAGCAGTGGCTCAGTGCCTGGTGAGTAGTGCCTCAGTGCCTGGTGAATAGTGCCTCAGTGCCTGGTGAGCAGTGGCTCAGTGCCTTGTGAGTAGTGCCTCAGTGACTGGTGAGTAGTGGCTCAGTGCCTGGTGAGTAGTGCCTCAGTGTCTGGTAAGTAGTGGCTGGTGAGTAGTGCCTGGTGAGTAGTGCCTCAGTGCCTGGTGAGTAGTGCCTCAGTGCCTGGTGAGTAGTGCCTCAGTGCCTGGTGACTAGTGCCTCAGTGCCTGGTAAGTAGTGCCTGGTGAGTAGTGGCTCAGTGTCTGGTGAGTAGTGCCTCAGTGCCTGGTGAGTAGTGCCTCAGTGCCTGGTGAGTAGTGCCTCAGTGCCTGGTGAGTAGTGCCTCAGTGCCTGGTGAGTAGTGCCTCAGTGCCTGGTGAGTAGTGCCTGGTGAGTAGTGTCTGGTGAGTAGTGCCTCAGTGTCTGGTAAGTACTGGCTGGTGAGTAGTGCCTCAGTGCCTGGTGAGTAGTGCCTCAGTGTCTGGTGAGTAGTGCCTCAGTGCCTGGTAAGTAGTGCCTCAGTGCCTGGTGAGTAGTGCCTCAGTGCCTGGTGAGTAGTGCCTGGTGAGTAGTGTCTGGTGAGTAGTGCCTTAGTGTCTGGTAAGTAGTGGCTGGTGAGTAGTGCCTCAGTGCCTGGTGAGTAGTGCCTCAGTGTCTGGTGAGTAGTGCCTCAGTGCCTGGTGAGTAGTGCCTCAGTGCCTGGTGAGTAGTGCCTGGTGAGTAGTGTCTGGTGAGTAGTGGCTCAGTGTCTGGTAAGTAGTGGCTGGTGAATAGTGCCTCTGTGTCTGGTAAGTAGTGCCTGGTGAGTAGTGCCTGGTGAGCAGTGGCTGGTGAGTAGTGTCTGGTGAGTAGTGCCTGGTGAGTAGTGCCTCAGTGCCTGGTGAGTACTGCCTGGTGAGTAGTGCCTGGTGAGTAGTGGCTGGTGAGTAGTGCCTGGTGAGTAGTGGCTGGTGAGTAGTGCCTGGTGAGTAGTGCCTCAGTGTCTGGTAAGTAGTGCCTGGTGAGTAGTTCCTGGTGAGTAGTGCCTCAGTGTCTGGTGAGTAGTGCCTCAGTGTCTGGTAAGTAGTACCTGGTGAGTAGTGCCTGGTAAGTAGTGGCTGGTGAGTAGTGCCTCAGTGTCTGGTAAGTAGTGCCTGGTGAGTAGTGCCTGGTGAGTAGTGGCTGATGAGTAGTGTCTGGTGAGTAGTGCCTGGTGAGTAGTGCCTCAGTGCCTGGTGAGTAGTTCCTGGCGAGTAGTGCCTGGTGAGTAGTGGCTGGTGAGTAGTGCCTGGTGAGTAGTGGCTGGGGAGTAGTGCCTGGTGAGTAGTGCCTCAGTGTCTGGTAAGTAGTGGCTGGTGAGTAGTGCCTGGTGAGTAGTGCCTCAGTGCCTGGTGAGTAGTGCCTGGTGAGCAGTGCCTCAGTGCCTGGTGAGTAGTGCCTGGTGAGTAGTACCTGGTGAGTAGTGCCTGGTGAGTAGTGCCTGGTGAGTAGTGCCTGGTGAGTAGTGCCTGGTGAGTAGTGTCTGGTGAGTAGTGCCTCAGTGTCTGGTGAGTAGTGCCTCAGTGCCTGGTGAGCAGTGGCTCAGTGCCTGTTGAGTAGTGCCTCAGTGCCTGGTGAGTAGTGGCTCAGTGCCTGGTGAGTAGTGGCTCAGTGCCTGGTGAGTAGTGGCTCAGTGCCTGGTGAGTAGTGCCTCAGTGCCTGGTGAGTAGTGGCTGGTGAGTAGTGCCTCAGTGCCTGGTGAGTAGTGCCTCAGTGCCTGGTGAGTAGTGCCTGGTGAGTAGTGCCTGGTGAGTAGTGCCTGGTGAGTAGTGCCTGGTGAGTAGTGCCTGGTGAGTAGTGTCTGGTGAGTAGTGCCTCAGTGTCTAGTGAGTAGTGCCTCAGTGCCTGGTGAGCAGTGGCTCAGTGCCTGGTGAGTAGTGCCTCAGTGCCTGGTGAGTAGTGGCTGGTGAGTAGTGCCTGGTGAGTAGTGCCTGGTGAGTAGTGTCTGGTGAGTAGTGCCTCAGTGTCTGGTGAGTAGTGCCTGGTGAGTAGTGGCTGATGAGTAGTGTCTGGTGAGTAGTGCCTGGTGAGTAGTGCCTCAGTGCCTGGTGAGTAGTGCCTGGTGAGTAGTGGCTGGTGAGTAGTGCCTGGTGAGTAGTGGCTGGTGAGTAGTGCCTGGTGAGTAGTGCCTCAGTGTCTGGTAAGTAGTGGCTGGTGAGTAGTGCCTCAGTGTCTGGTAAGTAGTGCCTGGTGAGTAGTGCCTGGTGAGTAGTGGCTGATGAGTAGTGTCTGGTGAGTAGTGCCTGGTGAGTAGTGCCTCAGTGCCTAGTGAGTAGTGCCTGGTGAGTAGTGCCTGGTGAGTAGTGGCTGGTGAGTAGTGCCTGGTGAGTAGTGGCTGGGGAGTAGTGCCTGGTGAGTAGTGCCTCAGTGTCTGGTATGTAGTGGCTGGTGAGTAGTGCCTGGTGAGTAGTGCCTCAGTGCCTGGTGAGTAGTGCCTGGTGAGTAGTGCCTGGTGAGTAGTACCTGGTGGGTAGTGCCTGGTGAGTAGTGCCTGGTGAGTAGTGCCTGGTGAGTAGTGCCTGGTGAGTAGTGCCTGGTGAGTAGTGCCTCAGTGTCTGGTGAGTAGTGCCTGGTGAGTAGTGGCTGATGAGTAGTGTCTGGTGAGTAGTGCCTGGTGAGTAGTGCCTCAGTGCCTGGTGAGTAGTGCCTGGTGAGTAGTGGCTGGTGAGTAGTGCCTGGTGAGTAGTGGCTGGGGAGTAGTGCCTGGTGAGTAGTGCCTCAGTGTCTGGTAAGTAGTGGCTGGTGAGTAGTGCCTGGTGAGTAGTGCCTCAGTGCCTGGTGAGTAGTGCCTGGTGAGTAGTGCCTGGTGAGTAGTACCTGGTGAGTAGTGCCTGGTGAGTAGTGCCTGGTGAGTAGTGCCTGGTGAGTAGTGCCTGGTGAGTAGTGCCTGGTGAGTAGTGTCTGGTGAGTAGTGCCTCAGTGTCTGGTGAGTAGTGCCTCAGTGCCTGGTGAGCAGTGGCTCAGTGCCTGGTGAGTAGTGCCTCAGTGCCTGGTGAGTAGTGGCTCAGTGCCTGGTGAGTAGTGGCTCAGTGCCTGGTGAGTAGTGGCTCAGTGCCTGGTGAGTAGTGCCTCAGTGCCTGGTGAGTAGTGGCTGGTGAGTAGTGCCTCAGTGCCTGGTTAGTAGTGCCTCAGTGCCTGGTGAGTAGTGCCTGGTGAGTAGTACCTGGTGAGTAGTGCCTGGTGAGTAGTGCCTGGTGAGTAGTGCCTGGTGAGTAGTGCCTGGTGAGTAGTGTCTGGTGAGTAGCGCCTCAGTGTCTGGTGAGTAGTGCCTCAATGCCTGGTGAGCAGTGGCTCAGTGCCTGGTGAGTAGTGCCTCAGTGCCTGGTGAATAGTGCCTCAGTGCCTGGTGAGCAGTGGCTCAGTGCCTTGTGAGTAGTGCCTCAGTGACTGGTGAGTAGTGGCTCAGTGCCTGGTGAGTAGTGCCTCAGTGTCTGGTAAGTAGTGGCTGGTGAGTAGTGCCTGGTGAGTAGTGCCTCAGTGCCTGGTGAGTAGTGCCTCAGTGCCTGGTGAGTAGTGCCTCAGTGCCTGGTGACTAGTGCCTCAGTGCCTGGTAAGTAGTGCCAGGTGAGTAGTGGCTCAGTGTCTGGTGAGTAGTGCCTCAGTGCCTGGTGAGTAGTGCCTCAGTGCCTGGTGAGTAGTGCCTCAGTGCCTGGTGAGTAGTGCCTCAGTGCCTGGTGAGTAGTGCCTCAGTGCCTGGTGAGTAGTGCCTCAGTGCCTGGTGAGTAGTGCCTGGTGAGTAGTGTCTGGTGAGTAGTGCCTCAGTGTCTGGTAAGTACTGGCTGGTGAGTAGTGCCTCAGTGCCTGGTGAGTAGTGCCTCAGTGTCTGGTGAGTAGTGCCTCAGTGCCTGGTAAGTAGTGCCTCAGTGCCTGGTGAGTAGTGCCTCAGTGCCTGGTGAGTAGTGCCTGGTGAGTAGTGTCTGGTGAGTAGTGCCTTAGTGTCTGGTAAGTAGTGGCTGGTGAGTAGTGCCTCAGTGCCTGGTGAGTAGTGCCTCAGTGTCTGGTGAGTAGTGCCTCAGTGCCTGGTGAGTAGTGCCTCAGTGCCTGGTGAGTAGTGCCTGGTGAGTAGTGTCTGGTGAGTAGTGGCTCAGTGTCTGGTAAGTAGTGGCTGGTGAATAGTGCCTCTGTGTCTGGTAAGTAGTGCCTGGTGAGTAGTGCCTGGTGAGCAGTGGCTGGTGAGTAGTGTCTGGTGAGTAGTGCCTGGTGAGTAGTGCCTCAGTGCCTGGTGAGTACTGCCTGGTGAGTAGTGCCTGGTGAGTAGTGGCTGGTGAGTAGTGCCTGGTGAGTAGTGGCTGGTGAGTAGTGCCTGGTGAGTAGTGCCTCAGTGTCTGGTAAGTAGTGCCTGGTGAGTAGTTCCTGGTGAGTAGTGCCTCAGTGTCTGGTGAGTAGTGCCTCAGTGTCTGGTAAGTAGTACCTGGTGAGTAGTGCCTGGTAAGTAGTGGCTGGTGAGTAGTGCCTCAGTGTCTGGTAAGTAGTGCCTGGTGAGTAGTGCCTGGTGAGTAGTGGCTGATGAGTAGTGTCTGGTGAGTAGTGCCTGGTGAGTAGTGCCTCAGTGCCTGGTGAGTAGTTCCTGGCGAGTAGTGCCTGGTGAGTAGTGGCTGGTGAGTAGTGCCTGGTGAGTAGTGGCTGGGGAGTAGTGCCTGGTGTGTAGTGCCTCAGTGTCTGGTAAGTAGTGGCTGGTGAGTAGTGCCTGGTGAGTAGTGCCTCAGTGCCTGGTGAGTAGTGCCTGGTGAGCAGTGCCTCAGTGCCTGGTGAGTAGTGCCTGGTGAGTAGTACCTGGTGAGTAGTGCCTGGTGAGTAGTGCCTGGTGAGTAGTGCCTGGTGAGTAGTGCCTGGTGAGTAGTGTCTGGTGAGTAGTGCCTCAGTGTCTGGTGAGTAGTGCCTCAGTGCCTGGTGAGCAGTGGCTCAGTGCCTGTTGAGTAGTGCCTCAGTGCCTGGTGAGTAGTGGCTCAGTGCCTGGTGAGTAGTGGCTCAGTGCCTGGTGAGTAGTGGCTCAGTGCCTGGTGAGTAGTGCCTCAGTGCCTGGTGAGTAGTGGCTGGTGAGTAGTGCCTCAGTGCCTGGTGAGTAGTGCCTCAGTGCCTGGTGAGTAGTGCCTGGTGAGTAGTGCCTGGTGAGTAGTGCCTGGTGAGTAGTGCCTGGTGAGTAGTGCCTGGTGAGTAGTGTCTGGTGAGTAGTGCCTCAGTGTCTAGTGAGTAGTGCCTCAGTGCCTGGTGAGCAGTGGCTCAGTGCCTGGTGAGTAGTGCCTCAGTGCCTGGTGAGTAGTGCCTCAGTGCCTGGTGAGTAGTGGCTCAGTGCCTGGTGAGTAGTGCCTCAGTGTCTGGTAAGTAGTGGCTGGTGAGTAGTGCCTGGTGAGTAGTGCCTCAGTGCCTGGTGAGTAGTGCCTCAGTGCCTGGTGAGTAGTGCCTCAGTGCCTGGTGAGTAGTGCCTCAGTGCCTGGTAAGTAGTGCCTGGTGAGTAGTGGCTCAGTGTCTGGTGAGTAGTGCCTCAGTGCCTGGTGAGTAGTGCCTCAGTGCCTGGTGAGTAGTGCCTCAGTGCCTGGTGAGTAGTGCCTCAGAGCCTGGTGAGTAGTGCCTCAGTGCCTGGTGAGTAGTGCCTGGTGAGTAGTGTCTGGTGAGTAGCGCCTCAGTGTCTGGTAAGTAGTGGCTGGTGAGTAGTGCCTCAGTGCCTGGTGAGTAGTGCCTCAGTGTCTGGTGAGTAGTGCCTCAGTGCCTGGTAAGTAGTGCCTCAGTGCCTGGTGAGTAGTGCCTCAGTGCCTGGTGAGTAGTGCCTCAGTGTCTGGTAAGTAGTGGCTGGTGAGTAGTGCCTCAGTGCCTGGTGAGTAGTGCCTCAGTGTCTGGTGAGTAGTGCCTCAGTGCCTGGTGAGTAGTGCCTCAGTGCCTGGTGAGTAGTGCCTCAGTGCCTGGTAAGTAGTGCCTGGTGAGTAGTGGCTCAGTGTCTGGTGAGTAGTGCCTCAGTGCCTGGTGAGTAGTGCCTCAGTGCCTGGTGAGTAGTGCCTCAGTGCCTGGTGAGTAGTGCCTCAGTGCCTGGTGAGTAGTGCCTGGTGAGTAGTGTCTGGTGAGTAGTGCCTCAGTGTCTGGTAAGTAGTGGCTGGTGAGTAGTGCCTCAGTGCCTGGTGAGTAGTGCCTCAGTGTCTGGTGAGTAGTGCCTCAGTGCCTGGTAAGTAGTGCCTCAGTGCCTGGTGAGTAGTGCCTCAGTGCCTGGTGAGTAGTGCCTGGTGAGTAGTGTCTGGTGAGTAGTGCCTCAGTGTCTGGTAAGTAGTGGCTGGTGAGTAGTGCCTCAGTGCCTGGTGAGTAGTGCCTCAGTGTCTGGTGAGTAGTGCCTCAGTGCCTGGTGAGTAGTGCCTCAGTGCCTGGTGAGTAGTGCCTGGTGAGTAGTGTCTGGTGAGTAGTGGCTCAGTGTCTGGTAAGTAGTGGCTGGTGAGAAGTGCCTCTGTGTCTGGTAAGTAGTGCCTGGTGAGTAGTGCCTGGTGAGCAGTGGCTGGTGAGTAGTGTCTGGTGAGTAGTGCCTGGTGAGTAGTGCCTCAGTGCCTGGTGAGTAGTGCCTCAGTGCCTGGTGAGTAGTGCCTGGTGAGTAGTGCCTGGTGAGTAGTGGCTGGTGAGTAGTGCCTGGTGAGTAGTGGCTGGTGAGTAGTGCCTGGTGAGTAGTGCCTCAGTGTCTGGTAAGTAGTGCCTGGTGAGTAGTGCCTGGTGAGTAGTGCCTCAGTGTCAGTAAGTAGTACCTGGTAAGTAGTGCCTGGTAAGTAGTGGCTGGTGAGTAGTGCCTCAGTGTCTGGTAAGTAGTGCCTGGTGAGTAGTGCCTGGTGAGTAGTGGCTGATGAGTAGTGTCTGGTGAGTAGTGCCTGGTGAGTAGTGCCTCAGTGCCTGGTGAGTAGTTCCTGGTGAGTAGTGCCTGGTGAGTAGTGGCTGGTGAGTAGTGCCTGGTGAGTAGTGCCTCAGTGCCTGGTGAGTAGTGCCTGGTGAGTAGTGCCTGGTGAGTAGTGCCTGTGCCTGGTGAGTAGTGCCTGGTGAGTAGTGCCTCAGTGCCTGGTGAGTAGTGCCTGGTGAGTAGTACCTGGTGAGTAGTGCCTGGTGAGTAGTGCCTGGTGAGTAGTGCCTGGTGAGTAGTGCCTGGTGAGTAGTGCCTCAGTGTCTGGTGAGTAGTGCCTCAGTGCCTGGTGAGCAGTGGCTCAGTGCCTGTTGAGTAGTGCCTCAGTGCCTGGTGAGTAGTGGCTCAGTGTCTGGTGAGTAGTGCCTCAGTGCCTGGTGAGTAGTGGCTGGTGAGTAGTGCCTCAGTGCCTGGTGAGTAGTGGCTCAGTGCCTGGTGAGTAGTGCCTGGTGAGTAATGCCTCAGTGCCTGGTGAGTAGTGCCTCAGTGCCTGGTGAGAAGTGGCTGGTGAGTAGTGCCTGGTGAGTAGTGCCTCAGTGCCTGGTGAGTAGTGCCTCAGTGCCTGGTGAGTAGTGCCTCAGTGCCTGGTGAGTAGTGCCTCAGTGCCTGGTGAGTAGTGCCTCAGTGCCTGGTGAGTAGTGCCTCAGTGCCTGGTGAGTAGTGCCTCAGTGTCTGGTAAGTAGTGGCTGGTCAGTAGTGCCTGGTGAGTAGAGCCTCAGTGCCTGGTGAGTAGTGCCTCAGTGCCTGGTGAGTAGTGCCTCAGTGCCTGGTGAGTAGTGCCTCAGTGCCTGGTAAGTAGTGCCTGGTGAGTAGTGGCTCAGTGTCTGGTGAGTAGTGCCTCAGTGCCTGGTTAGTAGTGCCTGGTAAGTAGTGGCTGGTGAGTAGTGCCTCAGTGCCTGGTGAGTAATGCCTCAGTGTCTGGTGAGTAGTGCCTCAGTCCCTGGTGAGTAGTGCCTCAGTGCCTGGTGAGTAGTGCCTCAGTGCCTGGTGAGTAGTGGCTCAGTGCCTGGCGAGTAGTGCCTCAGTGTCTGGTAAGTAGTGGCTGGTGAGTAGTGCCTGGTGAGTAGTGCCTCAGTGCCTGGTGAGTAGTGCCTCAGTGCCTGGTGAGTAGTGCCTCAGTGCCTGGTGAGTAGTGCCTCAGTGCCTGGTAAGTAGTGCCTGGTGAGTAGTGGCTCAGTGTCTGGTGAGTAGTGCCTCAGTGCCTGGTGAGTAGTGCCTCAGTGCCTGGTGAGTAGTGCCTCAGTGCCTGGTGAGTAGTGCCTCAGTGTCTGGTTAGTAGTGCCTCAGTGCCTGGTGAGTAGTGCCTGGTGAGTAGTGTCTGGTGAGTAGCGCCTCAGTGTCTGGTAAGTAGTGGCTGGTGAGTAGTGCCTCAGTGCCTGGTGAGTAGTGCCTCAGTGTCTGGTGAGTAGTGCCTCAGTGCCTGGTGAGTAGTGCCTCAGTGTCTGGTGAGTAGTGCCTCAGTGCCTGGTGAGTAGTGCCTCAGTGCCTGGTGAGTAGTGCCTGGTGAGTAGTGTCTGGTGAGTAGTGGCTCAGTGTCTGGTAAGTAGTGGCTGGTGAGAAGTGCCTCTGTGTCTGGTAAGTAGTGCCTGGTGAGTAGTGCCTGGTGAGCAGTGGCTGGTGAGTAGTGTCTGGTGAGTAGTGCCTGGTGAGTAGTGCCTCAGTGCCTGGTGAGTAGTGCCTGGTGAGTAGTGTCTGGTGAGTAGTGGCTGGTGAGTAGTGCCTGGTGAGTAGTGGCTGGTGAGTAGTGCCTGGTGAGTAGTGCCTCAGTGTCTGGTAAGTAGTGCCTGGTGAGTAGTGCCTGGTGAGTAGTGCCTCAGTGTCTGGTGAGTAGTGCCTCAGTGTCTGGTAAGTAGTACCTGGTAAGTAGTGCCTGGTAAGTAGTGGCTGGTGAGTAGTGCCTCAGTGTCTGGTAAGTAGTGCCTGGTGAGTAGTGCCTGGTGAGTAGTGGCTGATGAGTAGTGTCTGGTGAGTAGTGCCTGGTGAGTAGTGCCTCAGTGCCTGGTGAGTAGTTCCTGGTGAGTAGTGCCTGGTGAGTAGTGGCTGGTGAGCAGTGCCTGGTGAGTAGTGCCTCAGTGCCTGGTGAGTAGTGCCTGGTGAGTAGTGCCTGGTGAGTAGTGCCTCAGTGCCTGGTGAGTAGTGCCTCAGTGCCTGGTAAGTAGTGCCTGGTGAGTAGTACCTGGTGAGTAGTGCCTGGTGAGTAGTGCCTGGTGAGTAGTGCCTGGTGAGTAGTGCCTGGTGAGTAGTGTCTCAGTGTCTGGTGAGTAGTGCCTCAGTGCCTGGTGAGCAGTGGCTCAGTGCCTGTTGAGTAGTGCCTCAGTGCCTGGTGAGTAGTGGCTCAGTGTCTGGTGAGTAGTGCCTCAGTGCCTGGTGAGTAGTGGCTGGTGAGTAGTGCCTCAGTGCCTGGTGAGTAGTGGCTCAGTGCCTGGTGAGTAGTGCCTGGTGAGTAATGCCTCAGTGCCTGGTGAGTAGTGCCTCAGTGCCTGGTGAGTAGTGGCTGGTGAGTAGTGCCTGGTGAGTAGTGCCTCAGTGCCTGGTGAGTAGTGCCTCAGTGCCTGGTGAGTAGTGCCTCAGTGCCTGGTGAGTAGTGCCTCAGTGCCTGGTGAGTAGTGCCTCAGTGCCTGGTGAGTAGTGCCTCAGTGCCTGGTGAGTAGTGCCTCAGTGTCTGGTAAGTAGTGGCTGGTGAGTAGTGCCTGGTGAGTAGAGCCTCAGTGCCTGGTGAGTAGTGCCTCAGTGCCTGGTGAGTAGTGCCTCAGTGCCTGGTGAGTAGTGCCTCAGTGCCTGGTAAGTAGTGCCTGGTGAGTAGTGGCTCAGTGTCTGGTGAGTAGTGCCTCAGTGCCTGGTTAGTAGTGCCTGGTAAGTAGTGGCTGGTGAGTAGTGCCTCAGTGCCTGGTGAGTAATGCCTCAGTGTCTGGTGAGTAGTGCCTCAGTGCCTGGTGAGTAGTGCCTCAGTGCCTGGTGAGTAGTGCCTCAGTGCCTGGTGAGTAGTGGCTCAGTGCCTGGTGAGTAGTGCCTCAGTGTCTGGTAAGTAGTGGCTGGTGAGTAGTGCCTGGTGAGTAGTGCCTCAGTGCCTGGTGAGTAGTGCCTCAGTGCCTGGTGAGTAGTGCCTCAGTGCCTGGTGAGTAGTGCCTCAGTGCCTGGTAAGTAGTGCCTGGTGAGTAGTGGCTCAGTGTCTGGTGAGTAGTGCCTCAGTGCCTGGTGAGTAGTGCCTCAGTGCCTGGTGAGTAGTGCCTCAGTGCCTGGTGAGTAGTGCCTCAGTGCCTGGTGAGTAGTGCCTCAGTGCCTGGTGAGTAGTGCCTGGTGAGTAGTGTCTGGTGAGTAGCGCCTCAGTGTCTGGTAAGTAGTGGCTGGTGAGTAGTGCCTCAGTGCCTGGTGAGTAGTGCCTCAGTGTCTGGTGAGTAGTGCTTCAGTGCCTGGTAAGTAGTGCCTCAGTGCCTGGTGAGTAGTGCCTCAGTGCCTGGTGAGTAGTGCCTGGTGAGTAGTGTCTGGTGAGTAGTGCCTCAGTGTCTGGTAAGTAGTGGCTGGTGAGTAGTGCCTCAGTGCCTGGTGAGTAGTGCCTCAGTGTCTGGTGAGTAGTGCCTCAGTGCCTGGTGAGTAGTGCCTCAGTGCCTGGTGAGTAGTGCCTGGTGAGTAGTGTCTGGTGAGTAGTGGCTCAGTGTCTGGTAAGTAGTGGCTGGTGAGAAGTGCCTCAGTGCCTGGTAAGTAGTGCCTGGTGAGTAGTGGCTCAGTGTCTGGTGAGTAGTGGCTCAGTGTCTGGTGAGTAGTGCCTCAGTGTCTGGTGAGTAGTGCCTCAGTGCCTGGTGAGTAGTGCCTCAGTGTCTGGTGAGTAGTGCCTCAGTGTCTGGTGAGTAGTGCCTCAGTGTCTGGTGAGTAGTGCCTCAGTGTCTGGTGAGTAGTGGCTCAGTGCCTGGTGAGTAGTGGTTCAGTGCCTGGTGAGTAGTGCCTCAGTGCCTGGTGAGTAGTGGCTCAGTGCCTGGTGAGTAGTGGCTCAGTGCCTGGTGAGTAGTGGCTCAGTGCCTGGTGAGTAGTGCCTCAGTGTCTGGTGAGTAGTGCCTCAGTGTCTGGTGAGTAGTGCCTCAGTGTCTGGTGAGTAGTGGCTGGTGAGTAGTGGCTCAGTGCCTGGTGAGTAGTGGCTCAGTGCCTGGTGAGTAGTGCCTCAGTGTATGGTGAGTAGTGCCTGGTGAGTAGTGCCTCAGTGCCTGGTGAGTAGTGGCTGGTGAGTAGTGCCTCAGTGCCTGGTGAGTAGTGCCTCAGTGCCTGGTGAGTAGTGGCTCAGTGCCTGGTGAGTAGTGCCTCAGAGCCTGGTGAGTAGTGGCTGGTGAGTAGTGCCTCAGTGCCTGGTGAGTAGTGCCTCAGTGCCTGGTGTGTAGTGGCTGGTGAGTAGTGCCTCAGTGCCTGGTGAGTAGTGCCTCAGTGCCTGGTGAGTAGTGGTTCAGTGCCTGGTGAGTAGTGCCTGGTGAGTAGTGCCTCAGTGCCTGGTGAGTAGTGGCTCAGTGCCTGGTGAGTAGTGCCTAGTGAGTAGTGCCTCAGTGCCTGGTGAGTAGTGCCTCAGTGTCTGGTAAGTAGTGGCTGGTGAGTAGTGCCTCAGTGCCTGGTAAGTAGTGCCTGGTGAGTAGTGGCACAGTGTCTGGTGAGTAGTGGCTCAGTGTCTGGTGAGTAGTGCCTCAGTGTCTGGTGAGTAGTGCCTCAGTGCCTGGTGAGTAGTGCCTCAGTGTCTGGTGAGTAGTGCCTCAGTGCCTGGTGAGTAGTGCCTGAGTGCCTGGTGAGTAGTGCCTGAGTGCCTGGTGAGTAGTGGCTCAGTGCCTGGTGAGTAGTGCCTGGTGAGTAGTGCCTCAGTGCCTGGTGAGTAGTGCCTCAGTGCCTGGTGAGTAGTGGCTGGTGAGTAGTGCCTGGGGAGTAGTGCCTCAGTGCCTGGTGAGTAGTGCCTCAGTGCCTGGTGAGTAGTGGCTCAGTGTCTGGTGAGTAGTGCCTCAGTGCCTGGTGAGTAGTGGCTCAGTGCCTGGTGAGTAGTGCCTGGTGAGTAGTGCCTCAGTGCCTGGTGAGTAGTGCCTCAGTGCCTGGTGAGTAGTGGCTGGTGAGTAGTGCCTGGGGAGTAGTGCCTCAGTGCCTGGTGAGTAGTGCCTCAGTGCCTGGTGAGTAGTGCCTCAGTGCCTGGTGAGTAGTGCCTCTGTGCCTGGTGAGTAGTGGCTCAGTGTCTGGTGAGTAGTGCCTCAGTGCCTGGTGAGTAGTGGCTCAGTGCCTGGTGAGTAGTGCCTGGTGAGTAGTGCCTCAGTGCCTGTTGAGTAGTGCCTCAGTGCCTGGTGAGTAGTGGCTGGTGAGTAGTGCCTGGTGAGTAGTGCCTCAGTGCCTGGTGAGTAGTGCCTCAGTGCCTGGTGAGTAGTGCCTCAGTGCCTGGTGAGTAGTGCCTCAGTGCCTGGTGAGTAGTGCCTCAGTGCCTGGTGAGTAGTGCCTCAGTGCCTGGTAAGTAGTGCCTGGTGAGTAGTGGCTCAGTGCCTGGTGAGTAGTGGCTCAGTGCCTGGTGAGTAGTGCCTCAGTGTCTGGTGAGTAGTGCCTGGTAAGTAGTGGCTGGTGAGTAGTGCCTCAGTGCCTGGTGAGTAGTGCCTCAGTGTCTGGTGAGTAGTGCCTCAGTGTCTGGTAAGTAGTGCCTCAGTGCCTGGTGAGTAGTGCCTCAGTGCCTGGTGAGTAGTGCCTGGTGAGTAGTGTCTGGTGAGTAGTGCCTCAATGTCTGGTAAGTAGTGGCTGGTGAGTAGTGCCTCAGTGCCTGGTGAGTAGTGCCTCAGTGTCTGGTGAGTAGTGCCTCAGTGCCTGGTGAGTAGTGCCTCAGTGCCTGGTGAGTAGTGCCTGGTGAGTAGTGTCTGGTGAGTAGTGGCTCAGTGTCTGGTAAGTAGTGGCTGGTGAGAAGTGCCTCTGTGTCTGGTAAGTAGTGCCTGGTGAGTAGTGCCTGGTGAGCAGTGGCTGGTGAGTAGTGTCTGGTGAGTAGTGCCTGGTGAGTAGTGCCTTAGTGCCTGGTGAGTAGTGCCTGGTGAGTAGTGCCTGGTGAGTAGTGGCTGGTGAGTAGTGCCTGGTGAGTAGTGGCTGGTGAGTAGTGCCTGGTGAGTAGTGCCTCAGTGTCTGGTAAGTAGTGGCTGGTGAGTAGTGCCTCAGTGTCTGG
Organism: Procambarus clarkii; assembly: GCF_040958095.1. Lineage (NCBI taxonomy): Eukaryota > Metazoa > Arthropoda > Malacostraca > Decapoda > Cambaridae > Procambarus > Procambarus clarkii. Next base: position 34,010,057 of record NC_091193.1, read on the forward strand.
TAAGTAGTGCCTGGTGAGTAGTGCCTGGTGAGTAGTGGCTGATGAGTAGTGTCTGGTGAGTAGTGCCTGGTGAGTAGTGCCTCAGTGCCTAGTGAGTAGTGCCTGGTGAGTAGTGCCTGGTGAGTAGTGGCTGGTGAGTAGTGCCTGGTGAGTAGTGGCTGGGGAGTAGTGCCTGGTGAGTAGTGCCTCAGTGTCTGGTATGTAGTGGCTGGTGAGTAGTGCCTCAGTGTCTGGTATGTAGTGGCTGGTGAGTAGTGCCTGGTGAGTAGTGCCTCAGTGCCTGGTGAGTAGTGCCTGGTGAGTAGTGCCTGGTGAGTAGTACCTGGTGGGTAGTGCCTGGTGAGTAGTGCCTGGTGAGTAGTGCCTGGTGAGTAGTGCCTGGTGAGTAGTGCCTGGTGAGTAGTGTCTGGTGAGTAGTGCCTCAGTGTCTGGTGAGTAGTGCCTGGTGAGTAGTGGCTGATGAGTAGTGTCTGGTGAGTAGTGCCTGGTGAGTAGTGCCTCAGTGCCTGGTGAGTAGTGCCTGGTGAGTAGTGGCTGGTGAGTAGTGCCTGGTGAGTAGTGGCTGGGGAGTAGTGCCTGGTGAGTAGTGCCTCAGTGTCTGGTAAGTAGTGGCTGGTGAGTAGTGCCTGGTGAGTAGTGCCTCAGTGCCTGGTGAGTAGTGCCTCAGTGTCTGGTGAGTAGTGCTTCAGTGCCTGGTAAGTAGTGCCTCAGTGCCTGGTGAGTAGTGCCTCAGTGCCTGGTGAGTAGTGCCTGGTGAGTAGTGTCTGGTGAGTAGTGCCTCAGTGTCTGGTAAGTAGTGGCTGGTGAGTAGTGCCTCAGTGCCTGGTGAGTAGTGCCTCAGTGTCTGGTGAGTAGTGCCTCAGTGCCTGGTGAGTAGTGCCTCAGTGCCTGGTGAGTAGTGCCTGGTGAGTAGTGTCTGGTGAGTAGTGGCTCAGTGTCTGGTAAGTAGTGGCTGGTGAGAAGTGCCTCAGTGCCTGGTAAGTAGTGCCTGGTGAGTAGTGGCTCAGTGTCTGGTGAGTAGTGGCTCAGTGTCTGGTGAGTAGTGCCTCAGTGTCTGGTGAGTAGTGCCTCAGTGCCTGGTGAGTAGTGCCTCAGTGTCTGGTGAGTAGTGCCTCAGTGCCTGGTGAGTAGTGCCTCAGTGTCTGGTGAGTAGTGCCTCAGTGTCTGGTGAGTAGTGCCTCAGTGCCTGGTGAGTAGTGCCTCAGTGTCTGGTGAGTAGTGGCTGGTGAGTAGTGCCTCAGTGCCTAGTGAGTAGTGCCTCAGTGCCTGGTGAGTAGTGGCTCAGTGCCTGGTGAGTAGTGGTTCAGTGCCTGGTGAGTAGTGCCTCAGTGCCTGGTGAGTAGTGGCTCAGTGCCTGGTGAGTAGTGGCTCAGTGCCTGGTGAGTAGTGGCTCAGTGCCTGGTGAGTAGTGCCTCAGTGTCTGGTGAGTAGTGCCTCAGTGTCTGGTGAGTAGTGCCTCAGTGTCTGGTGAGTAGTGGCTGGTGAGTAGTGCCTCAGTGCCTGGTGAGTAGTGGCTCAGTGTCTGGTGAGTAGTGGCTCAGTGCCTGGTGAGTAGTGGCTCAGTGCCTGGTGAGTAGTGCCTCAGTGTATGGTGAGTAGTGCCTGGTGAGTAGTGCCTCAGTGCCTGGTGAGTAGTGGCTGGTGAGTAGTGCCTCAGTGCCTGGTGAGTAGTGCCTCAGTGCCTGGTGAGTAGTGGCTCAGTGCCTGGTGAGTAGTGCCTCAGAGCCTGGTGAGTAGTGGCTGGTGAGTAGTGCCTCAGTGCCTGGTGAGTAGTGCCTCAGTGCCTGGTGTGTAGTGGCTGGTGAGTAGTGCCTCAGTGCCTGGTGAGTAGTGCCTCAGTGCCTGGTGAGTAGTGGTTCAGTGCCTGGTGAGTAGTGGCTCAGTGCCTGGTGAGTAGTGCCTAGTGAGTAGTGCCTCAGTGCCTGGTGAGTAGTGCCTCAGTGTCTGGTAAGTAGTGGCTGGTGAGTAGTGCCTCAGTGCCTGGTAAGTAGTGCCTGGTGAGTAGTGGCACAGTGTCTGGTGAGTAGTGGCTCAGTGTCTGGTGAGTAGTGCCTCAGTGTCTGGTGAGTAGTGCCTCAGTGCCTGGTGAGTAGTGCCTCAGTGTCTGGTGAGTAGTGCCTCAGTGCCTGGTGAGTAGTGCCTCAGTGCCTGGTGAGTAGTGCCTGAGTGCCTGGTGAGTAGTGGCTCAGTGCCTGGTGAGTAGTGCCTGGTGAGTAGTGCCTCAGTGCCTGGTGAGTAGTGCCTCAGTGCCTGGTGAGTAGTGGCTGGTGAGTAGTGCCTGGGGAGTAGTGCCTCAGTGCCTGGTGAGTAGTGCCTCAGTGCCTGGTGAGTAGTGGCTCAGTGTCTGGTGAGTAGTGCCTCAGTGCCTGGTGAGTAGTGGCTCAGTGCCGGGTGAGTAGTGCCTGGTGAGTAGTGCCTCAGTGCCTTGTGAGTAGTGGCTGGTGAGTAGTGGCTGGTGAGTAGTGCCTGGGGAGTAGTGCCTGGGGAGTAGTGCCTCAGTGCCTGGTGAGTAGTGCCTCAGTGCCTGGTGAGTAGTGCCTCAGTGCCTGGTGAGTAGTGCCTCAGTGCCTGGTGAGTAGTGGCTCAGTGTCTGGTGAGTAGTGCCTCAGTGCCTGGTGAGTAGTGTCTCAGTGCCTGGTGAGTAGTGCCTGGTGAGTAGTGCCTCAGTGCCTGTTGAGTAGTGCCTCAGTGCCTGGTGAGTAGTGGCTGGTGAGTAGTGCCTGGTGAGTAGTGCCTGGTGAGTAGTGCCTCAGTGCCTGGTGAGTAGTGCCTCAGTGCCTGGTGAGTAGTGCCTCAGTGCCTGGTGAGTAGTGCCGCAGTGCCTGGTGAGTAGTGCCTCAGTGCCTGGTAAGTAGTGCCTGGTGAGTAGTGGCTCAGTGCCTGGTGAGTAGTGGCTCAGTGCCTGGTGAGTAGTGCCTCAGTGTCTGGTGAGTAGTGCCTGGTAAGTAGTGGCTGGTGAGTAGTGCCTCAGTGCCTGGTGAGTAGTGCCTCAGTGCCTGGTGAGTAGTGCCTCAGTGTCTGGTGAGTAGTGCCTCAGTGTCTGGTAAGTAGTGCCTCAGTGCCTGGTGAGTAGTGCCTCAGTGCCTGGTGAGTAGTGCCTGGTGAGTAGTGTCTGGTGAGTAGTGCCTCAATGTCTGGTAAGTAGTGGCTGGTGAGTAGTGCCTCAGTGCCTGGTGAGTAGTGCCTCAGTGTCTGGTGAGTAGTGCCTCAGTGCCTGGTGAGTAGTGCCTCAGTGCCTGGTGAGTAGTGCCTGGTGAGTAGTGTCTGGTGAGTAGTGGCTCAGTGTCTGGTAAGTAGTGGCTGGTGAGAAGTGCCTCTGTGTCTGGTAAGTAGTGCCTGGTGAGTAGTGCCTGGTGAGCAGTGGCTGGTGAGTAGTGTCTGGTGAGTAGTGCCTGGTGAGTAGTGCCTTAGTGCCTGGTGAGTAGTGCCTGGTGAGTAGTGCCTGGTGAGTAGTGGCTGGTGAGTAGTGCCTGGTGAGTAGTGGCTGGTGAGTAGTGCCTGGTGAGTAGTGCCTCAGTGTCTGGTAAGTAGTGCCTGGTGAGTAGTGCCTGGTGAGTAGTGGCTGATGAGTAGTGTCTGGTGAGTAGTGCCTGGTGAGTAGTGCCTCAGTGCCTAGTGAGTAGTGCCTGGTGAGTAGTGCCTGGTGAGTAGTGGCTGGTGAGTAGTGCCTGGTGAGTAGTGGCTGGGGAGTAGTGCCTGGTGAGTAGTGCCTCAGTGTCTGGTATGTAGTGGCTGGTGAGTAGTGCCTGGTGAGTAGTGCCTCAGTGCCTGGTGAGTAGTGCCTGGTGAGTAGTGGCTGGTGAGTAGTACCTGGTGGGTAGTGCCTGGTGAGTAGTGCCTGGTGAGTAGTGCCTGGTGAGTAGTGCCTGGTGAGTAGTGCCTGGTGAGTAGTGCCTGGTGAGTAGTGTCTGGTGAGTAGTGCCTCAGTGTCTGGTGAGTAGTGCCTGGTGAGTAGTGGCTGATGAGTAGTGTCTGGTGAGTAGTGCCTGGTGAGTAGTGCCTCAGTGCCTGGTGAGTAGTGCCTGGTGAGTAGTGGCTGGTGAGTAGTGCCTGGTGAGTAGTGGCTGGGGAGTAGTGCCTGGTGAGTAGTGCCTCAGTGTCTGGTAAGTAGTGGCTGGTGAGTAGTGCCTGGTGAGTAGTGCCTCAGTGCCTGGTGAGTAGTGCCTGGTGAGTAGTGCCTGGGGAGTAGTACCTGGTGAGTAGTGCCTGGTGAGTAGTGCCTGGTGAGTAGTGCCTGGTGAGTAGTGCCTGGTGAGTAGTGTCTGGTGAGTAGTGCCTCAGTGTCTGGTGAGTAGTGCCTCAGTGCCTGGTGAGCAGTGGCTCAGTGCCTGGTGAGTAGTGCCTCAGTGCCTGGTGAGTAGTGGCTCAGTGCCTGGTGAGTAGTGGCTCAGTGCCTGGTGAGTAGTGGCTCAGTGCCTGGTGAGTAGTGCCTCAGTGCCTGGTGAGTAGTGGCTGGTGAGTAGTGCCTCAGTGCCTGGTTAGTAGTGCCTCAGTGCCTGGTGAGTAGTGCCTGGTGAGTAGTACCTGGTGAGTAGTGCCTGGTGAGTAGTGCCTGGTGAGTAGTGCCTGGTGAGTAGTGCCTGGTGAGTAGTGTCTGGTGAGTAGCGCCTCAGTGTCTGGTGAGTAGTGCCTCAGTGCCTGGGGAGCAGTGGCTCAGTGCCTGGTGAGTAGTGCCTCAGTGCCTGGTGAATAGTGCCTCAGTGCCTGGTGAGCAGTGGCTCAGTGCCTTGTGAGTAGTGCCTCAGTGACTGGTGAGTAGTGGCTCAGTGCCTGGTGAGTAGTGCCTCAGTGTCTGGTAAGTAGTGGCTGGTGAGTAGTGCCTGGTGAGTAGTGCCTCAGTGCCTGGTGAGTAGTGCCTCAGTGCCTGGTGAGTAGTGCCTCAGTGCCTGGTGACTAGTGCCTCAGTGCCTGGTAAGTAGTGCCTGGTGAGTAGTGGCTCAGTGTCTGGTGAGTAGTGCCTCAGTGCCTGGTGAGTAGTGCCTCAGTGCCTGGTGAGTAGTGCCTCAGTGCCTGGTGAGTAGTGCCTCAGTGCCTGGTGAGTAGTGCCTCAGTGCCTGGTGAGTAGTGCCTGGTGAGTAGTGTCTGGTGAGTAGTGCCTCAGTGTCTGGTAAGTACTGGCTGGTGAGTAGTGCCTCAGTGCCTGGTGAGTAGTGCCTCAGTGTCTGGTGAGTAGTGCCTCAGTGCCTGGTAAGTAGTGCCTCAGTGCCTGGTGAGTAGTGCCTCAGTGCCTGGTGAGTAGTGCCTCAGTGTCTGGTGAGTAGTGCCTCAGTGCCTGGTAAGTAGTGCCTCAGTGCCTGGTGAGTAGTGCCTCAGTGTCTGGTAAGTACTGGCTGGTGAGTAGTGCCTCAGTGCCTGGTGAGTAGTGCCTCAGTGTCTGGTGAGTAGTGCCTCAGTGCCTGGTAAGTAGTGCCTCAGTGCCTGGTGAGTAGTGCCTCAGTGCCTGGTGAGTAGTGCCTCAGTGCCTGGTGAGTAGTGCCTCAGTGCCTGGTGAGTAGTGCCTGGTGAGAAGTGCCTCAGTGCCTGGTGAGTAGTGCCTCAGTGCCTGGTGAGTAGTGCCTCAGTGCCTGGTGAGTAGTGCCTGGTGAGTAGTGTCTGGTGAGTAGTGCCTCAGTGCCTGGTAAGTAGTGCCTCAGTGCCTGGTGAGTAGTGCCTCAGTGCCTGGTGAGTAGTGCCTCAGTGCCTGGTGAGTAGTGCCTGGTGAGTAGTGTCTGGTGAGTAGTGCCTCAGTGCCTGGTAAGTAGTGCCTCAGTGCCTGGTGAGTAGTGCCTCAGTGCCTGGTGAGTAGTGCCTCAGTGCCTGGTGAGTAGTGCCTCAGTGCCTGGTGAGTAGTGCCTGGTGAGTAGTGTCTGGTGAGTAGTGCCTTAGTGTCTGGTAAGTAGTTTTTTTTTTTTTTTTTTTTTTTTTTTATTATTTTCTACCACAGACGTGGCCACACATTTACAATGCTAACCAGCATATATACATTTTCTTCTGTCCTCCATGGACAGGGTTAGAGAAGTGTTAAACATACAGTTCAAGGGTTTATTGAACACTCAACCACAGAAGGTGATTCGGTGCTTTTAAAATGCTAAGCTAACCTACATACGTAAATACAAAGATACACAGATTTACGTACGCCCTACATAAAGTATTAGATGTGTCTTTTACATAGTGTCATTAATGTACATTCACAAAGGTGAAATGTAATTCTGATCAGCTTCCATATTTGCTTTATACCCATACATATACATACACACACACACATACACATACATATATACACACATACATGCATTCACATACATTTGTCTCATTTACCCTGACAGGGTGAGGTAGCTGATAAAGAAACTAGTGTGCAATTAAGCACTTAATCACTGAAGGTGATGAAGGTGCTTTTACAAGCTCAGGTTATATAGTTACATCACATACATACATTGTATGATTGATACATTACATGGTCAATTTTGGATACAAGTCCAATATATCATCAAGTGTTCCAGTACTCATATAGTAACTACAGAGTTCAGCATACCTTAGCCCAGGAGGGCGAAAGTCAGTCAGTATGGGACATTCTACAATATAATGTTCAAGAGAGTGCATGTTTTCTCTTTCACAAAGTTGACACATTGTGTACTCGACATTTGGGTTTTGAGAAAGCTGCCAGATACGTCTATATCCCAGGCGTATTCTGGCCACTATAACATCACATTGCCGGGTTCTTGTTCTATTAGTCCCATATGTGAATGTCTCCTCACGATATCTATCATAATATTTAATGCTACAACTTTCAGGTCTTTGAGAATTTGTTAGGTCGGTGAGATTTTCATTAGATATTTGTTTAAGTATTCTCTTTGTCACTGCTAATGAAACACCCATATCAATTTCTACCACTGGTTTTCTGCAAGCTGACTTAGCAAGCATATCAACAGTGTCATGCCTTGAGATGCCAACATGTGATGGTATCCATAGGAATTTAATCTCAAATCTGTTTTCTTTGGCAGCTAAAACATTCATTCGAATATCACTTACTATTTTCTGGGTGTCACTACTATGTGCGTTCAATGCCAGGAGTGCACTCTGCGAGTCACAGTATATAAGTCCACTGCCTTTGTCTTTTAAAAATTCAGTGGCAAGGTATATGCCTGCAAGTTCGGTTTGAGTTGTACTTGCCCAGTCATTGACGCGCTTCATTGCTGTATGTACGAGAGAAGATTGTTCAAATATGTTACATGCACATCCGGTACATCGTCCACCTTCTTCTACAGAGCCGTCGGTATAGCACTGATAAACATCGTTACCCATACTCTGAGTACTTTCAGTGATGCTTTTCAGTGTTAACTGTTTTAACAATGTAGTGTGCACACTATCTTTCTTGGGCGCATTTACAAAATCAACTGATAGATCCCAGTTATCCCATGGAGTAATTGGCTGATTAATCATTAGTCGAGTTGGGTACATATTTAATATTTTGATGGAGTTGGCTACCTTGTAGAACCAATATACATAATCAGATTTCGTTCTTCTTCTATAGACCTCAGGTGAGTGTAGCATATTAGAAAGTTTAGCTTGAAACTTCATGTGTTGTCTAGATCTACTCAATGCCTTCACGCCGAAAACTGTGCTAATAGACAAGATTCTCTCACTTATGGTAGGTAATTTTAACTCTGCTCTCATGTTAACTATTCTCGTGGACTTTGGAGCCCCAAGGATGAGACGCATAGCTTCATTTTGCAAGGTTTCAAGAGATTTCAGCTCTTTGTCAGTATACAGTGTGAGATGTAGAGCATTGTAGTCAATCACAGAGCGTATAAATGATACATAAAACATTCTAGCAAGTCTCACGTTAAGCCCATGATTGACACCAACAAGGACCCGCAAGGGCTTTAATCTCTCCCAAAGTCTCCTCTTGAGAGAAGAAAGGTACCCAGGGTCGTTAATGGGGACACCAAGGTATCTGTAAGACTCGCAGTTCTCAAGTGCTCGCCCATCTATATGATAATTGGGTGGTGGAATACCACATGGAATGAGGGCACGAGTTTTCTGTACAGAGATAAGGAGGCCACATTCCTCAGCTCTAGTAGCAAAAGCGTCGAGCAGAACTTGCATTCTAGGCTCGGTGGCAGCCTGTAAACATATATCATCAGCATAACAAATGACAGTGTCTTCATTATTAGTTGGAAGATCTTTAATAAGTTTATGCATCAGAACGTTGAACAATAAGGGACTGAGGACACCTCCTTGTGGAGTTCCAGTTCAAAGTGTTTGCTCTCTGTGCTTTTAACACCATTAAACAAAACATATGCTGTTCGATTAGACAAATAGCCCTTTATCCATTTAGCTTGCCGAGCTGGGAATACAAGGAAAATTACTGAAATGGTAAGTAGTGGCTGGTGAGTAGTGCCTCAGTGCCTGGTGAGTAGTGCCTGGTGAGTAGTGCCTGGTGAGTAGTGGCTGGTGAGTAGTGCCTGGTGAGTAGTGGCTGGTGAGTAGTGCCTGGTGAGTAGTGCCTCAGTGTCTGGTAAGTAGTGGCTGGTGAGTAGTGCCTCAGTGTCTGGTAAGTAGTGCCTGGTGAGTAGTGCCTGGTGAGTAGTGGCTGATGAGTAGTGTCTGGTGAGTAGTGCCTGGTGAGTAGTGCCTCAGTGCCTAGTGAGTAGTGCCTGGTGAGTAGTGCCTGGTGAGTAGTGGCTGGTGAGTAGTGCCTGGTGAGTAGTGGCTGGGGAGTAGTGCCTGGTGAGTAGTGCCTCAGTGTCTGGTATGTAGTGGCTGGTGAGTAGTGCCTGGTGAGTAGTGCCTCAGTGCCTGGTGAGTAGTGCCTGGTGAGTAGTGCCTGGTGAGTAGTACCTGGTGGGTAGTGCCTGGTGAGTAGTGCCTGGTGAGTAGTGCCTGGTGAGTAGTGCCTGGTGAGTAGTGCCTGGTGAGTAGTGTCTGGTGAGTAGTGCCTCAGTGTCTGGTGAGTAGTGCCTGGTGAGTAGTGGCTGATGAGTAGTGTCTGGTGAGTAGTGCCTGGTGAGTAGTGCCTCAGTGCCTGGTGAGTAGTGCCTGGTGAGTAGTGGCTGGTGAGTAGTGCCTGGTGAGTAGTGGCTGGTGAGTAGTGCCTGGTGAGTAGTGCCTCAGTGTCTGGTAAGTAGTGGCTGGTGAGTAGTGCCTCAGTGTCTGGTAAGTAGTGCCTGGTGAGTAGTGCCTGGTGAGTAGTGGCTGATGAGTAGTGTCTGGTGAGTAGTGCCTGGTGAGTAGTGCCTCAGTGCCTAGTGAGTAGTGCCTGGTGAGTAGTGCCTGGTGAGTAGTGGCTGGTGAGTAGTGCCTGGTGAGTAGTGGCTGGGGAGTAGTGCCTGGTGAGTAGTGCCTCAGTGTCTGGTATGTAGTGGCTGGTGAGTAGTGCCTGGTGAGTAGTGCCTCAGTGCCTGGTGAGTAGTGCCTGGTGAGTAGTGCCTGGTGAGTAGTACCTGGTGGGTAGTGCCTGGTGAGTAGTGCCTGGTGAGTAGTGCCTGGTGAGTAGTGCCTGGTGAGTAGTGTCTGGTGAGTAGTGCCTCAGTGTCTGGTGAGTAGTGCCTGGTGAGTAGTGGCTGATGAGTAGTGTCTGGTGAGTAGTGCCTGGTGAGTAGTGCCTCAGTGCCTGGTGAGTAGTGCCTGGTGAGTAGTGGCTGGTGAGTAGTGCCTGGTGAGTAGTGGCTGGGGAGTAGTGCCTGGTGAGTAGTGCCTCAGTGTCTGGTAAGTAGTGGCTGGTGAGTAGTGCCTGGTGAGTAGTGCCTCAGTGCCTGGTGAGTAGTGCCTGGTGAGTAGTGCCTGGTGAGTAGTACCTGGTGAGTAGTGCCTGGTGAGTAGTGCCTGGTGAGTAGTGCCTGGTGAGTAGTGCCTGGTGAGTAGTGCCTGGTGAGTAGTGTCTGGTGAGTAGTGCCTCAGTGTCTGGAGAGTAGTGCCTCAGTGCCTGGTGAGCAGTGGCTCAGTGCCTGGTGAGTAGTGCCTCAGTGCCTGGTGAGTAGTGGCTCAGTGCCTGGTGAGTAGTGGCTCAGTGCCTGGTGAGTAGTGGCTCAGTGCCTGGTGAGTAGTGCCTCAGTGCCTGGTGAGTAGTGGCTGGTGAGTAGTGCCTCAGTGCCTGGTTAGTAGTGCCTCAGTGCCTGGTGAGTAGTGCCTGGTGAGTAGTACCTGGTGAGTAGTGCCTGGTGAGTAGTGCCTGGTGAGTAGTGCCTGGTGAGTAGTGCCTGGTGAGTAGTGTCTGGTGAGTAGCGCCTCAGTGTCTGGTGAGTAGTGCCTCAATGCCTGGTGAGCAGTGGCTCAGTGCCTGGTGAGTAGTGCCTCAGTGCCTGGTGAATAGTGCCTCAGTGCCTGGTGAGCAGTGGCTCAGTGCCTTGTGAGTAGTGCCTCAGTGACTGGTGAGTAGTGGCTCAGTGCCTGGTGAGTAGTGCCTCAGTGTCTGGTAAGTAGTGGCTGGTGAGTAGTGCCTGGTGAGTAGTGCCTCAGTGCCTGGTGAGTAGTGCCTCAGTGCCTGGTGAGTAGTGCCTCAGTGCCTGGTGACTAGTGCCTCAGTGCCTGGTAAGTAGTGCCTGGTGAGTAGTGGCTCAGTGTCTGGTGAGTAGTGCCTCAGTGCCTGGTGAGTAGTGCCTCAGTGCCTGGTGAATAGTGCCTCAGTGCCTGGTGAGTAGTGCCTCAGTGCCTGGTGAGTAGTGCCTCAGTGCCTGGTGAGTAGTGCCTGGTGAGTAGTGTCTGGTGAGTAGTGCCTCAGTGTCTGGTAAGTACTGGCTGGTGAGTAGTGCCTCAGTGCCTGGTGAGTAGTGCCTCAGTGTCTGGTGAGTAGTGCCTCAGTGCCTGGTAAGTAGTGCCTCAGTGCCTGGTGAGTAGTGCCTCAGTGCCTGGTGAGTAGTGCCTGGTGAGTAGTGTCTGGTGAGTAGTGCCTTAGTGTCTGGTAAGTAGTGGCTGGTGAGTAGTGCCTCAGTGCCTGGTGAGTAGTGCCTCAGTGTCTGGTGAGTAGTGCCTCAGTGCCTGGTGAGTAGTGCCTCAGTGCCTGGTGAGTAGTGCCTGGTGAGTAGTGTCTGGTGAGTAGTGGCTCAGTGTCTGGTAAGTAGTGGCTGGTGAATAGTGCCTCTGTGTCTGGTAAGTAGTGCCTGGTGAGTAGTGCCTGGTGAGCAGTGGCTGGTGAGTAGTGTCTGGTGAGTAGTGCCTGGTGAGTAGTGCCTCAGTGCCTGGTGAGTACTGCCTGGTGAGTAGTGCCTGGTGAGTAGTGGCTGGTGAGTAGTGCCTGGTGAGTAGTGGCTGGTGAGTAGTGCCTGGTGAGTAGTGCCTCAGTGTCTGGTAAGTAGTGCCTGGTGAGTAGTTCCTGGTGAGTAGTGCCTCAGTGTCTGGTGAGTAGTGCCTCAGTGTCTGGTAAGTAGTACCTGGTGAGTAGTGCCTGGTAAGTAGTGGCTGGTGAGTAGTGCCTCAGTGTCTGGTAAGTAGTGCCTGGTGAGTAGTGCCTGGTGAGTAGTGGCTGATGAGTAGTGTCTGGTGAGTAGTGCCTGGTGAGTAGTGCCTCAGTGCCTGGTGAGTAGTTCCTGGCGAGTAGTGCCTGGTGAGTAGTGGCTGGTGAGTAGTGCCTGGTGAGTAGTGGCTGGGGAGTAGTGCCTGGTGAGTAGTGCCTCAGTGTCTGGTAAGTAGTGGCTGGTGAGTAGTGCCTGGTGAGTAGTGCCTCAGTGCCTGGTGAGTAGTGCCTGGTGAGCAGTGCCTCAGTGCCTGGTGAGTAGTGCCTGGTGAGTAGTACCTGGTGAGTAGTGCCTGGTGAGTAGTGCCTGGTGAGTAGTGCCTGGTGAGTAGTGCCTGGTGAGTAGTGTCTGGTGAGTAGTGCCTCAGTGTCTGGTGAGTAGTGCCTCAGTGCCTGGTGAGCAGTGGCTCAGTGCCTGTTGAGTAGTGCCTCAGTGCCTGGTGAGTAGTGGCTCAGTGCCTGGTGAGTAGTGGCTCAGTGCCTGGTGAGTAGTGGCTCAGTGCCTGGTGAGTAGTGCCTCAGTGCCTGGTGAGTAGTGGCTGGTGAGTAGTGCCTCAGTGCCTGGTGAGTAGTGCCTCAGTGCCTGGTGAGTAGTGCCTGGTGAGTAGTGCCTGGTGAGTAGTGCCTGGTGAGTAGTGCCTGGTGAGTAGTGTCTGGTGAGTAGTGCCTCAGTGTCTAGTGAGTAGTGCCTCAGTGCCTGGTGAGCAGTGGTTCAGTGCCTGGTGAGTAGTGGCTCAGTGCCTGGTGAGTAGTGGCTCAGTGCCTGGTGAGTAGTGGCTCAGTGCCTGGTGAGTAGTGCCTCAGTGCCTGGTGAGTAGTGGCTGGTGAGTAGTGCCTCAGTGCCTGGTTAGTAGTGCCTCAGTGCCTGGTGAGTAGTGCCTGGTGAGTAGTACCTGGTGAGTAGTGCCTGGTGAGTAGTGCCTGGTGAGTAGTGCCTGGTGAGTAGTGCCTGGTGAGTAGTGTCTGGTGAGTAGCGCCTCAGTGTCTGGTGAGTAGTGCCTCAATGCCTGGTGAGCAGTGGCTCAGTGCCTGGTGAGTAGTGCCTCAGTGCCTGGTGAATAGTGCCTCAGTGCCTGGTGAGCAGTGGCTCAGTGCCTTGTGAGTAGTGCCTCAGTGACTGGTGAGTAGTGGCTCAGTGCCTGGTGAGTAGTGCCTCAGTGTCTGGTAAGTAGTGGCTGGTGAGTAGTGCCTGGTGAGTAGTGCCTCAGTGCCTGGTGAGTAGTGCCTCAGTGCCTGGTGAGTAGTGCCTCAGTGCCTGGTGACTAGTGCCTCAGTGCCTGGTAAGTAGTGCCTGGTGAGTAGTGGCTCAGTGTCTGGTGAGTAGTGCCTCAGTGCCTGGTGAGTAGTGCCTCAGTGCCTGGTGAGTAGTGCCTCAGTGCCTGGTGAGTAGTGCCTCAGTGCCTGGTGAGTAGTGCCTCAGTGCCTGGTGAGTAGTGCCTGGTGAGTAGTGTCTGGTGAGTAGTGCCTCAGTGTCTGGTAAGTACTGGCTGGTGAGTAGTGCCTCAGTGCCTGGTGAGTAGTGCCTCAGTGTCTGGTGAGTAGTGCCTCAGTGCCTGGTAAGTAGTGCCTCAGTGCCTGGTGAGTAGTGCCTCAGTGCCTGGTGAGTAGTGCCTGGTGAGTAGTGTCTGGTGAGTAGTGCCTTAGTGTCTGGTAAGTAGTGGCTGGTGAGTAGTGCCTCAGTGCCTGGTGAGTAGTGCCTCAGTGTCTGGTGAGTAGTGCCTCAGTGCCTGGTGAGTAGTGCCTCAGTGCCTGGTGAGTAGTGCCTGGTGAGTAGTGTCTGGTGAGTAGTGGCTCAGTGTCTGGTAAGTAGTGGCTGGTGAATAGTGCCTCTGTGTCTGGTAAGTAGTGCCTGGTGAGTAGTGCCTGGTGAGCAGTGGCTGGTGAGTAGTGTCTGGTGAGTAGTGCCTGGTGAGTAGTGCCTCAGTGCCTGGTGAGTACTGCCTGGTGAGTAGTGCCTGGTGAGTAGTGGCTGGTGAGTAGTGCCTGGTGAGTAGTGGCTGGTGAGTAGTGCCTGGTGAGTAGTGCCTCAGTGTCTGGTAAGTAGTGCCTGGTGAGTAGTTCCTGGTGAGTAGTGCCTCAGTGTCTGGTAAGTAGTGCCTGGTGAGTAGTGCCTGGTGAGTAGTGGCTGATGAGTAGTGTCTGGTGAGTAGTGCCTGGTGAGTAGTGCCTCAGTGCCTGGTGAGTAGTTCCTGGCGAGTAGTGCCTGGTGAGTAGTGGCTGGTGAGTAGTGCCTGGTGAGTAGTGGCTGGGGAGTAGTGCCTGGTGAGTAGTGCCTCAGTGTCTGGTAAGTAGTGGCTGGTGAGTAGTGCCTGGTGAGTAGTGCCTCAGTGCCTGGTGAGTAGTGCCTGGTGAGCAGTGCCTCAGTGCCTGGTGAGTAGTGCCTGGTGAGTAGTGCCTGGTGAGTAGTGCCTGGTGAGTAGTGCCTGGTGAGTAGTGCCTGGTGAGTAGTGCCTGGTGAGTAGTGTCTGGTGAGTAGTGCCTCAGTGTCTGGTGAGTAGTGCCTCAGTGCCTGGTGAGCAGTGGCTCAGTGCCTGTTGAGTAGTGCCTCAGTGCCTGGTGAGTAGTGGCTCAGTGCCTGGTGAGTAGTGGCTCAGTGCCTGGTGAGTAGTGGCTCAGTGCCTGGTGAGTAGTGCCTCAGTGCCTGGTGAGTAGTGGCTGGTGAGTAGTGCCTCAGTGCCTGGTGAGTAGTGCCTCAGTGCCTGGTGAGTAGTGCCTGGTGAGTAGTGCCTGGTGAGTAGTGCCTGGTGAGTAGTGCCTGGTGAGTAGTGCCTGGTGAGTAGTGTCTGGTGAGTAGTGCCTCAGTGTCTAGTGAGTAGTGCCTCAGTGCCTGGTGAGCAGTGGTTCAGTGCCTGGTGAGTAGTGCCTCAGTGCCTGGTGAGTAGTGGCTGGTGAGTAGTGCCTGGTGAGTAGTGCCTGGTGAGTAGTGTCTGGTGAGTAGTGCCTCAGTGTCTGGTGAGTAGTGCCTGGTGAGTAGTGGCTGATGAGTAGTGTCTGGTGAGTAGTGCCTGGTGAGTAGTGCCTCAGTGCCTGGTGAGTAGTGCCTCAGTGCCTGGTGAGTAGTGCCTGGTGAGTAGTGGCTGGTGAGTAGTGCCTGGTGAGTAGTGGCTGGTGAGTAGTGCCTGGTGAGTAGTGCCTCAGTGTCTGGTAAGTAGTGGCTGGTGAGTAGTGCCTCAGTGTCTGGTAAGTAGTGCCTGGTGAGTAGTGCCTGGTGAGTAGTGGCTGATGAGTAGTGTCTGGTGAGTAGTGCCTGGTGAGTAGTGCCTCAGTGCCTAGTGAGTAGTGCCTGGTGAGTAGTGCCTGGTGAGTAGTGGCTGGTGAGTAGTGCCTGGTGAGTAGTGGCTGGGGAGTAGTGCCTGGTGAGTAGTGCCTCAGTGTCTGGTAAGTAGTGGCTGGTGAGTAGTGCCTGGTGAGTAGTGCCTCAGTGCCTGGTGAGTAGTGCCTGGTGAGTAGTGCCTGGTGAGTAGTACCTGGTGGGTAGTGCCTGGTGAGTAGTGCCTGGTGAGTAGTGCCTGGTGAGTAGTGCCTGGTGAGTAGTGCCTGGTGAGTAGTGTCTGGTGAGTAGTGCCTCAGTGTCTGGTGAGTAGTGCCTGGTGAGTAGTGGCTGATGAGTAGTGTCTGGTGAGTAGTGCCTGGTGAGTAGTGCCTCAGTGCCTGGTGAGTAGTGCCTGGTGAGTAGTGGCTGGTGAGTAGTGCCTGGTGAGTAGTGGCTGGGGAGTAGTGCCTGGTGAGTAGTGCCTCAGTGTCTGGTAAGTAGTGGCTGGTGAGTAGTGGCTGGTGAGTAGTGCCTGGTGAGTAGTGCCTCAGTGCCTGGTGAGTAGTGCCTGGTGAGTAGTGCCTGGTGAGTAGTACCTGGTGAGTAGTGCCTGGTGAGTAGTGCCTGGTGAGTAGTGCCTGGTGAGTAGTGCCTGGTGAGTAGTGCCTGGTGAGTAGTGTCTGGTGAGTAGTGCCTCAGTGTCTGGTGAGTAGTGCCTCAGTGCCTGGTGAGCAGTGGCTCAGTGCCTGGTGAGTAGTGCCTCAGTGCCTGGTGAGTAGTGGCTCAGTGCCTGGTGAGTAGTGGCTCAGTGCCTGGTGAGTAGTGGCTCAGTGCCTGGTGAGTAGTGCCTCAGTGCCTGGTGAGTAGTGGCTGGTGAGTAGTGCCTCAGTGCCTGGTTAGTAGTGCCTCAGTGCCTGGTGAGTAGTGCCTGGTGAGTAGTACCTGGTGAGTAGCGCCTGGTGAGTAGTGCCTGGTGAGTAGTGCCTGGTGAGTAGTGCCTGGTGAGTAGTGTCTGGTGAGTAGCGCCTCAGTGTCTGGTGAGTAGTGCCTCAATGCCTGGTGAGCAGTGGCTCAGTGCCTGGTGAGTAGTGCCTCAGTGCCTGGTGAATAGTGCCTCAGTGCCTGGTGAGCAGTGGCTCAGTGCCTTGTGAGTAGTGCCTCAGTGACTGGTGAGTAGTGGCTCAGTGCCTGGTGAGTAGTGCCTCAGTGTCTGGTAAGTAGTGGCTGGTGAGTAGTGCCTGGTGAGTAGTGCCTCAGTGCCTGGTGAGTAGTGCCTCAGTGCCTGGTGAGTAGTGCCTCAGTGCCTGGTGACTAGTGCCTCAGTGCCTGGTAAGTAGTGCCTGGTGAGTAGTGGCTCAGTGTCTGGTGAGTAGTGCCTCAGTGCCTGGTGAGTAGTGCCTCAGTGCCTGGTGAGTAGTGCCTCAGTGCCTGGTGAGTAGTGCCTCAGTGCCTGGTGAGTAGTGCCTCAGTGCCTGGTGAGTAGTGCCTGGTGAGTAGTGTCTGGTGAGTAGTGCCTCAGTGTCTGGTAAGTACTGGCTGGTGAGTAGTGCCTCAGTGCCTGGTGAGTAGTGCCTCAGTGTCTGGTGAGTAGTGCCTCAGTGCCTGGTAAGTAGTGCCTCAGTGCCTGGTGAGTAGTGCCTCAGTGCCTGGTGAGTAGTGCCTGGTGAGTAGTGTCTGGTGAGTAGTGCCTTAGTGTCTGGTAAGTAGTGGCTGGTGAGTAGTGCCTCAGTGCCTGGTGAGTAGTGCCTCAGTGTCTGGTGAGTAGTGCCTCAGTGCCTGGTGAGTAGTGCCTCAGTGCCTGGTGAGTAGTGCCTGGTGAGTAGTGTCTGGTGAGTAGTGGCTCAGTGTCTGGTAAGTAGTGGCTGGTGAATAGTGCCTCTGTGTCTGGTAAGTAGTGCCTGGTGAGTAGTGCCTGGTGAGCAGTGGCTGGTGAGTAGTGTCTGGTGAGTAGTGCCTGGTGAGTAGTGCCTCAGTGCCTGGTGAGTACTGCCTGGTGAGTAGTGCCTGGTGAGTAGTGGCTGGTGAGTAGTGCCTGGTGAGTAGTGGCTGGTGAGTAGTGCCTGGTGAGTAGTGCCTCAGTGTCTGGTAAGTAGTGCCTGGTGAGTAGTTCCTGGTGAGTAGTGCCTCAGTGTCTGGTGAGTAGTGCCTCAGTGTCTGGTAAGTAGTACCTGGTGAGTAGTGCCTGGTAAGTAGTGGCTGGTGAGTAGTGCCTCAGTGTCTGGTAAGTAGTGCCTGGTGAGTAGTGCCTGGTGAGTAGTGGCTGATGAGTAGTGTCTGGTGAGTAGTGCCTGGTGAGTAGTGCCTCAGTGCCTGGTGAGTAGTTCCTGGCGAGTAGTGCCTGGTGAGTAGTGGCTGGTGAGTAGTGCCTGGTGAGTAGTGGCTGGGGAGTAGTGCCTGGTGAGTAGTGCCTCAGTGTCTGGTAAGTAGTGGCTGGTGAGTAGTGCCTGGTGAGTAGTGCCTCAGTGCCTGGTGAGTAGTGCCTGGTGAGCAGTGCCTCAGTGCCTGGTGAGTAGTGCCTGGTGAGTAGTACCTGGTGAGTAGTGCCTGGTGAGTAGTGCCTGGTGAGTAGTGCCTGGTGAGTAGTGCCTGGTGAGTAGTGTCTGGTGAGTAGTGCCTCAGTGTCTGGTGAGTAGTGCCTCAGTGCCTGGTGAGCAGTGGCTCAGTGCCTGTTGAGTAGTGCCTCAGTGCCTGGTGAGTAGTGGCTCAGTGCCTGGTGAGTAGTGGCTCAGTGCCTGGTGAGTAGTGGCTCAGTGCCTGGTGAGTAGTGCCTCAGTGCCTGGTGAGTAGTGGCTGGTGAGTAGTGCCTCAGTGCCTGGTGAGTAGTGCCTCAGTGCCTGGTGAGTAGTGCCTGGTGAGTAGTGCCTGGTGAGTAGTGCCTGGTGAGTAGTGCCTGGTGAGTAGTGCCTGGTGAGTAGTGTCTGGTGAGTAGTGCCTCAGTGTCTAGTGAGTAGTGCCTCAGTGCCTGGTGAGCAGTGGCTCAGTGCCTGGTGAGTAGTGCCTCAGTGCCTGGTGAGTAGTGGCTGGTGAGTAGTGCCTCAGTGCCTGGTGAGTAGTGCCTCAGTGCCTGGTGAGTAGTGCCTCAGTGCCTGGTGAGTAGTGCCTGGTGAGTAGTGCCTGGTGAGTAGTGCCTGGTGAGTAGTGCCTGGTGAGTAGTGTCTGGTGAGTAGTGCCTCAGTGTCTGGTGAGTAGTGCCTCAGTGCCTGGTGAGCAGTGGCTCAGTGCCTGTTGAGTAGTGCCTCAGTGCCTGGTGAGTAGTGGCTCAGTGCCTGGTGAGTAGTGGCTCAGTGCCTGGTGAGTAGTGGCTCAGTGCCTGGTGAGTAGTGCCTCAGTGCCTGGTGAGTAGTGGCTGGTGAGTAGTGCCTCAGTGCCTGGTGAGTAGTGCCTCAGTGCCTGGTGAGTAGTGCCTGGTGAGTAGTGCCTGGTGAGTAGTGCCTGGTGAGTAGTGCCTGGTGAGTAGTGCCTGGTGAGTAGTGTCTGGTGAGTAGTGCCTCAGTGTCTAGTGAGTAGTGCCTCAGTGCCTGGTGAGCAGTGGCTCAGTGCCTGGTGAGTAGTGCCTCAGTGCCTGGTGAGTAGTGGCTGGTGAGTAGTGCCTCAGTGCCTGGTGAGTAGTGCCTCAGTGCCTGGTGAGTAGTGCCTCAGTGCCTGGTGAGTAGTGCCTGGTGAGTAGTGCCTGGTGAGTAGTGCCTGGTGAGTAGTGCCTGGTGAGTAGTGTCTGGTGAGTAGTGCCTCAGTGTCTAGTGAGTAGTGCCTCAGTGCCTGGTGAGCAGTGGCTCAGTGCCTGGTGAGTAGTGCCTCAGTGCCTGGTGAGTAGTGCCTCAGTGCCTGGTGAGTAGTGGCTCAGTGCCTGGTGAGTAGTGCCTCAGTGCCTGGTGAGTAGTGGCTCAGTGCCTGGTGAGTAGTGCCTCAGTGTCTGGTAAGTAGTGGCTGGTGAGTAGTGTCTGGTGAGTAGTGCCTCAGTGCCTGGTGAGTAGTGCCTCAGTGCCTGGTGAGTAGTGCCTCAGTGCCTGGTGAGTAGTGCCTCAGTGCCTGGTAAGTAGTGCCTGGTGAGTAGTGGCTCAGTGTCTGGTGAGTAGTGCCTCAGTGCCTGGTGAGTAGTGCCTCAGTGCCTGGTGAGTAGTGCCTCAGTGCCTGGTGAGTAGTGCCTCAGTGCCTGGTGAGTAGTGCCTCAGTGCCTGGTGAGTAGTGCCTCAGTGCCTGGTGAGTAGTGCCTCAGTGTCTGGTAAGTAGTGGCTGGTGAGTAGTGCCTCAGTGCCTGGTGAGTAGTGCCTCAGTGTCTGGTGAGTAGTGCCTCAGTGCCTGGTAAGTAGTGCCTCAGTGCCTGGTGAGTAGTGCCTCAGTGCCTGGTGAGTAGTGCCTCAGTGTCTGGTGAGTAGTGCCTCAGTGTCTGGTAAGTAGTGGCTGGTGAGTAGTGCCTCAGTGCCTGGTGAGTAGTGCCTCAGTGTCTGGTGAGTAGTGCCTCAGTGCCTGGTGAGTAGTGCCTCAGTGCCTGGTGAGTAGTGCCTCAGTGCCTGGTAAGTAGTGCCTGGTGAGTAGTGGCTCAGAGTCTGGTGAGTAGTGCCTCAGTGCCTGGTGAGTAGTGCCTCAGTGCCTGGTGAGTAGTGCCTCAGTGCCTGGTGAGTAGTGCCTCAGTGCCTGGTGAGTAGTGCCTGGTGAGTAGTGTCTGGTGAGTAGTGCCTCAGTGTCTGGTAAGTAGTGGCTGGTGAGTAGTGCCTCAGTGCCTGGTGAGTAGTGCCTCAGTGTCTGGTGAGTAGTGCCTCAGTGCCTGGTAAGTAGTGCCTCAGTGCCTGGTGAGTAGTGCCTCAGTGCCTGATGAGTAGTGCCTGGTGAGTAGTGTCTGGTGAGTAGTGCCTCAGTGTCTGGTAAGTAGTGGCTGGTGAGTAGTGCCTCAGTGTCTGGTGAGTAGTGCCTCAGTGCCTGGTGAGTAGTGCCTCAGTGCCTGGTGAGTAGTGCCTGGTGAGTAGTGTCTGGTGAGTAGTGGCTCAGTGTCTGGTAAGTAGTGGCTGGTGAGAAGTGCCTCTGTGTCTGGTAAGTAGTGCCTGGTGAGTAGTGCCTGGTGAGTAGTGCCTCAGTGCCTGGTGAGTAGTGCCTGGTGAGTAGTGCCTGGTGAGTAGTGGCTGGTGAGTAGTGCCTGGTGAGTAGTGGCTGGTGAGTAGTGCCTGGTGAGTAGTGCCTCAGTGTCTGGTAAGTAGTGCCTGGTGAGTAGTGCCTGGTGAGTAGTGCCTCAGTGTCTGGTGAGTAGTGCCTCAGTGTCTGGTAAGTAGTACCTGGTAAGTAGTGCCTGGTAAGTAGTGGCTGGTGAGTAGTGCCTCAGTGTCTGGTAAGTAGTGCCTGGTGAGTAGTGCCTGGTGAGTAGTGGCTGATGAGTAGTGTCTGGTGAGTAGTGCCTGGTGAGTAGTGGCTGGTGAGTAGTGCCTGGTGAGTAGTGGCTGGGGAGTAGTGCCTGGTGAGTAGTGCCTCAGTGTCTGGTTAGTAGTGGCTGGTGAGTAGTGCCTGGTGAGTAGTGCCTCAGTGCCTGGTGAGTAGTGCCTGGTGAGTAGTGCCTCAGTGCCTGGTGAGTAGTGCCTGGTGAGTAGTTCCTGGTGAGTAGTGCCTGGTGAGTAGTGGCTGGTGAGTAGTGCCTGGTGAGTAGTGGCTGGGGAGTAGTGCCTGGTGAGTAGTGCCTCAGTGTCTGGTTAGTAGTGGCTGGTGAGTAGTGCCTGGTGAGTAGTGCCTCAGTGCCTGGTGAGTAGTGCCTGGTGAGTAGTGCCTCAGTGCCTGGTGAGTAGTGCCTGGTGAGTAGTACCTGGTGAGTAGTGCCTGGTGAGTAGTGCCTGGTGAGTAGTGCCTGGTGAGTAGTGCCTGGTGAGTAGTGCCTGGTGAGTAGTGCCTCAGTGTCTGATGAGTAGTGCCTCAGTGCCTGGTGAGCAGTAGCTCAGTGCCTGTTGAGTAGTGCCTCAGTGCCTGGTGAGTAGTGGCTCAGTGCCTGGTGAGTAGTGGCTCAGTGCCTGGTGAGTAGTGGCTCAGTGCCTGGTGAGTAGTGCCTCAGTGCCTGGTGAGTAGTGGCTGGTGAGTAGTGCCTCAGTGCCTGGTGAGTAGTGCCTCAGTGCCTGGTGAGTAGTGCCTGGTGAGTAGTGCCTGGTGAGTAGTGCCTGGTGAGTAGTGTCTGGTGAGTAGTGCCTCAGTGTCTAGTGAGTAGTGCCTCAGTGCCTGGTGAGCAGTGGCTCAGTGCCTGGTGAGTAGTGCCTCAGTGCCTGGTGAGTAGTGCCTCAGTGCCTGGTGAGTAGTGGCTCAGTGCCTGGTGAGTAGTGCCTCAGTGCCTGGTGAGTAGTGGCTCAGTGCCTGGTAAGTAGTGCCTCAGTGTCTGGTAAGTAGTGGCTGGTGAGTAGTGCCTGGTGAGTAGTGCCTCAGTGCCTGGTGAGTAGTGCCTCAGTGCCTGGTGAGTAGTGCCTCAGTGCCTGGTAAGTAGTGCCTGGTGAGTAGTGGCTCAGTGTCTGGTGAGTAGTGCCTCAGTGCCTGGTGAGTAGTGGCTCAGTGCCTGGTGAGTAGTGCCTCAGTGCCTGGTGAGTAGTGGCTCAGTGCCTGGTGAGTAGTGCCTCAGTGTCTGGTAAGTAGTGGCTGGTGAGTAGTGTCTGGTGAGTAGTGCCTCAGTGCCTGGTGAGTAGTGCCTCAGTGCCTGGTGAGTAGTGCCTCAGTGCCTGGTGAGTAGTGCCTCAGTGCCTGGTAAGTAGTGCCTGGTGAGTAGTGGCTCAGTGTCTGGTGAGTAGTGCCTCAGTGCCTGGTGAGTAGTGCCTCAGTGCCTGGTGAGTAGTGCCTCAGTGCCTGGTGAGTAGTGCCTCAGTGCCTGGTGAGTAGTGCCTCAGTGCCTGGTGAGTAGTGCCTGGTGAGTAGTGTCTGGTGAGTAGCGCCTCAGTGTCTGGTAAGTAGTGGCTGGTGAGTAGTGCCTCAGTGCCTGGTAAGTAGTGCCTGGTGAGTAGTGGCTCAGTGCCTGGTGAGTAGTGCCTCAGTGCCTGGTGAGTAGTGCCTGGTGAGTAGTGTCTGGTGAGTAGTGCCTCAGTGTCTGGTAAGTAGTGGCTGGTGAGTAGTGCCTCAGTGCCTGGTGAGTAGTGCCTCAGTGTCTGGTGAGTAGTGCCTCAGTGCCTGGTAAGTAGTGCCTCAGTGCCTGGTGAGTAGTGCCTCAGTGCCTGATGAGTAGTGCCTGGTGAGTAGTGTCTGGTGAGTAGTGCCTCAGTGTCTGGTAAGTAGTGGCTGGTGAGTAGTGCCTCAGTGTCTGGTGAGTAGTGCCTCAGTGTCTGGTGAGTAGTGCCTCAGTGCCTGGTGAGTAGTGCCTCAGTGCCTGGTGAGTAGTGCCTGGTGAGTAGTGTCTGGTGAGTAGTGGCTCAGTGTCTGGTAAGTAGTGGCTGGTGAGAAGTGCCTCTGTGTCTGGTAAGTAGTGCCTGGTGAGTAGTGCCTGGTGAGCAGTGGCTGGTGAGTAGTGCCTGGTGAGTAGTGCCTGGTGAGTAGTGCCTCAGTGCCTGGTGAGTAGTGCCTGGTGAGTAGTGCCTGGTGAGTAGTGGCTGGTGAGTAGTGCCTGGTGAGTAGTGGCTGGTGAGTAGTGCCTGGTGAGTAGTGCCTCAGTGTCTGGTAAGTAGTGCCTGGTGAGTAGTGCCTTTTGAGTAGTGCCTCAGTGTCTGGTGAGTAGTGCCTCAGTGTCTGGTAAGTAGTACCTGGTAAGTAGTGCCTGGTAAGTAGTGGCTGGTGAGTAGTGCCTCAGTGTCTGGTAAGTAGTGCTTGGTGAGTAGTGCCTGGTGAGTAGTGGCTGATGAGTAGTGTCTGGTGAGTAGTGCCTGGTGAGTAGTGCCTCAGTGCCTGGTGAGTAGTTCCTGTTGAGTAGTGCCTGGTGAGTAGTGGCTGGTGAGTAGTGCCTGGTGAGTAGTAGCTGGGGAGTATTGCCTGGTGAGTAGTGCCTCAGTGTCTGGTTAGTAGTGGCTGGTGAGTAGTGCCTGGTGAGTAGTGCCTCAGTGCCTGGTGAGTAGTGCCTGGTGAGTAGTGCCTCAGTGCCTGGTGAGTAGTGCCTGGTGAGTAGTACCTGGTGAGTAGTGCCTGGTGAGTAGTGCCTGGTGAGTAGTGCCTGGTGAGTAGTGCCTGGTGAGTAGTGCCTCAGTGTCTGGTGAGTAGTGCCTCAGTGCCTGGTGAGCAGTGGCTCAGTGCCTGTTGAGTAGTGCCTCAGTGCCTGGTGAGAAGTGGCTCAGTGCCTGGTGAGTAGTAGCTCAGTGCCTGGTGAGTAGTGGCTCAGTGCCTGGTGAGTAGTGCCTCAGTGCCTGGTGAGTAGTGGCTGGTGAGTAGTGCCTCAGTGCCTGGTGAGTAGTGCCTCAGTGCCTGGTGAGTAGTGCCTGGTGAGTAGTGCCTGGTGAGTAGTGCCTGGTGAGTAGTGCCTGGTGAGTAGTGTCTGGTGAGTAGTGCCTCAGTGTCTAGTGAGTAGTGCCTCAGTGCCTGGTGAGCAGTGGCTCAGTGCCTGGTGAGTAGTGCCTCAGTGCCTGGTGAGTAGTGCCTCAGTGCCTGGTGAGTAGTGGCTCAGTGCCTGGTGAGTAGTGCCTCAGTGCCTGGTGAGTAGTTGCTCAGTGCCTAGTGAGTAGTGCCTCAGTGCCTAGTGAGTAGTGCCTCAGTGCCTGGTGAGTAGTGCCTGGTGAGTAGTGTCTGGTGAGTAGTGCCTCAGTGTCTGGTAAGTAGTGGCTGGTGAGTAGTGCCTCAGTGCCTGGTGAGTAGTGCCTCAGTGTCTGTTGAGTAGTGCCTCAGTGCCTGGTAAGTAGTGCCTCAGTGCCTGGTGAGTAGTGCCTCAGTGCCTGATGAGTAGTGCCTGGTGAGTAGTGTCTGGTGAGTAGTGCCTCAGTGTCTGGTAAGTAGTGGCTGGTGAGTAGTGCCTCAGTGTCTGGTGAGTAGTGCCTCAGTGTCTGGTGAGTAGTGCCTCAGTGCCTGGTGAGTAGTGCCTCAGTGCCTGGTGAGTAGTGCCTGGTGAGTAGTGTCTGGTGAGTAGTGGCTCAGTGTCTGGTAAGTAGTGGCTGGTGAGAAGTGCCTCTGTGTCTGGTAAGTAGTGCCTGGTGAGTAGTGCCTGGTGAGCAGTGGCTGGTGAGTAGTGTCTGGTGAGTAGTGCCTGGTGAGTAGTGCCTCAGTGCCTGGTGAGTAGTGCCTGGTGAGTAGTGCCTGGTGAGTAGTGGCTGGTGAGTAGTGCCTGGTGAGTAGTGGCTGGTGAGTAGTGCCTGGTGAGTAGTGCCTCAGTGTCTGGTAAGTAGTGCCTGGTGAGTAGTGCCTGGTGAGTAGTGCCTCAGTGTCTGGTGAGTAGTGCCTCAGTGTCTGGTAAGTAGTACCTGGTAAGTAGTGCCTGGTAAGTAGTGGCTGGTGAGTAGTGCCTCAGTGTCTGGTAAGTAGTGCCTGGTGAGTAGTGCCTGGTGAGTAGTGGCTGATGAGTAGTGTCTGGTGAGTAGTGCCTGGTGAGTAGTGCCTCAGTGCCTGGTGAGTAGTTCCTGGTGAGTAGTGCCTGGTGAGTAGTGGCTGGTGAGTAGTGCCTGGTGAGTAGTGGCTGGGGAGTAGTGCCTGGTGAGTAGTGCCTCAGTGTCTGGTTAGTAGTGGCTGGTGAGTAGTGCCTGGTGAGTAGTGCCTCAGTGCCTGGTGAGTAGTGCCTCAGTGCCTGGTGAGTAGTGCCTGGTGAGTAGTGCCTCAGTGCCTGGTGAGTAGTGCCTGGTGAGTAGTACCTGGTGAGTAGTGCCTGGTGAGTAGTGCCTGGTGAGTAGTGCCTGGTGAGTAGTGCCTGGTGAGTAGTGCCTCAGTGTCTGGTGAGTAGTGCCTAAGTGCCTGGTGAGCAGTGGCTCAGTGCCTGTTGAGTAGTGCCTCAGTGCCTGGTGAGTAGTGGCTCAGTGCCTGGTGAGTAGTGGCTCAGTGCCTGGTGAGTAGTGGCTCAGTGCCTGGTGAGTAGTGGCTCAGTGCCTGGTGAGTAGTGCCTCAGTGCCTGGTGAGTAGTGGTTGGTGAGTAGTGCCTCAGTGCCTGGTGAGTAGTGCCTCAGTGCCTGGTGAGTAGTGCCTGGTGAGTAGTGCCTGGTGAGTAGTGCCTGGTGAGTAGTGCCTGGTGAGTAGTGTCTGGTGAGTAGTGCCTCAGTGTCTAGTGAGTAGTGCCTCAGTGCCTGGTGAGCAGTGGCTCAGTGCCTGGTGAGTAGTGCCTCAGTGTCTGGTAAGTAGTGGCTGGTGAGTAGTGCCTGGTGAGTAGTGCCTCAGTGCCTGGTGAGTAGTGCCTCAGTGCCTGGTGAGTAGTGCCTCAGTGCCTGGTGAGTAGTGCCTCAGTGCCTGGTGAGTAGTGCCTCAGTGCCTGGTGAGTAGTGCCTCAGTGCCTGGTGAGTAGTGCCTCAGTGCCTGGTGAGTAGTGCCTCAGTGCCTGGTGAGTAGTGGCTCAGTGCCTGGTAAGTAGTGGCTCAGTGTCTGGTGAGTAGTGCCTCAGTGCCTGGTGAGTAGTGCCTCAGCGCCTGGTGAGTAGTGCCTCAGTGCCTGGTGAGTAGTGCCTCAGTGCCTGGTGAGTAGTGCCTCAGTGCCTGGTGAGTAGTGCCTGGTGAGTAGTGGCTGGTGAGTAGTGCCTCAGTGTCTGGTAAGTAGTACCTGGTGAGTAGTGCCTGGTAAGTAGTGGCTGGTGAGTAGTGCCTCAGTGTCTGGTAAGTAGTGCCTGGTGAGTAGTGCCTGGTGAGTAGTGGCTGATGAGTAGTGTCTGGTGAGTAGTGCCTGGTGAGTAGTGCCTCAGTGCCTGGTGAGTAGTTCCTGGTGAGTAGTGCCTGGTGAGTAGTGGCTGGTGAGTAGTGCCTGGTGAGTAGTGGCTGGGGAGTAGTGCCTGGTGAGTAGTGCCTCAGTGTCTGGTAAGTAGTGGCTGGTGAGTAGTGCCTGGTGAGTAGTGCCTGGTGAGTAGTGCCTCAGTGCCTGGTGAGTAGTGCCTGGTGAGTAGTACCTGGTGAGTAGTGCCTGGTGAGTAGTGCCTGGTGAGTAGTGCCTGGTGAGTAGTGCCTGGTGAGTAGTGCCTCAGTGTCTGGTGAGTAGTGCCTCAGTGCCTGGTGAGCAGTGGCTCAGTGCCTGTTGAGTAGTGCCTCAGTGCCTGGTGAGTAGTGGCTCAGTGCCTGGTGAGTAGTGGCTCAGTGCCTGGTGAGTAGTGGCTCAGTGCCTGGTGAGTAGTGCCTCAGTGCCTGGTGAGTAGTGGCTGGTGAGTAGTGCCTCAGTGCCTGGTGAGTAGTGGCTGGTGAGTAGTGCCTCAGTGCCTGGTGAGTAGTGCCTCAGTGCCTGGTGAGTAGTGCCTGGTGAGTAGTGCCTGGTGAGTAGTGCCTGGTGAGTAGTGCCTGGTGAGTAGTGTCTGGTGAGTAGTGCCTCAGTGTCCAGTGAGTAGTGCCTCAGTGCCTGGTGAGCAGTGGCTCAGTGCCTGGTGAGTAGTGCCTCAGTGCCTGGTGAGTAGTGCCTCAGTGCCTGGTGAGTAGTGGCTCAGTGCCTGGTGAGTAGTGCCTCAGTGCCTGGTGAGTAGTGGCTCAGTGCCTGGTGAGTAGTGCCTCAGTGTCTGGTAAGTAGTGGCTGGTGAGTAGTGCCTGGTGAGTAGTGCCTCAGTGCCTGGTGAGTAGTGCCTCAGTGCCTGGTGAGTAGTGCCTCAGTGCCTGGTGAGTAGTGCCTCAGTGCCTGGTAAGTAGTGCCTGGTGAGTAGTGGCTCAGTGTCTGGTGAGTAGTGCCTCAGTGCCTGGTGAGTAGTGCCTCAGTGCCTGGTGAGTAGTGCCTCAGTGCCTGGTGAGTAGTGCCTCAGTGCCTGGTGAGTAGTGCCTCAGTGCCTGGTGAGTAGTGCCTGGTGAGTAGTGTCTGGTGAGTAGCGCCTCAGTGTCTGGTAAGTAGTGGCTGGTGAGTAGTGCCTCAGTGCCTGGTGAGTAGTGCCTCAGTGTCTGGTGAGTAGTGCCTCAGTGCCTGGTAAGTAGTGCCTCTGTGCCTGGTGATTAGTGCCTCAGTGCCTGGTGAGTAGTGCCTCAGTGTCTGGTAAGTAGTGGCTGGTGAGTAGTGCCTCAGTGCCTGGTGAGTAGTGCCTCAGTGTCTGGTGAGTAGTGCCTCAGTGCCTGGTGAGTAGTGCCTCAGTGCCTGGTGAGTAGTGCCTGGTGAGTAGTGTCTGGTGAGTAGTGGCTCAGTGTCTGGTAAGTAGTGGCTGGTGAGAAGTGCCTCTGTGTCTAGTAAGTAGTGCCTAGTGAGTAGTGCCTGGTGAGCAGTGGCTGGTGAGTAGTGTCTGGTGAGTAGTGCCTGGTGAGTAGTGCCTCAGTGCCTGGTGAGTAGTGCCTGGTGAGTAGTGCCTGGTGAGTAGTGGCTGGTGAGTAGTGCCTGGTGAGTAGTGGCTGGGGAGTAATGCCTGGTGAGTAGTGCCTCAGTGTCTGGTAAGTAGTGGCTGGTGAGTAGTGCCTGGTGAGTAGTGCCTCAGTGCCTGGTGAGTAGTGCCTCAGTGTCTGGTGAGTAGTGCCTCAGTGTCTGGTAAGTAGTGCCTGGTGAGTAGTGCCTGGTAAGTAGTGGCTGGTGAGTAGTGCCTCAGTGTCTGGTAAGTAGTGCCTGGTGAGTAGTGCCTCAGTGCCTGGTGAGTAGTGCCTGGTGAGTAGTGCCTCAGTGCCTGGTGAGTAGTGCCTGGTGAGTAGTGCCTGGTGAGTAGTGCCTGGTGAGTAGTGTCTGGTGAGTAGTGCCTGGTGAGTAGTGCCTCAGTGGCTGGTGAGTAGTGCCTGGTGAGTAGTGCCTCAGTGCCTGGTGAGTAGTGGCTGGTGAGTAGTGCCTCAGTGCCTGGTGAGTAGTGCCTGGTGAGTAGTGCCTGGTGAGTAGTGCCTGGTGAGTAGTGCCTGGTGAGTAGTGTCTGGTGAGTAGTGCCTGGTGAGTAGTGCCTCAGTGTCTGGTGAGTAGTGCCTGGTGAGTAGTGCCTGGTGAGTAGTGGCTGGTGAGTAGTGCCTGGTGAGTAGTGTCTGGTGAGTAGTGCCTCAGTGTCTGGTAAGTAGTGGCTGGTGAGTAGTGCCTCAGTGCCTGGTGAGTAGTGCCTCAGTGTCTGGTGAGTAGTGCCTCAGTGCCTGGTGAGTAGTGCCTCAGTGCCTGGTGAGTAGTGCCTGGTGAGTAGTGTCTGGTGAGTAGTGGCTCAGTGTCTGGTAAGTAGTGGCTGGTGAATAGTGCCTCTGTGTCTGGTAAGTAGTGCCTGGTGAGTAGTGCCTGGTGAGCAGTGGCTGGTGAGTAGTGTCTGGTGAGTAGTGCCTGGTGAGTAGTGCCTCAGTGCCTGGTGAGTAGTGCCTCAGTGCCTGGTGAGTAGTGCCTGGTGAGTAGTGCCTGGTGAGTAGTGGCTGGTGAGTAGTGCCTGGTGAGTAGTGGCTGGTGAGTAGTGCCTGGTGAGTAGTGCCTCAGTGTCTGGTAAGTAGTGCCTGGTGAGTAGTGCCTGGTGAGTAGTGCCTCAGTGTCTGGTGAGTAGTGCCTCAGTGTCTGGTAAGTAGTACCTGGTGAGTAGTGCCTGGTAAGTAGTGGCTGGTGAGTAGTGCCTCAGTGTCTGGTAAGTAGTGCCTGGTGAGTAGTGCCTGGTGAGTAGTGGCTGATGAGTAGTGTCTGGAGAATAGTGCCTGGTGAGTAGTGCCTCAGTGCCTGGTGAGTAGTTCCTGGTGAGTAGTGCCTGGTGAGTAGTGGCTGGTGAGTAGTGCCTGGTGAGTAGTGGCTGGGGAGTAGTGCCTGGTGAGTAGTGCCTCAGTGTCTGGTAAGTAGTGGCTGGTGAGTAGTGCCTGGTGAGTAGTGCCTCAGTGCCTGGTGAGTAGTTCCAGGTGAGCAGTGCCTCAGTGCCTGGTGAGTAGTGCCTGGTGAGTAGTACCTGGTGAGTAGTGCCTGGTGAGTAGTGCCTGGTGAGTAGTGCCTGGTGAGTAGTGCCTGGTGAGTAGTGCCTGGTGAGTAGTGTCTGGTGAGTAGTGCCTCAGTGTCTGGTGAGTAGTGCCTCAGTGCCTGGTGAGCAGTGGCTCAGTGCCTGTTGAGTAGTGCCTCAGTGCCTGGTGAGTAGTGGCTCAGTGCTTGGTGAGTAGTGGCTCAGTGCCTGGTGAGTAGTGGCTCAGTGCCTGGTGAGTAGTGCCTCAGTGCCTGGTGAGTAGTGGCTGGTGAGTAGTGCCTCAGTGCCTGGTGAGTAGTGCCTCAGTGCCTGATGAGTAGTGCCTGGTGAGTAGTGCCTGGTGAGTAGTGCCTGGTGAGTAGTGTCTGGTGAGTAGTGCCTCAGTGTCTAGTGAGTAGTGCCTCAGTGCCTGGTGAGCAGTGGCTCAGTGCCTGGTGAGTAGTGCCTCAGTGCCTGGTGAGTAGTGCCTCAGTGTCTGGTAAGTAGTGGCTTGTGAGTAGTGCCTCAGTGCCTGGTAAGTAGTGCCTGGTGAGTAGTGGCTCAGTGTCTGGTGAGTAGTGGCTCAGTGTCTGGTGAGTAGTGCCTCAGTGTCTGGTGAGTAGTGCCTCAGTGCCTGGTGAGTAGTGCCTCAGTGTCTGGTGAGTAGTGCCTCAGTGCCTGGTGAGTAGTGCCTCAGTGCCTGGTGAGTAGTGCCTCAGTGCATGGTGAGTAGTGGCTGGTGAGTAGTGCCTCAGTGCCTGGTGAGTAGTGGCTCAGTGCCTGGTGAGTAGTGCCTGGTGAGTAGTGCCTCAGTGCCTGGTGAGTAGTGCCTCAGTGCCTGGTGAGTAGTGGCTGGTGAGTAGTGCCTGGTGAGTAGTGCCTCAGTGCCTGGTGAGTAGTGCCTCAGTGCCTGGTGAGTAGTGCCTCAGTGCCTGGTGAGTAGTGCCTCAGTGCCTGGTGAGTAGTGCCTCAGTGCCTGGTGAGTAGTGCCTGGTGAGTAGTGCCTCAGTGCCTGGTGAGTAGTGCCTGGTGAGTAGTGCCTGGTGAGTAGAGCCTCAGTGCCTGGTGAGTAGTGCCTCAGTGTCTGGTGAGTAGTGTCTGATGAGTAGTGCCTGGTGAGTAGTGCCTCAGTGCCTGGTGAGTAGTGCCTCAGTGGCTGGTGAGTAGTGCCTGGTGAGTAGTGCCTCAGTGCCTGGTGAGTAGTGCCTCAGTGGCTGGTGAGTAGTGCCTGGTGAGTAGTGCCTGGTGAGTAGTGCCTCAGTGCCTGGTGAGTAGTGCCTAGTGAGTAGTGCCTCAGTGGCTGTTGAGTAGTGCCTGGTGAGTAGTGCCTCAGTGCCTGGTGAGTAGTGCCTGGTGAGTAGTGCCGTAGTGCCTGGTGAGTAGTGCCTCAGTGCCTGGTGAGTAGTGCCTCAGTGGCTGTTGAGTAGTGCCTGGTGAGTAGTGTCTCAGTGGCTGGTGAGTAGTGCCTGGTGAGTAGTGCCTCAGTGCCTGGTGAGTAGTGCCTCAGTGGCTGGTGAGTAGTGCCTGGTGAGTAGTGCCTGGTGAGTAGTGCCTGGTGAGTAGTGCCTCAGTGCCTGGTGAGTAGTGCCTAGTGAGTAGTGCCTCAGTGGCTGTTGAGTAGTGCCTGGTGAGTAGTGCCTCAGTGCCTGGTGAGTAGTGCCTGGTGAGTAGTGCCTGGTGAGTAGTGCCTCAGTGCCTGGTGAGTAGTGCCTAGTGAGTAGTGCCTCAGTGGCTGGTGAGCAGTGCCTGGTGAGTAGTGCCTCAGTGCCTGGTGAGTAGTGCCTGGTGAGTAGTGCCTCAGTGGCTGGTGAGTAGTGCCTGGTGAGTAGTGCCTCAGTGCCTGGTGAGTAGTGCCAGGTGGGTAGTGCCTCAGTGCCTGGTGAGTAGTGCCTGGTGAGTAGTGCCTGGTGAGTAGTGCCTGGTGAGTAGTGCCTCAGTGCCTGGTGAGTAGTGCCTGGTGAGTAGTGTCTGGTGAGTAGTGTCTGGTGAGTAGTGCCTGGTGAGTAGTGCCTGGTGAGTAGTGCCTCAGTGCCTGGTGAGTAGTGCCTCAGTGCCTGGTGAGTAGTGCCTCAGTGCCTGGTGAGTAGTGCCTCAGTGTCTGGTTAGTAGTGCCTGGTGAGTAGTGCCTGGTGAGTAGTGCCTCAGTGCCTGGTGAGTAGTGCCTGGTGAGTAGTGCCTGGTGAGTAGTGCCTCAGTGCCTGGTGAGTAGTGGCTTGTGAGTAGTGACTGGTGAGTAGTGCCTCAGTGCCTGGTGAGTAGTGCCTCAGTGGCTGGTGAGTAGTGCCTGGTGAGTAGTGCCTGGTGAGTAGTGCCTCAGTGCCTGGTGAGTAGTGCCTAGTGAGTAGTGCCTCAGTGGCTGTTGAGTAGTGCCTGGTGAGTAGTGCCTCAGTGCCTGGTGAGTAGTGCCTGGTGAGTAGTGCCTGGTGAGTAGTGCCTCAGTGCCTGGTGAGTAGTGCCTAGTGAGTAGTGCCTCAGTGGCTGTTGAGTAGTGCCTGGTGAGTAGTGCCTCAGTGGCTGGTGAGTAGTGCCTGGTGAGTAGTGCCTCAGTGCCTGGTGAGTAGTGCCTCAGTGGCTGGTGAGTAGTGCCTGGTGAGTAGTGCCTGGTGAGTAGTGCCTGGTGAGTAGTGCCTCAGTGCCTGGTGAGTAGTGCCTAGTGAGTAGTGCCTCAGTGGCTGTTGAGTAGTGCCTGGTGAGTAGTGCCTCAGTGCCTGGTGAGTAGTGCCTGGTGAGTAGTGCCTGGTGAGTAGTGCCTCAGTGCCTGGTGAGTAGTGCCTAGTGAGTAGTGCCTCAGTGGCTGGTGAGCAGTGCCTGGTGAGTAGTGCCTCAGTGCCTGGTGAGTAGTGCCTGGTGAGTAGTGCCTCAGTGGCTGGTGAGTAGTGCCTGGTGAGTAGTGCCTCAGTGCCTGGTGAGTAGTGCCAGGTGGGTAGTGCCTCAGTGCCTGGTGAGTAGTGCCTGGTGAGTAGTGCCTGGTGAGTAGTGCCTGGTGAGTAGTGCCTCAGTGCCTGGTGAGTAGTGCCTGGTGAGTAGTGTCTGGTGAGTAGTGTCTGGTGAGTAGTGCCTGGTGAGTAGTGCCTGGTGGGTAGTGCCTCAGTGCCTGGTGAGTAGTGCCTCAGTGCCTGGTGAGTAGTGCCTCAGTACCTGGTGAGTAGTGCCTCAGTGTCTGGTTAGTAGTGCCTGGTGAGTAGTGCCTGGTGAGTAGTGCCTCAGTACCTGGTGAGTAGTGCCTGGTGAGTAGTGCCTCAGTGCCTGGTGAGTAGTGGCTTGTGAGTAGTGACTGGTGAGTAGTGCCTCAGTGCCTGGTGAGTAGTGCCTCAGTGCCTGGTGAGTAGTGCCTCAGTTCCTGGTGAGTAGTGCCTCAGTGTCTGGTGAGTAGTGCCTCAGTGTCTGGTGAGTAGTGCCTCAGTGCCTGGTGAGTAGTGGCTCAGTGCCTGGTGAGTAGTGCCTCAGTGTCTGGTGAGTAGTGCCTCAGTGTCTGGTGAGTAGTGCCTCAGTGCCTGGTGAGTAGTGGCTCAGTGCCTGGTGAGTAGTGCCTCAGTGTCTGGTGAGTAGTGCCTCAGTGTCTGGTAAGTAGTACCTGGTGAGTAGTGCCTGGTAAGTAGTGGCTGGTGAGTAGTGCCTCAGTGTCTGGTAAGTAGTGCCTGGTGAGTAGTGCCTGGTGAGTAGTGGCTGATGAGTAGTGTCTGGAGAATAGTGCCTGGTGAGTAGTGCCTCAGTGCCTGGTGAGTAGTTCCTGGTGAGTAGTGCCTGGTGAGTAGTGGCTGGTGAGTAGTGCCTGGTGAGTAGTGGCTGGGGAGTAGTGCCTGGTGAGTAGTGCCTCAGTGTCTGGTAAGTAGTGGCTGGTGAGTAGTGCCTGGTGAGTAGTGCCTCAGTGCCTGGTGAGTAGTTCCAGGTGAGCAGTGCCTCAGTGCCTGGTGAGTAGTGCCTGGTGAGTAGTACCTGGTGAGTAGTGCCTGGTGAGTAGTGCCTGGTGAGTAGTGCCTGGTGAGTAGTGCCTGGTGAGTAGTGTCTGGTGAGTAGTGCCTCAGTGTCTGGTGAGTAGTGCCTCAGTGCCTGGTGAGCAGTGGCTCAGTGCCTGTTGAGTAGTGCCTCAGTGCCTGGTGAGTAGTGGCTCAGTGCCTGGTGAGTAGTGGCTCAGTGCCTGGTGAGTAGTGGCTCAGTGCCTGGTGAGTAGTGCCTCAGTGCCTGGTGAGTAGTGGCTGGTGAGTAGTGCCTCAGTGCCTGGTGAGTAGTGGCTGGTGAGTAGTGCCTCAGTGCCTGGTGAGTAGTGCCTCAGTGCCTGATGAGTAGTGCCTGGTGAGTAGTGCCTGGTGAGTAGTGCCTGGTGAGTAGTGTCTGGTGAGTAGTGCCTCAGTGTCTAGTGAGTAGTGCCTCAGTGCCTGGTGAGCAGTGGCTCAGTGCCTGGTGAGTAGTGCCTCAGTGCCTGGTGAGTAGTGCCTCAGTGTCTGGTAAGTAGTGGCTTGTGAGTAGTGCCTCAGTGCCTGGTAAGTAGTGCCTGGTGAGTAGTGGCTCAGTGTCTGGTGAGTAGTGGCTCAGTGTCTGGTGAGTAGTGCCTCAGTGTCTGGTGAGTAGTGCCTCAGTGCCTGGTGAGTAGTGCCTCAGTGTCTGGTGAGTAGTGCCTCAGTGCCTGGTGAGTAGTGCCTCAGTGCCAGGTGAGTAGTGCCTCAGTGCATGGTGAGTAGTGGCTGGTGAGTAGTGCCTCAGTGCCTGGTGAGTAGTGGCTCAGTGCCTGGTGAGTAGTGCCTGGTGAGTAGTGCCTCAGTGCCTGGTGAGTAGTGCCTCAGTGCCTGGTGAGTAGTGGCTGGTGAGTAGTGCCTGGTGAGTAGTGCCTCAGTGCCTGGTGAGTAGTGCCTCAGTGCCTGGTGAGTAGTGCCTCAGTGCCTGGTGAGTAGTGCCTCAGTGCCTGGTGAGTAGTGCCTCAGTGCCTGGTGAGTAGTGCCTCAGTGCCTGGTGAGTAGTGCCTGGTGAGTAGTGCCTCAGTGCCTGGTGAGTAGTGCCTGGTGAGTAGTGCCTGGTGAGTAGAGCCTCAGTGCCTGGTAAGTAGTGCCTCAGTGTCTGGTGAGTAGTGTCTGATGTGTAGTGCCTGGTGAGTAGTGCCTCAGTGCCTGGTGAGTAGTGCCTCAGTGGCTGGTGAGTAGTGCCTGGTGAGTAGTTCCTCAGTGCCTGGTGAGTAGTGCCTCAGTGGCTGGTGAGTAGTGCCTGGTGAGTAGTGCCTGGTGAGTAGTGCCTCAGTGCCTGGTGAGTAGTGCCTAGTGAGTAGTGCCTCAGTGGCTGTTGAGTAGTGCCTGGTGAGTAGTGCCTCAGTGCCTGGTGAGTAGTGCCTGGTGAGTAGTGCCTCAGTGCCTGGTGAGTAGTGCCTAGTGAGTAGTGCCTCAGTGACTGTTGAGTAGTGCCTGGTGAGTAGTGCCTCAGTGGCTGGTGAGTAGTGCCTGGTGAGTAGTGCCTCAGTGCCTGGTGAGTAGTGCCTCAGTGGCTGGTGAGTAGTGCCTGGTGAGTAGTGCCTGGTGAGTAGTGCCTCAGTGCCTGGTGAGTAGTGCCTAGTGAGTAGTGCCTCAGTGGCTGTTGAGTAGTGCCTGGTGAGTAGTGCCTCAGTGCCTGGTGAGTAGTGCCTGGTGAGTAGTGCCTGGTGAGTAGTGCCTCAGTGCCTGGTGAGTAGTGCCTAGTGAGTAGTGCCTCAGTGGCTGGTGAGCAGTGCCTGGTGAGTAGTGCCTCAGTGCCTGGTGAGTAGTGCCTGGTGAGTAGTGCCTCAGTGGCTGGTGAGTAGTGCCTGGTGAGTAGTGCCTCAGTGCCTGGTGAGTAGTGCCAGGTGAGTAGTGCCTCAGTGCCTGGTGAGTAGTGCCTGGTGAGTAGTGCCTGGTGAGTAGTGCCTGGTGAGTAGTGCCTCAGTGCCTGGTGAGTAGTGCCTGGTGAGTAGTGTCTGGTGAGTAGTGTCTGGTGAGTAGTGCCTGGTGAGTAGTGCCTGGTGAGTAGTGCCTCAGTGCCTGGTGAGTAGTGCCTCAGTGCCTGGTGAGTAGTGCCTCAGTGCCTGGTGAGTAGTGCCTCAGTGTCTGGTTAGTATTGCCTGGTGAGTAGTGCCTGGTGAGTAGTGCCTCAGTGCCTGGTGAGTAGTGCCTGGTGAGTAGTGCCTGGTGAGTAGTGCCTGGTGAGTAGTGCCTGGTGAGTAGTGGCTTGTGAGTAGTGACTGGTGAGTAGTGCCTCAGTGCCTGGTGAGTAGTGCCTCAGTGCCTGGTGAGTAGTGCCTCAGTTCCTGGTGAGTAGTGCCTCAGTGTCTGGTGAGTAGTGCCTCAGTGTCTGGTGAGTAGTGCCTCAGTGCCTGGTGAGTAGTGGCTCAGTGCCTGGTGAGTAGTGCCTCAGTGTCTGGTGAGTAGTGCCTCAGTGCCTGGTGAGTAGTGCCTCAGTGCCTGGTGAGTAGTGCCTGGTGAGTAGTGTCTGGTGAGTAGTGCCTCAGTGTCTGGTAAGTAGTGGCTGGTGAGTAGTGCCTCAGTGCCTGGTGAGTAGTGCCTCAGTGTCTGGTGAGTAGTGCCTCAGTGCCTGGTAAGTAGTGCCTCAGTGCCTGGTGAGTAGTGCCTCAGTGCCTGGTGAGTAGTGTCTGGTGAGTAGTGCCTCGGTGTCTGGTAAGTAGTGACTGGTGAGTAGTGCCTCAGTGCCTGGTGAGTAGTGCCTCAGTGTCTGGTGAGTAGTGGCTGGTGAGTAGTGCCTCAGTGCCTGGTGAGTAGTGCCTCAGTGCCTGGTGAGTAGTGCCTAGTGAGTAGTGCCTCAGTGGCTGTTGAGTAGTGCCTGGTGAGTAGTGCCTCAGTGGCTGGTGAGTAGTGCCTGGTGAGTAGTGCCTCAGTGCCTGGTGAGTAGTGCCTCAGTGGCTGGTGAGTAGTGCCTGGTGAGTAGTGCCTGGTGAGTAGTGCCTGGTGAGTAGTGCCTCAGTGCCTGGTGAGTAGTGCCTAGTGAGTAGTGCCTCAGTGGCTGTTGAGTAGTGCCTGGTGAGTAGTGCCTCAGTGCCTGGTGAGTAGTGCCTGGTGAGTAGTGCCTGGTGAGTAGTGCCTCAGTGCCTGGTGAGTAGTGCCTAGTGAGTAGTGCCTCAGTGGCTGGTGAGCAGTGCCTGGTGAGTAGTGCCTCAGTGCCTGGTGAGTAGTGCCTGGTGAGTAGTGCCTCAGTGGCTGGTGAGTAGTGCCTGGTGAGTAGTGCCTCAGTGCCTGGTGAGTAGTGCCAGGTGAGTAGTGCCTCAGTGCCTGGTGAGTAGTGCCTGGTGAGTAGTGCCTGGTGAGTAGTGCCTGGTGAGTAGTGCCTGGTGAGTAGTGCCTCAGTGCCTGGTGAGTAGTGCCTGGTGAGTAGTGTCTGGTGAGTAGTGTCTGGTGAGTAGTGCCTGGTGAGTAGTGCCTGGTGAGTAGTGCCTCAGTGCCTGGTGAGTAGTGCCTCAGTGCCTGGTGAGTAGTGCCTCAGTGCCTGGTGAGTAGTGCCTCAGTGTCTGGTTAGTATTGCCTGGTGAGTAGTGCCTGGTGAGTAGTGCCTCAGTGCCTGGTGAGTAGTGCCTGGTGAGTAGTGCCTGGTGAGTAGTGCCTGGTGAGTAGTGCCTCAGTGCCTGGTGAGTAGTGGCTTGTGAGTAGTGACTGGTGAGTAGTGCCTCAGTGCCTGGTGAGTAGTGCCTCAGTGCCTGGTGAGTAGTGCCTCAGTTCCTGGTGAGTAGTGCCTCAGTGTCTGGTGAGTAGTGCCTCAGTGTCTGGTGAGTAGTGCCTCAGTGCCTGGTGAGTAGTGGCTCAGTGCCTGGTGAGTAGTGCCTCAGTGTCTGGTGAGTAGTGCCTCAGTGTCTGGTGAGTAGTGCCTCAGTGCCTGGTGAGTAGTGGCTCAGTGCCTGGTGAGTAGTGCCTCAGTGTCTGGTGAGTAGTGCCTCAGTGCCTGGTGAGTAGTGCCTCAGTGCCTGGTGAGTAGTGCCTGGTGAGTAGTGTCTGGTGAGTAGTGCCTCAGTGTCTGGTAAGTAGTGGCTGGTGAGTAGTGCCTCAGTGCCTGGTGAGTAGTGCCTCAGTGTCTGGTGAGTAGTGCCTCAGTGCCTGGTAAGTAGTGCCTCAGTGCCTGGTGAGTAGTGCCTCAGTGCCTGGTGAGTAGTGTCTGGTGAGTAGTGCCTCGGTGTCTGGTAAGTAGTGGCTGGTGAGTAGTGCCTCAGTGCCTGGTGAGTAGTACCTCAGTGTCTGGTGAGTAGTGGCTGGTGAGTAGTGCCTCAGTGCCTGGTGAGTAGTGCCTCAGTGCCTGGTGAGTAGTGCCTCAGTGTCTGGTGAGTAGTGGCTGGTGAGTAGTGCCTGGTGAGCAGTGCCTCAGTGCCTGGTGAGTAGTGCCTCAGTGCCTGGTAAGTAGTGCCTGGTGAGTAGTGGCTCAGTGTCTGGTGAGTAGTGCCTCAGTGCCTGGTGAGTAGTGCCTCAGTGCCTGGTGAGTAGTGCCTCAGTGCCTGGTGAGTAGTGCCTCAGTGCCTGGTGAGTAGTGCCTCAGTGCCTGGTGAGTAGTGCCTCAGTGCCTGGTAAGTAGTGCCTGGTGAGTAGTGGCTCAGTGCCTGGTGAGTAGTGCCTCAGTGCCTGGTAAGTAGTGCCTGGTGAGTAGTGGCTCAGTGTCTGGTGAGTAGTGCCTCAGTGCCTGGTGAGTAGTGCCTCAGTGCCTGGTGAGTAGTGCCTCAGTGCCTGGTGAGTAGTGCCTCAGTGCCTGGTGAGTAATGCCTGGTGAGTAGTGTCTGGTGAGTAGTGCCTCAGTGTCTGGTAAGTAGTGGCTGGTGAGTAGTACCTCAGTGCCTGGTGAGTAGTGCCTCAGTGTCTGGTGAGTAGTGCCTCAGTGCCTGGTAAGTAGTGCCTCAGTGCCTGGTGAGTAGTGCTTGGTGAGTAGTGTCTGGTGAGTAGTGCCTCAGTGTCTGGTAAGTAGTGGCTGGTGAGTAGTGCCTCAGTGCCTGGTGAGTAGTGCCTCAGTGTCTGGTGAGTAGTGCCTCAGTGCCTGGTGAGTAGTGCCTCAGTGCCTGGTGAGTAGTGCCTGGTGAGTAGTGTCTGATGAGTAGTGGCTCAGTGTCTGGTAAGTAGTGGCTGGTGAGAAGTGCCTCTGTGTCTGGTAAGTAGTGCCTGGTGAGTAGTGCCTGGTGAGCAGTGGCTGGTGAGTAGTGCCTCAGTGCCTGGTGAGTAGTGCCTGGTGAGTAGTGCCTGGTGAGTAGTGGCTGGTGAGTAGTGCCTGGTGAGTAGTGGCTGGTGAGTAGTGCCTGGTGAGTAGTGCCTCAGTGTCTGGTAAGTAGTGCCTGGTGAGTAGTGCCTGGTGAGTAGTGCCTCAGTGTCTGGTGAGTAGTGCCTCAGTGTCTGGTAAGTAGTGCCTGGTGAGTAGTGCCTGGTAAGTAGTGGCTGGTGAGTAGTGCCTCAGTGTCTGGTAAGTAGTGCCTGGTGAGTAGTGTCTGGTGAGTAGTGGCTCAGTGTCTGGTAAGTAGTGGCTGGTGAATAGTGCCTCTGTGTCTGGTAAGTAGTGCCTGGTGAGTAGTGGCTGATGAGTAGTGTCTGGTGAGTAGTGCCTGGTGAGTAGTGCCTCAGTGCCTGGTGAGTAGTTCCTGGTGAGTAGTGCCTGGTGAGTAGTGGCTGGTGAGTAGTGCCTGGTGAGTAGTGGCTGGGGAGTAGTGCCTGGTGAGTAGTGCCTCAGTGTCTGGTAAGTAGTGGCTGGTGAGTAGTGCCTGGTGAGTAGTGCCTCAGTGCCTGGTGAGTAGTGCCTGGTGAGCAGTGCCTCAGTGCCTGGTGAGTAGTGTCTGGTGAGTAGTACCTGGTGAGTAGTGCCTGGTGAGTAGTGCCTGGTGAGTAGTGCCTGGTGAGTAGTGCCTGGTGAGTAGTGCCTGGTGAGTAGTGCCTGGTGAGTAGTGTCTGGTGAGTAGTGCCTCAGTGCCTGGTGAGCAGTGGCTCAGTGCCTGTTGAGTAGTGCCTCAGTGCCTGGTGAGTAGTGGCTCAGTGACTGGTAAATAGTGGCTCAGTGCCTGGTGAGTAGTGGCTCAGTGCCTGGTGAGTAGTGCCTCAGTGCCTGGTGAGTAGTGGCGGGTGAGTAGTGCCTCAGTGTCTAGTGAGTAGTGCCTCAGTGCCTGGTGAGCAGTGGCTCAGTGCCTGGTGAGTAGTGCCTCAGTGCCTGGTGAGTAGTGCCTCAGTGCCTGGTGAGTAGTGGCTCAGTGCCTGGTGAGTAGTGCCTCAGTGCCTGGTGAGTAGTGGCTCAGTGCCTGGTGAGTAGTGCCTCAGTGTCTGGTAAGTAGTGGCTGGTGAGTAGTGCCTGGTGAGTAGTGCCTCAGTGCCTGGTGAGTAGTGCCTCAGTGCCTGGTGAGTAGTGCCTCAGTGCCTGGTGAGTAGTGCCTCAGTGCCTGGTAAGTAGTGCCTGGTGAGTAGTGGCTCAGTGTCTGGTGAGTAGTGCCTCAGTGCCTGGTGAGTAGTGCCTCAGTGCCTGGTGAGTAGTGCCTCAGTGCCTGGTGAGTAGTGCCTCAGAGCCTGGTGAGTAGTGCCTCAGTGCCTGGTGAGTAGTGCCTGGTGAGTAGTGTCTGGTGAGTAGCGCCTCAGTGTCTGGTAAGTAGTGGCTGGTGAGTAGTGCCTCAGTGCCTGGTGAGTAGTGCCTCAGTGTCTGGTGAGTAGTGCCTCAGTGCCTGGTAAGTAGTGCCTCAGTGCCTGGTGAGTAGTGCCTCAGTGCCTGGTGAGTAGTGCCTCAGTGTCTGGTAAGTAGTGGCTGGTGAGTACTGCCTCAGTGCCTGGTGAGTAGTGCCTCAGTGCCTGGTGAGTAGTGCCTCAGTGCCTGGTGAGTAGTGCCTCAGTGCCTGGTAAGTAGTGCCTGGTGAGTAGTGGCTCAGTGTCTGGTGAGTAGTGCCTCAGTGCCTGGTGAGTAGTGCCTCAGTGCCTGGTGAGTAGTGCCTCAGTGCCTGGTGAGTAGTGCCTCAGTGCCTGGTGAGTAGTGCCTGGTGAGTAGTGTCTGGTGAGTAGTGCCTCAGTGTCTGGTAAGTAGTGGCTGGTGAGTAGTGCCTCAGTGCCTGGTGAGTAGTGCCTCAGTGTCTGGTGAGTAGTGCCTCAGTGCCTGGTAAGTAGTGCCTCAGTGCCTGGTGAGTAGTGCCTCAGTGCCTGGTGAGTAGTGCCTGGTGAGTAGTGTCTGGTGAGTAGTGCCTCAGTGTCTGGTAAGTAGTGGCTGGTGAGTAGTGCCTCAGTGCCTGGTGAGTAGTGCCTCAGTGTCTGGTGAGTAGTGCCTCAGTGCCTGGTGAGTAGTGCCTCAGTGCCTGGTGAGTAGTGCCTGGTGAGTAGTGTCTGGTGAGTAGTGGCTCAGTGTCTGGTAAGTAGTGGCTGGTGAGAAGTGCCTCTGTGTCTGGTAAGTAGTGCCTGGTGAGTAGTGCCTGGTGAGCAGTGGCTGGTGAGTAGTGCCTCAGTGTCTGGTGAGTAGTGCCTCAGTGCCTGGTGAGTAGTGCCTCAGTGTCTGGTGAGTAGTGCCTCAGTGCCTGGTGAGTAGTGCCTCAGTGCCTGGTGAGTAGTGCCTCAGAGCCTGGTGAGTAGTGCCTCAGTGCCTGGTGAGTAGTGCCTGGTGAGTAGTGTCTGGTGAGTAGCGCCTCAGTGTCTGGTAAGTAGTGGCTGGTGAGTAGTGCCTCAGTGCCTGGTGAGTAGTGCCTCAGTGTCTGGTGAGTAGTGCCTCAGTGCCTGGTAAGTAGTGCCTCAGTGCCTGGTGAGTAGTGCCTCAGTGCCTGGTGAGTAGTGCCTCAGTGTCTGGTAAGTAGTGGCTGGTGAGTACTGCCTCAGTGCCTGGTGAGTAGTGCCTCAGTGTCTGGTGAGTAGTGCCTCAGTGTCTGGTAAGTAGTGGCTGGTGAGTACTGCCTCAGTGCCTGGTGAGTAGTGCCTCAGTGCCTGGTGAGTAGTGCCTCAGTGCCTGGTGAGTAGTGCCTCAGTGCCTGGTGAGTAGTGCCTGGTGAGTAGTGTCTGGTGAGTAGTGCCTCAGTGTCTGGTAAGTAGTGGCTGGTGAGTAGTGCCTCAGTGCCTGGTGAGTAGTGCCTCAGTGTCTGGTGAGTAGTGCCTCAGTGCCTGGTAAGTAGTGCCTCAGTGCCTGGTGAGTAGTGCCTCAGTGCCTGGTGAGTAGTGCCTGGTGAGTAGTGTCTGGTGAGTAGTGCCTCAGTGTCTGGTAAGTAGTGGCTGGTGAGTAGTGCCTCAGTGCCTGGTGAGTAGTGCCTCAGTGTCTGGTGAGTAGTGCCTCAGTGCCTGGTGAGTAGTGCCTCAGTGCCTGGTGAGTAGTGCCTGGTGAGTAGTGTCTGGTGAGTAGTGGCTCAGTGTCTGGTAAGTAGTGGCTGGTGAGAAGTGCCTCTGTGTCTGGTAAGTAGTGCCTGGTGAGTAGTGCCTGGTGAGCAGTGGCTGGTGAGTAGTGCCTCAGTGTCTGGTGAGTAGTGCCTCAGTGCCTGGTGAGTAGTGCCTCAGTGCCTGGTGAGTAGTGCCTGG
Organism: Procambarus clarkii; assembly: GCF_040958095.1. Classification (NCBI taxonomy): domain Eukaryota; kingdom Metazoa; phylum Arthropoda; class Malacostraca; order Decapoda; family Cambaridae; genus Procambarus; species Procambarus clarkii. The sequence continues at coordinate 34,050,979 of NC_091193.1, forward strand.
TGAGTAGTGCCTGGTGAGTAGTGGCTGGTGAGTAGTGCCTGGTGAGTAGTGCCTGGTGAGTAGTGCCTCAGTGTCTGGTAAGTAGTGCCTGGTGAGTAGTGCCTGGTGAGTAGTGCCTCAGTGTCTGGTGAGTAGTGCCTCAGTGTCAGTAAGTAGTACCTGGTAAGTAGTGCCTGGTAAGTAGTGGCTGGTGAGTAGTGCCTCAGTGTCTGGTAAGTAGTGCCTGGTGAGTAGTGCCTGGTGAGTAGTGGCTGATGAGTAGTGTCTGGTGAGTAGTGCCTGGTGAGTAGTGCCTCAGTGCCTGGTGAGTAGTTCCTGGTGAGTAGTGCCTGGTGAGTAGTGGCTGGTGAGTAGTGCCTGGTGAGTAGTGCCTCAGTGCCTGGTGAGTAGTGCCTGGTGAGTAGTGCCTCAGTGCCTGGTGAGTAGTGCCTGGTGAGTAGTGCCTCAGTGCCTGGTGAGTAGTGCCTGGTGAGTAGTACCTGGTGAGTAGTGCCTGGTGAGTAGTGCCTGGTGAGTAGTGCCTGGTGAGTAGTGCCTGGTGAGTAGTGCCTCAGTGTCTGGTGAGTAGTGCCTCAGTGCCTGGTGAGCAGTGGCTCAGTGCCTGTTGAGTAGTGCCTCAGTGCCTGGTGAGTAGTGGCTCAGTGTCTGGTGAGTAGTGCCTCAGTGCCTGGTGAGTAGTGGCTGGTGAGTAGTGCCTCAGTGCCTGGTGAGTAGTGGCTCAGTGCCTGGTGAGTAGTGCCTGGTGAGTAATGAGTCAGTGCCTGGTGAGTAGTGCCTCAGTGCCTGGTGAGAAGTGGCTGGTGAGTAGTGCCTGGTGAGTAGTGCCTCAGTGCCTGGTGAGTAGTGCCTCAGTGCCTGGTGAGTAGTGCCTCAGTGCCTGGTGAGTAGTGCCTCAGTGCCTGGTGAGTAGTGCCTCAGTGTCTGGTAAGTAGTGGCTGGTGAGTAGTGCCTGGTGAGTAGAGCCTCAGTGCCTGGTGAGTAGTGCCTCAGTGCCTGGTGAGTAGTGCCTCAGTGCCTGGTGAGTAGTGCCTCAGTGCCTGGTAAGTAGTGCCTGGTGAGTAGTGGCTCAGTGTCTGGTGAGTAGTGCCTCAGTGCCTGGTTAGTAGTGCCTGGTAAGTAGTGGCTGGTGAGTAGTGCCTCAGTGCCTGGTGAGTAATGCCTCAGTGTCTGGTGAGTAGTGCCTCAGTCCCTGGTGAGTAGTGCCTCAGTGCCTGGTGAGTAGTGCCTCAGTGCCTGGTGAGTAGTGGCTCAGTGCCTGGCGAGTAGTGCCTCAGTGTCTGGTAAGTAGTGGCTGGTGAGTAGTGCCTGGTGAGTAGTGCCTCAGTGCCTGGTGAGTAGTGCCTCAGTGCCTGGTGAGTAGTGCCTCAGTGCCTGGTGAGTAGTGCCTCAGTGCCTGGTAAGTAGTGCCTGGTGAGTAGTGGCTCAGTGTCTGGTGAGTAGTGCCTCAGTGCCTGGTGAGTAGTGCCTCAGTGCCTGGTGAGTAGTGCCTCAGTGCCTGGTGAGTAGTGCCTCAGTGTCTGGTGAGTAGTGCCTCAGTGCCTGGTGAGTAGTGCCTGGTGAGTAGTGTCTGGTGAGTAGCGCCTCAGTGTCTGGTAAGTAGTGGCTGGTGAGTAGTGCCTCAGTGCGTGGTGAGTAGTGCCTCAGTGTCTGGTGAGTAGTGCCTCAGTGCCTGGTGAGTAGTGCCTCAGTGTCTGGTGAGTAGTGCCTCAGTGCCTGGTGAGTAGTGCCTCAGTGCCTGGTGAGTAGTGCCTGGTGAGTAGTGTCTGGTGAGTAGTGGCTCAGTGTCTGGTAAGTAGTGGCTGGTGAGAAGTGCCTCTGTGTCTGGTAAGTAGTGCCTGGTGAGTAGTGCCTGGTGAGCAGTGGCTGGTGAGTAGTGTCTAGTGAGTAGTGCCTGGTGAGTAGTGCCTCAGTGCCTGGTGAGTAGTGCCTGGTGAGTAGTGCCTGGCGAGTAGTGGCTGGTGAGTAGTGCCTGGTGAGTAGTGGCTGGTGAGTAGTGCCTGGTGAGTAGTGCCTGGTGAGTAGTGCCTGGTGAGTAGTGCCTCAGTGTCTGGTGAGTAGTGCCTCAGTGTCTGGTAAGTAGTACCTGGTAAGTAGTGCCTGGTAAGTAGTGGCTGGTGAGTAGTGCCTCAGTGTCTGGTAAGTAGTGCCTGGTGAGTAGTGCCTGGTGAGTAGTGGCTGATGAGTAGTGTCTGGTGAGTAGTGCCTGGTGAGTAGTGCCTCAGTGCCTGGTGAGTAGTTCCTGGTGAGTAGTGCCTGGTGAGTAGTGGCTGGTGAGTAGTGCCTGGTGAGTAGTGCCTCAGTGCCTGGTGAGTAGTGCCTGGTGAGTAGTGCCTGGTGAGTAGTGCCTCAGTGCCTGGTGAGTAGTGCCTGGTGAGTAGTGCCTCAGTGCCTGGTGAGTAGTGCCTGGTGAGTAGTACCTGGTGAGTAGTGCCTGGTGAGTAGTGCCTGGTGAGTAGTGCCTGGTGAGTAGTGCCTGGTGAGTAGTGCCTCAGTGTCTGGTGAGTAGTGCCTCAGTGCCTGGTGAGCAGTGGCTCAGTGCCTGTTGAGTAGTGCCTCAGTGCCTGGTGAGTAGTGGCTCAGTGTCTGGTGAGTAGTGCCTCAGTGCCTGGTGAGTAGTGGCTGGTGAGTAGTGCCTCAGTGCCTGGTGAGTAGTGGCTCAGTGCCTGGTGAGTAGTGCCTGGTGAGTAATGCCTCAGTGCCTGGTGAGTAGTGCCTCAGTGCCTGGTGAGTAGTGGCTGGTGAGTAGTGCCTGGTGAGTAGTGGCTGGTGAGTAGTGCCTGGTGAGTAGTGCCTCAGTGCCTGGTGAGTAGTGCCTCAGTGCCTGGTGGGTAGTGCCTCAGTGCCTGGTGAGTAGTGCCTCAGTGCCTGGTGAGTAGTGCCTCAGTGCCTGGTGAGTAGTGCCTCAGTGTCTGGTAAGTAGTGGCTGGTGAGTAGAGCCTCAGTGCCTGGTGAGTAGTGCCTCAGTGCCTGGTGAGTAGTGCCTCAGTGCCTGGTGAGTAGTGCCTCAGTGCCTGGTAAGTAGTGCCTGGTGAGTAGTGGCTCAGTGTCTGGTGAGTAGTGCCTCAGTGCCTGGTTAGTAGTGCCTGGTAAGTAGTGGCTGGTGAGTAGTGCCTCAGTGCCTGGTGAGTAATGCCTCAGTGTCTGGTGAGTAGTGCCTCAGTGCCTGGTGAGTAGTGCCTCAGTGCCTGGTGAGTAGTGGCTCAGTGCCTGGTGAGTAGTGCCTCAGTGTCTGGTAAGTAGTGGCTGGTGAGTAGTGCCTGGTGAGTAGTGCCTCAGTGCCTGGTGAGTAGTGCCTCAGTGCCTGGTGAGTAGTGCCTCAGTGCCTGGTGAGTAGTGCCTCAGTGCCTGGTAAGTAGTGCCTGGTGAGTAGTGGCTCAGTGTCTGGTGAGTAGTGCCTCAGTGCCTGGTGAGTAGTGCCTCAGTGCCTGGTGAGTAGTGCCTCAGTGCCTGGTGAGTAGTGCCTCAGTGCCTGGTGAGTAGTGCCTCAGTGCCTGGTGAGTAGTGCCTGGTGAGTAGTGTCTGGTGAGTAGCGCCTCAGTGTCTGGTAAGTAGTGGCTGGTGAGTAGTGCCTCAGTGCCTGGTGAGTAGTGCCTCAGTGTCTGGTGAGTAGTGCTTCAGTGCCTGGTAAGTAGTGCCTCAGTGCCTGGTGAGTAGTGCCTCAGTGCCTGGTGAGTAGTGCCTGGTGAGTAGTGTCTGGTGAGTAGTGCCTCAGTGTCTGGTAAGTAGTGGCTGGTGAGTAGTGCCTCAGTGCCTGGTGAGTAGTGCCTCAGTGTCTGGTGAGTAGTGCCTCAGTGCCTGGTGAGTAGTGCCTCAGTGCCTGGTGAGTAGTGCCTGGTGAGTAGTGGCTCAGTGTCTGGTAAGTAGTGGCTGGTGAGAAGTGCCTCAGTGCCTGGTAAGTAGTGCCTGGTGAGTAGTGGCTCAGTGTCTGGTGAGTAGTGGCTCAGTGTCTGGTGAGTAGTGCCTCAGTGTCTGGTGAGTAGTGCCTCAGTGCCTGGTGAGTAGTGCCTCAGTGTCTGGTGAGTAGTGCCTCAGTGCCTGGTGAGTAGTGCCTCAGTGTCTGGTGAGTAGTGCCTCAGTGTCTGGTGAGTAGTGCCTCAGTGCCTGGTGAGTAGTGCCTCAGTGTCTGGTGAGTAGTGGCTGGTGAGTAGTGCCTCAGTGCCTGGTGAGTAGTGCCTCAGTGCCTGGTGAGTAGTGGCTCAGTGCCTGGTGAGTAGTGGCTCAGTGCCTGGTGAGTAGTGCCTCAGTGCCTGGTGAGTAGTGGCTCAGTGCCTGGTGAGTAGTGGCTCAGTGCCTGGTGAGTAGTGGCTCAGTGCCTGGTGAGTAGTGCCTCAGTGTCTGGTGAGTAGTGCCTCAGTGTCTGGTGAGTAGTGCCTCAGTGTCTGGTGAGTAGTGGCTGGTGAGTAGTGCCTCAGTGCCTGGTGAGTAGTGGCTCAGTGTCTGGTGAGTAGTGGCTCAGTGCCTGGTGAGTAGTGGCTCAGTGCCTGGTGAGTAGTGCCTCAGTGTATGGTGAGTAGTGCCTGGTGAGTAGTGCCTCAGTGCCTGGTGAGTAGTGGCTGGTGAGTAGTGCCTCAGTGCCTGGTGAGTAGTGCCTCAGTGCCTGGTGAGTAGTGGCTCAGTGCCTGGTGAGTAGTGCCTCAGAGCCTGGTGAGTAGTGGCTGGTGAGTAGTGCCTCAGTGCCTGGTGAGTAGTGCCTCAGTGCCTGGTGTGTAGTGGCTGGTGAGTAGTGCCTCAGTGCCTGGTGAGTAGTGCCTCAGTGCCTGGTGAGTAGTGGTTCAGTGCCTGGTGAGTAGTGCCTGGTGAGTAGTGCCTCAGTGCCTGGTGAGTAGTGGCTCAGTGCCTGGTGAGTAGTGCCTAGTGAGTAGTGCCTCAGTGCCTGGTGAGTAGTGCCTCAGTGTCTGGTAAGTAGTGGCTGGTGAGTAGTGCCTCAGTGCCTGGTAAGTAGTGCCTGGTGAGTAGTGGCTCAGTGTCTGGTGAGTAGTGGCTCAGTGTCTGGTGAGTAGTGCCTCAGTGTCTGGTGAGTAGTGCCTCAGTGCCTGGTGAGTAGTGCCTCAGTGTCTGGTGAGTAGTGCCTCAGTGCCTGGTGAGTAGTGCCTCAGTGCCTGGTGAGTAGTGCCTGAGTGCCTGGTGAGTAGTGGCTCAGTGCCTGGTGAGTAGTGCCTGGTGAGTAGTGCCTCAGTGCCTGGTGAGTAGTGCCTCAGTGCCTGGTGAGTAGTGGCTGGTGAGTAGTGCCTGGGGAGTAGTGCCTCAGTGCCTGGTGAGTAGTGCCTCAGTGCCTGGTGAGTAGTGGCTCAGTGTCTGGTGAGTAGTGTCTCAGTGCCTGGTGAGTAGTGGCTCAGTGCCTGGTGAGTAGTGCCTGGTGAGTAGTGCCTCAGTGCCTGGTGAGTAGTGCCTCAGTGCCTGGTGAGTAGTGGCTCAGTGTCTGGTGAGTAGTGCCTCAGTGCCTGGTGAGTAGTGGCTCAGTGCCTGGTGAGTAGTGCCTGGTGAGTAGTGCCTCAGTGCCTGTTGAGTAGTGCCTCAGTGCCTGGTGAGTAGTGGCTGGTGAGTAGTGCCTGGTGAGTAGTGCCTCAGTGCCTGGTGAGTAGTGCCTCAGTGCCTGGTGAGTAGTGCCTCAGTGCCTGGTGAGTAGTGCCTCAGTGCCTGGTGAGTAGTGCCTCAGTGCCTGGTGAGTAGTGCCTCAGTGCCTGGTGAGTAGTGCCTCAGTGTCTGGTAAGTAGTGGCTGGTGAGTAGTGCCTGGTGAGTAGTGCCTCAGTGCCTGGTGAGTAGTGCCTCAGTGCCTGGTGAGTAGTGCCTCAGTGCCTGGTGAGTAGTGCCTCAGTTCCTGGTAAGTAGTGCCTGGTGAGTAGTGGCTCAGTGCCTGGTGAGTAGTGCCTCAGTGTCTGGTGAGTAGTGCCTGGTAAGTAGTGGCTGGTGAGTAGTGCCTCAGTGCCTGGTGAGTAGTGCCTCAGTGTCTGGTGAGTAGTGCCTCAGTGTCTGGTAAGTAGTGCCTCAGTGCCTGGTGAGTAGTGCCTCAGTGCCTGGTGAGTAGTGCCTGGTGAGTAGTGTCTGGTGAGTAGTGCCTCAATGTCTGGTAAGTAGTGGCTGGTGAGTAGTGCCTCAGTGCCTGGTGAGTAGTGCCTCAGTGTCTGGTGAGTAGTGCCTCAGTGCCTGGTGAGTAGTGCCTCAGTGCCTGGTGAGTAGTGCCTGGTGAGTAGTGTCTGGTGAGTAGTGGCTCAGTGTCTGGTAAGTAGTGGCTGGTGAGAAGTGCCTCTGTGTCTGGTAAGTAGTGCCTGGTGAGTAGTGCCTGGTGAGCAGTGGCTGGTGAGTAGTGTCTGGTGAGTAGTGCCTGGTGAGTAGTGCCTCAGTGCCTGGTGAGTAGTGCCTGGTGAGTAGTGCCTGGTGAGTAGTGGCTGGTGAGTAGTGCCTGGTGAGTAGTGGCTGGTGAGTAGTGCCTGGTGAGTAGTGCCTCAGTGTCTGGTAAGTAGTGGCTGGTGAGTAGTGCCTCAGTGTCTGGTAAGTAGTGCCTGGTGAGTAGTGCCTGGTGAGTAGTGGCTGATGAGTAGTGTCTGGTGAGTAGTGCCTGGTGAGTAGTGCCTCAGTGCCTAGTGAGTAGTGCCTGGTGAGTAGTGCCTGGTGAGTAGTGGCTGGTGAGTAGTGCCTGGTGAGTAGTGGCTGGGGAGTAGTGCCTGGTGAGTAGTGCCTCAGTGTCTGGTATGTAGTGGCTGGTGAGTAGTGCCTGGTGAGTAGTGCCTCAGTGCCTGGTGAGTAGTGCCTGGTGAGTAGTGCCTGGTGAGTAGTACCTGGTGGGTAGTGCCTGGTGAGTAGTGCCTGGTGAGTAGTGCCTGGTGAGTAGTGCCTGGTGAGTAGTGTCTGGTGAGTAGTGCCTCAGTGTCTGGTGAGTAGTGCCTGGTGAGTAGTGGCTGATGAGTAGTGTCTGGTGAGTAGTGCCTGGTGAGTAGTGCCTCAGTGCCTGGTGAGTAGTGCCTGGTGAGTAGTGGCTGGTGAGTAGTGCCTGGTGAGTAGTGGCTGGGGAGTAGTGCCTGGTGAGTAGTGCCTCAGTGTCTGGTAAGTAGTGGCTGGTGAGTAGTGCCTGGTGAGTAGTGCCTCAGTGCCTGGTGAGTAGTGCCTGGTGAGTAGTGCCTGGTGAGTAGTACCTGGTGAGTAGTGCCTGGTGAGTAGTGCCTGGTGAGTAGTGCCTGGTGAGTAGTGTCTGGTGAGTAGTGCCTCAGTGTCTGGTGAGTAGTGCCTCAGTGCCTGATGAGCAGTGGCTCAGTGCCTGGTGAGTAGTGCCTCAGTGCCTGGTGAGTAGTGGCTCAGTGCCTGGTGAGTAGTGGCTCAGTGCCTGGTGAGTAGTGGCTCAGTGCCTGGTGAGTAGTGCCTCAGTGCCTGGTGAGTAGTGGCTGGTGAGTAGTGCCTCAGTGCCTGGTTAGTAGTGCCTCAGTGCCTGGTGAGTAGTGCCTGGTGAGTAGTACCTGGTGAGTAGTGCCTGGTGAGTAGTGCCTGGTGAGTAGTGCCTGGTGAGTAGTGCCTGGTGAGTAGTGTCTGGTGAGTAGCGCCTCAGTGTCTGGTGAGTAGTGCCTCAATGCCTGGTGAGCAGTGGCTCAGTGCCTGGTGAGTAGTGCCTCAGTGCCTGGTGAATAGTGCCTCAGTGCCTGGTGAGCAGTGGCTCAGTGCCTTGTGAGTAGTGCCTCAGTGACTGGTGAGTAGTGGCTCAGTGCCTGGTGAGTAGTGCCTCAGTGTCTGGTAAGTAGTGGCTGGTGAGTAGTGCCTGGTGAGTAGTGCCTCAGTGCCTGGTGAGTAGTGCCTCAGTGCCTGGTGAGTAGTGCCTCAGTGCCTGGTGACTAGTGCCTCAGTGCCTGGTAAGTAGTGCCTGGTGAGTAGTGGCTCAGTGTCTGGTGAGTAGTGCCTCAGTGCCTGGTGAGTAGTGCCTCAGTGCCTGGTGAGTAGTGCCTCAGTGCCTGGTGAGTAGTGCCTCAGTGCCTGGTGAGTAGTGCCTGGTGAGTAGTGTCTGGTGAGTAGTGCCTCAGTGTCTGGTAAGTACTGGCTGGTGAGTAGTGCCTCAGTGCCTGGTGAGTAGTGCCTCAGTGTCTGGTGAGTAGTGCCTCAGTGCCTGGTAAGTAGTGCCTCAGTGCCTGGTGAGTAGTGCCTCAGTGCCTGGTGAGTAGTGCCTGGTGAGTAGTGTCTGGTGAGTAGTGCCTTAGTGTCTGGTAAGTAGTGGCTGGTGAGTAGTGCCTCAGTGCCTGGTGAGTAGTGCCTCAGTGTCTGGTGAGTAGTGCCTCAGTGCCTGGTGAGTAGTGCCTCAGTGCCTGGTGAGTAGTGCCTGGTGAGTAGTGTCTGGTGAGTAGTGGCTCAGTGTCTGGTAAGTAGTGGCTGGTGAATAGTGCCTCTGTGTCTGGTAAGTAGTGCCTGGTGAGTAGTGCCTGGTGAGCAGTGGCTGGTGAGTAGTGTCTGGTGAGTAGTGCCTGGTGAGTAGTGCCTCAGTGCCTGGTGAGTACTGCCTGGTGAGTAGTGCCTGGTGAGTAGTGGCTGGTGAGTAGTGCCTGGTGAGTAGTGGCTGGTGAGTAGTGCCTGGTGAGTAGTGCCTCAGTGTCTGGTAAGTAGTGCCTGGTGAGTAGTTCCTGGTGAGTAGTGCCTCAGTGTCTGGTGAGTAGTGCCTCAGTGTCTGGTAAGTAGTACCTGGTGAGTAGTGCCTGGTAAGTAGTGGCTGGTGAGTAGTGCCTCAGTGTCTGGTAAGTAGTGCCTGGTGAGTAGTGCCTGGTGAGTAGTGGCTGATGAGTAGTGTCTGGTGAGTAGTGCCTGGTGAGTAGTGCCTCAGTGCCTGGTGAGTAGTTCCTGGCGAGTAGTGCCTGGTGAGTAGTGGCTGGTGAGTAGTGCCTGGTGAGTAGTGGCTGGGGAGTAGTGCCTGGTGAGTAGTGCCTCAGTGTCTGGTAAGTAGTGGCTGGTGAGTAGTGCCTGGTGAGTAGTGCCTCAGTGCCTGGTGAGTAGTGCCTGGTGAGCAGTGCCTCAGTGCCTGGTGAGTAGTGCCTGGTGAGTAGTACCTGGTGAGTAGTGCCTGGTGAGTAGTGCCTGGTGAGTAGTGCCTGGTGAGTAGTGCCTGGTGAGTAGTGTCTGGTGAGTAGTGCCTCAGTGTCTGGTGAGTAGTGCCTCAGTGCCTGGTGAGCAGTGGCTCAGTGCCTGTTGAGTAGTGCCTCAGTGCCTGGTGAGTAGTGGCTCAGTGCCTGGTGAGTAGTGGCTCAGTGCCTGGTGAGTAGTGGCTCAGTGCCTGGTGAGTAGTGGCTCAGTGCCTGGTGAGTAGTGCCTCAGTGCCTGGTGAGTAGTGGCTGGTGAGTAGTGCCTCAGTGCCTGGTGAGTAGTGCCTCAGTGCCTGGTGAGTAGTGCCTGGTGAGTAGTGCCTGGTGAGTAGTGCCTGGTGAGTAGTGCCTGGTGAGTAGTGTCTGGTGAGTAGTGCCTCAGTGTCTAGTGAGTAGTGCCTCAGTGCCTGGTGAGCAGTGGCTCAGTGCCTGGTGAGTAGTGCCTCAGTGCCTGGTGAGTAGTGGCTGGTGAGTAGTGCCTCAGTGCCTGGTGAGTAGTGCCTCAGTGCCTGGTGAGTAGTGCCTGGTGAGTAGTGCCTGGTGAGTAGTGCCTGGTGAGTAGTGTCTGGTGAGTAGTGCCTCAGTGTCTAGTGAGTAGTGCTTCAGTGTCTGGTGAGCAGTGGCTCAGTGCCTGGTGAGTAGTGCCTCAGTGCCTGGTGAGTAGTGCCTCAGTGCCTGGTGAGTAGTGGCTCAGTGCCTGGTGAGTAGTGCCTCAGTGTCTGGTAAGTAGTGGCTGGTGAGTAGTGTCTGGTGAGTAGTGCCTCAGTGCCTGGTGAGTAGTGCCTCAGTGCCTGGTGAGTAGTGCCTCAGTGCCTGGTGAGTAGTGCCTCAGTGCCTGGTAAGTAGTGCCTGGTGAGTAGTGGCTCAGTGTCTGGTGAGTAGTGCCTCAGTGCCTGGTGAGTAGTGCCTCAGTGCCTGGTGAGTAGTGCCTCAGTGCCTGGTGAGTAGTGCCTCAGTGCCTGGTGAGTAGTGCCTCAGTGCCTGGTGAGTAGTGCCTCAGTGCCTGGTGAGTAGTGCCTCAGTGTCTGGTAAGTAGTGGCTGGTGAGTAGTGCCTCAGTGCCTGGTGAGTAGTGCCTCTGTCTGGTGAGTAGTGCCTCAGTGCCTGGTAAGTAGTGCCTCAGTGCCTGGTGAGTAGTGCCTCAGTGCCTGGTGAGTAGTGCCTCAGTGTCTGGTAAGTAGTGGCTGGTGAGTAGTGCCTCAGTGCCTGGTGAGTAGTGCCTCAGTGTCTGGTGAGTAGTGCCTCAGTGCCTGGTGAGTAGTGCCTCAGTGCCTGGTGAGTAGTGCCTCAGTGCCTGGTAAGTAGTGCCTGGTGAGTAGTGGCTCAGAGTCTGGTGAGTAGTGCCTCAGTGCCTGGTGAGTAGTGCCTCAGTGCCTGGTGAGTAGTGCCTCAGTGCCTGGTGAGTAGTGCCTCAGTGCCTGGTGAGTAGTGCCTGGTGAGTAGTGTCTGGTGAGTAGTGCCTCAGTGTCTGGTAAGTAGTGGCTGGTGAGTAGTGCCTCAGTGCCTGGTGAGTAGTGCCTCAGTGTCTGGTGAGTAGTGCCTCAGTGCCTGGTAAGTAGTGCCTCAGTGCCTGGTGAGTAGTGCCTCAGTGCCTGATGAGTAGTGCCTGGTGAGTAGTGTCTGGTGAGTAGTGCCTCAGTGTCTGGTAAGTAGTGGCTGGTGAGAAGTGCCTCTGTATCTGGTAAGTAGTGCCTGGTGAGTAGTGCCTGGTGAGTAGTGCCTCAGTGCCTGGTGAGTAGTGCCTGGTGAGTAGTGCCTGGTGAGTAGTGGCTGGTGAGTAGTGCCTGGTGAGTAGTGGCTGGTGAGTAGTGCCTGGTGAGTAGTGCCTCAGTGTCTGGTAAGTAGTGCCTGGTGAGTAGTGCCTGGTGAGTAGTGCCTCAGTGTCTGGTGAGTAGTGCCTCAGTGTCTGGTAAGTAGTACCTGGTAAGTAGTGCCTGGTAAGTTGTGGCTGGTGAGTAGTGCCTCAGTGTCTGGTAAGTAGTGCCTGGTGAGTAGTGCCTGGTGAGTAGTGGCTGATGAGTAGTGTCTGGTGAGTAGTGCCTGGTGAGTAGTGCCTGGTGAGTAGTGGCTGGGGAGTAGTGCCTGGTGAGTAGTGCCTCAGTGTCTGGTTAGTAGTGGCTGGTGAGTAGTGCCTGGTGAGTAGTGCCTCAGTGCCTGGTGAGTAGTGCCTGGTGAGTAGTGCCTCAGTGCCTGGTGAGTAGTGCCTGGTGAGTAGTTCCTGGTGAGTAGTGCCTGGTGAGTAGTGGCTGGTGAGTAGTGCCTGGTGAGTAGTGGCTGGGGAGTAGTGCCTGGTGAGTAGTGCCTCAGTGTCTGGTTAGTAGTGGCTGGTGAGTAGTGCCTGGTGAGTAGTGCCTCAGTGCCTGGTGAGTAGTGCCTGGTGAGTAGTGCCTCAGTGCCTGGTGAGTAGTGCCTGGTGAGTAGTACCTGGTGAGTAGTGCCTGGTGAGTAGTGCCTGGTGAGTAGTGCCTGGTGAGTAGTGCCTGGTGAGTAGTGCCTCAGTGTCTGGTGAGTAGTGCCTCAGTGCCTGGTGAGCAGTGGCTCAGTGCCTGTTGAGTAGTGCCTCAGTGCCTGGTGAGTAGTGGCTCAGTGCCTGGTGAGTAGTGGCTCAGTGCCTGGTGAGTAGTGGCTCAGTGCCTGGTGAGTAGTGCCTCAGTGCCTGGTGAGTAGTGGCTGGTGAGTAGTGCCTCAGTGCCTGGTGAGTAGTGCCTCAGTGCCTGGTGAGTAGTGCCTGGTGAGTAGTGCCTGGTGAGTAGTGCCTGGTGAGTAGTGTCTGGTGAGTAGTGCCTCAGTGTCTAGTGAGTAGTGCCTCAGTGCCTGGTGAGCAGTGGCTCAGTGCCTGGTGAGCAGTGGCTCAGTGCCTGGTGAGTAGTGCCTCAGTGCCTGGTGAGTAGTGCCTCAGTGCCTGGTGAGTAGTGGCTCAGTGCCTGGTGAGTAGTGCCTCAGTGCCTGGTGAGTAGTGGCTCAGTGCCTGGTGAGTAGTGCCTCAGTGTCTGGTAAGTAGTGGCTGGTGAGTAGTGCCTGGTGAGTAGTGCCTCAGTGCCTGGTGAGTAGTGCCTCAGTGCCTGGTGAGTAGTGCCTCAGTGCCTGGTAAGTAGTGCCTGGTGAGTAGTGGCTCAGTGTCTGGTGAGTAGTGCCTCAGTGCCTGGTGAGTAGTGGCTCAGTGCCTGGTGAGTAGTGCCTCAGTGCCTGGTGAGTAGTGGCTCAGTGCCTGGTGAGTAGTGCCTCAGTGTCTGGTAAGTAGTGGCTGGTGAGTAGTGTCTGGTGAGTAGTGCCTCAGTGCCTGGTGAGTAGTGCCTCAGTGCCTGGTGAGTAGTGCCTCAGTGCCTGGTGAGTAGTGCCTCAGTGCCTGGTAAGTAGTGCCTGGTGAGTAGTGGCTCAGTGTCTGGTGAGTAGTGCCTCAGTGCCTGGTGAGTAGTGCCTCAGTGCCTGGTGAGTAGTGCCTCAGTGCCTGGTGAGTAGTGCCTCAGTGCCTGGTGAGTAGTGCCTCAGTGCCTGGTGAGTAGTGCCTGGTGAGTAGTGTCTGGTGAGTAGCGCCTCAGTGTCTGGTAAGTAGTGGCTGGTGAGTAGTGCCTCAGTGCCTGGTAAGTAGTGCCTGGTGAGTAGTGGCTCAGAGTCTGGTGAGTAGTGCCTCAGTGCCTGGTGAGTAGTGCCTCAGTGCCTGGTGAGTAGTGCCTCAGTGCCTGGTGAGTAGTGCCTCAGTGCCTGGTGAGTAGTGCCTGGTGAGTAGTGTCTGGTGAGTAGTGCCTCAGTGTCTGGTAAGTAGTACCTGGTAAGTAGTGCCTGGTAAGTAGTGGCTGGTGAGTAGTGCCTCAGTGTCTGGTAAGTAGTACCTGGTAAGTAGTGCCTGGTAAGTAGTGGCTGGTGAGTAGTGCCTCAGTGTCTGGTAAGTAGTGCTTGGTGAGTAGTGCCTGGTGAGTAGTGGCTGATGAGTAGTGTCTGGTGAGTAGTGCCTGGTGAGTAGTGCCTCAGTGCCTGGTGAGTAGTTCCTGGTGAGTAGTGCCTGGTGAGTAGTGGCTGGTGAGTAGTGCCTGGTGAGTAGTAGCTGGGGAGTATTGCCTGGTGAGTAGTGCCTCAGTGTCTGGTTAGTAGTGGCTGGTGAGTAGTGCCTGGTGAGTAGTGCCTCAGTGCCTGGTGAGTAGTGCCTGGTGAGTAGTGCCTCAGTGCCTGGTGAGTAGTGCCTGGTGAGTAGTACCTGGTGAGTAGTGCCTGGTGAGTAGTGCCTGGTGAGTAGTGCCTGGTGAGTAGTGCCTGGTGAGTAGTGCCTCAGTGTCTGGTGAGTAGTGCCTCAGTGCCTGGTGAGCAGTGGCTCAGTGCCTGTTGAGTAGTGCCTCAGTGCCTGGTGAGAAGTGGCTCAGTGCCTGGTGAGTAGTAGCTCAGTGCCTGGTGAGTAGTGGCTCAGTGCCTGGTGAGTAGTGCCTCAGTGCCTGGTGAGTAGTGGCTGGTGAGTAGTGCCTCAGTGCCTGGTGAGTAGTGCCTCAGTGCCTGGTGAGTAGTGCCTGGTGAGTAGTGCCTGGTGAGTAGTGCCTGGTGAGTAGTGCCTGGTGAGTAGTGTCTGGTGAGTAGTGCCTCAGTGTCTAGTGAGTAGTGCCTCAGTGCCTGGTGAGCAGTGGCTCAGTGCCTGGTGAGTAGTGCCTCAGTGCCTGGTGAGTAGTGCCTCAGTGCCTGGTGAGTAGTGGCTCAGTGCCTGGTGAGTAGTGCCTCAGTGCCTGGTGAGTAGTTGCTCAGTGCCTGGTGAGTAGTGCCTCAGTGCCTGGTGAGTAGTGCCTCAGTGCCTGGTGAGTAGTGCCTCAGTGCCTGGTGAGTAGTGCCTGGTGAGTAGTGTCTGGTGAGTAGTGCCTCAGTGTCTGGTAAGTAGTGGCTGGTGAGTAGTGCCTCAGTGCCTGGTGAGTAGTGCCTCAGTGTCTGTTGAGTAGTGCCTCAGTGCCTGGTAAGTAGTGCCTCAGTGCCTGGTGAGTAGTGCCTCAGTGCCTGATGAGTAGTGCCTGGTGAGTAGTGTCTGGTGAGTAGTGCCTCAGTGTCTGGTAAGTAGTGGCTGGTGAGTAGTGCCTCAGTGTCTGGTGAGTAGTGCCTCAGTGTCTGGTGAGTAGTGCCTCAGTGCCTGGTGAGTAGTGCCTCAGTGCCTGGTGAGTAGTGCCTGGTGAGTAGTGTCTGGTGAGTAGTGGCTCAGTGTCTGGTAAGTAGTGGCTGGTGAGAAGTGCCTCTGTGTCTGGTAAGTAGTGCCTGGTGAGTAGTGCCTGGTGAGCAGTGGCTGGTGAGTAGTGTCTGGTGAGTAGTGCCTGGTGAGTAGTGCCTCAGTGCCTGGTGAGTAGTGCCTGGTGAGTAGTGCCTGGTGAGTAGTGGCTGGTGAGTAGTGCCTGGTGAGTAGTGGCTGGTGAGTAGTGCCTGGTGAGTAGTGCCTCAGTGTCTGGTAAGTAGTGCCTGGTGAGTAGTGCCTGGTGAGTAGTGCCTCAGTGTCTGGTGAGTAGTGCCTCAGTGTCTGGTAAGTAGTACCTGGTAAGTAGTGCCTGGTAAGTAGTGGCTGGTGAGTAGTGCCTCAGTGTCTGGTAAGTAGTGCCTGGTGAGTAGTGCCTGGTGAGTAGTGGCTGATGAGTAGTGTCTGGTGAGTAGTGCCTGGTGAGTAGTGCCTCAGTGCCTGGTGAGTAGTTCCTGGTGAGTAGTGCCTGGTGAGTAGTGGCTGGTGAGTAGTGCCTGGTGAGTAGTGGCTGGGGAGTAGTGCCTGGTGAGTAGTGCCTCAGTGTCTGGTTAGTAGTGGCTGGTGAGTAGTGCCTGGTGAGTAGTGCCTCAGTGCCTGGTGAGTAGTGCCTGGTGAGTAGTGCCTCAGTGCCTGGTGAGTAGTGCCTGGTGAGTAGTACCTGGTGAGTAGTGCCTGGTGAGTAGTGCCTGGTGAGTAGTGCCTGGTGAGTAGTGCCTGGTGAGTAGTGCCTCAGTGTCTGGTGAGTAGTGCCTAAGTGCCTGGTGAGCAGTGGCTCAGTGCCTGTTGAGTAGTGCCTCAGTGCCTGGTGAGTAGTGGCTCAGTGCCTGGTGAGTAGTGGCTCAGTGCCTGGTGAGTAGTGGCTCAGTGCCTGGTGAGTAGTGCCTCAGTGCCTGGTGAGTAGTGGTTGGTGAGTAGTGCCTCAGTGCCTGGTGAGTAGTGCCTCAGTGCCTGGTGAGTAGTGCCTGGTGAGTAGTGCCTGGTGAGTAGTGCCTGGTGAGTAGTGCCTGGTGAGTAGTGTCTGGTGAGTAGTGCCTCAGTGTCTAGTGAGTAGTGCCTCAGTGCCTGGTGAGCAGTGGCTCAGTGCCTGGTGAGTAGTGCCTCAGTGCCTGGTGAGTAGTGCCTCAGTGCCTCGTGAGTAGTGGCTCAGTGCCTGGTGAGTAGTGCCTCAGTGCCTGGTGAGTAGTGGCTCAGTGCCTGGTGAGTAGTGCCTCAGTGTCTGGTAAGTAGTGGCTGGTGAGTAGTGCCTGGTGAGTAGTGCCTCAGTGCCTGGTGAGTAGTGCCTCAGTGCCTGGTGAGTAGTGCCTCAGTGCCTGGTGAGTAGTGCCTCAGTGCCTGGTGAGTAGTGCCTCAGTGCCTGGTGAGTAGTGCCTCAGTGCCTGGTGAGTAGTGCCTCAGTGCCTGGTAAGTAGTGCCTGGTGAGTAGTGGCTCAGTGTCTGGTGAGTAGTGCCTCAGTGCCTGGTGAGTAGTGCCTCAGCGCCTGGTGAGTAGTGCCTCAGTGCCTGGTGAGTAGTGCCTCAGTGCCTGGTGAGTAGTGCCTCAGTGCCTGGTGAGTAGTGCCTGGTGAGTAGTGGCTGGTGAGTAGTGCCTCAGTGTCTGGTAAGTAGTACCTGGTGAGTAGTGCCTGGTAAGTAGTGGCTGGTGAGTAGTGCCTCAGTGTCTGGTAAGTAGTGCCTGGTGAGTAGTGCCTCAGTGTCTGGTAAGTAGTGCCTGGTGAGTAGTGCCTGGTGAGTAGTGCCTCAGTGCCTGGTGAGTAGTTCCTGGTGAGTAGTGCCTGGTGAGTAGTGGCTGGTGAGTAGTGCCTGGTGAGTAGTGGCTGGGGAGTAGTGCCTGGTGAGTAGTGCCTCAGTGTCTGGTAAGTAGTGGCTGGTGAGTAGTGCCTGGTGAGTAGTGCCTCAGTGCCTGGTGAGTAGTGCCTCAGTGCCTGGTGAGTAGTGCCTGGTGAGTAGTACCTGGTGAGTAGTGCCTGGTGAGTAGTGCCTGGTGAGTAGTGCCTGGTGAGTAGTGCCTGGTGAGTAGTGCCTCAGTGTCTGGTGAGTAGTGCCTCAGTGCCTGGTGAGCAGTGGCTCAGTGCCTGTTGAGTAGTGCCTCAGTGCCTGGTGAGTAGTGGCTCAGTGCCTGGTGAGTAGTGGCTCAGTGCCTGGTGAGTAGTGGCTCAGTGCCTGGTGAGTAGTGCCTCAGTGCCTGGTGAGTAGTGGCTGGTGAGTAGTGCCTGAGTGCCTGGTGAGTAGTGCCTCAGTGCCTGGTGAGTAGTGCCTGGTGAGTAGTGCCTGGTGAGTAGTGCCTGGTGAGTAGTGCCTGGTGAGTAGTGTCTGGTGAGTAGTGCCTCAGTGTCCAGTGAGTAGTGCCTCAGTGCCTGGTGAGCAGTGGCTCAGTGCCTGGTGAGTAGTGCCTCAGTGCCTGGTGAGTAGTGCCTCAGTGCCTGGTGAGTAGTGGCTCAGTGCCTGGTGAG
The DNA here is from genome assembly GCF_040958095.1 of Procambarus clarkii. NCBI lineage: Eukaryota > Metazoa > Arthropoda > Malacostraca > Decapoda > Cambaridae > Procambarus > Procambarus clarkii. The sequence goes on from NC_091193.1 coordinate 34,067,670, forward strand.
TAGTGCCTCAGTGCCTGGTGAGTAGTGGCTCAGTGCCTGGTGAGTAGTGCCTCAGTGTCTGGTAAGTAGTGGCTGGTGAGTAGTGCCTGGTGAGTAGTGCCTCAGTGCCTGGTGAGTAGTGCCTCAGTGCCTGGTGAGTAGTGCCTCAGTGCCTGGTGAGTAGTGCCTCAGTGCCTGGTGAGTAGTGCCTCAGTGCCTGGTAAGTAGTGCCTGGTGAGTAGTGGCTCAGTGTCTGGTGAGTAGTGCCTCAGTGCCTGGTGAGTAGTGCCTCAGTGCCTGGTGAGTAGTGCCTCAGTGCCTGGTTAGTGCCTCAGTGCCTGGTGAGTAGTGCCTCAGTGCCTGGTGAGTAGTGCCTGGTGAGTAGTGTCTGGTGAGTAGCGCCTCAGTGTCTGGTAAGCAGTGGCTGGTGAGTAGTGCCTCAGTGCCTGGTGAGTATTGCCTCAGTGTCTGGTGAGTAGTGCCTCAGTGCCTGGTAAGTAGTGCCTCAGTGCCTGGTGAGTAGTGCCTCAGTGCCTGGTGAGTAGTGCCTCAGTGTCTGGTAAGTAGTGGCTGGTGAGTAGTGCCTCAGTGCCTGGTGAGTAGTGCCTCAGTGTCTGGTGAGTAGTGCCTCAGTGCCTGGTGAGTAGTGCCTCAGTGCCTGGTGAGTAGTGCCTGGTGAGTAGTGTCTGGTGAGTAGTGGCTCAGTGTCTGGTAAGTAGTGGCTGGTGAGAAGTGCCTCTGTGTCTGGTAAGTAGTGCCTAGTGAGTAGTGCCTGGTGAGCAGTGGCTGGTGAGTAGTGTCTGGTGAGTAGTGCCTGGTGAGTAGTGCCTCAGTGCCTGGTGAGTAGTGCCTGGTGAGTAGTGCCTGGTGAGTAGTGGCTGGTGAGTAGTGCCTGGTGAGTAGTGGCTGGGGAGTAATGCCTGGTGAGTAGTGCCTCAGTGTCTGGTAAGTAGTGGCTGGTGAGTAGTGCCTGGTGAGTAGTGCCTCAGTGCCTGGTGAGTAGTGCCTCAGTGTCTGGTGAGTAGTGCCTCAGTGTCTGGTAAGTAGTGCCTGGTGAGTAGTGCCTGGTAAGTAGTGGCTGGTGAGTAGTGCCTCAGTGTCTGGTAAGTAGTGCCTGGTGAGTAGTGCCTCAGTGCCTGGTGAGTAGTGCCTGGTGAGTAGTGCCTCAGTGCCTGGTGAGTAGTGCCTGGTGAGTAGTGCCTGGTGAGTAGTGTCTGGTGAGTAGTGCCTGGTGAGTAGTGCCTCAGTGGCTGGTGAGTAGTGCCTGGTGAGTAGTGCCTCAGTGCCTGGTGAGTAGTGGCTGGTGAGTAGTGCCTCAGTGCCTGGTGAGTAGTGCCTGGTGAGTAGTGCCTGGTGAGTAGTGCCTGGTGAGTAGTGTCTGTTGAGTAGTGCCTGGTGAGTAGTGCCTCAGTGTCTGGTGAGTAGTGCCTGGTGAGTAGTGGCTGGTGAGTAGTGGCTGGTGAGTAGTGCCTGGTGAGTAGTGTCTGGTGAGTAGTGCCTCAGTGTCTGGTAAGTAGTGGCTGGTGAGTAGTGCCTCAGTGCCTGGTGAGTAGTGCCTCAGTGTCTGGTGAGTAGTGCCTCAGTGCCTGGTGAGTAGTGCCTCAGTGCCTGGTGAGTAGTGCCTGGTGAGTAGTGTCTGGTGAGTAGTGGCTCAGTGTCTGGTAAGTAGTGGCTGGTGAATAGTGCCTCTGTGTCTGGTAAGTAGTGCCTGGTGAGTAGTGCCTGGTGAGCAGTGGCTGGTGAGTAGTGTCTGGTGAGTAGTGCCTCGTGAGTAGTGCCTCAGTGCCTGGTGAGTAGTGCCTGGTGAGTAGTGCCTGGTGAGTAGTGGCTGGTGAGTAGTGCCTGGTGAGTAGTGGCTGGTGAGTAGTGCCTGGTGAGTAGTGCCTCAGTGTCTGGTAAGTAGTGCCTGGTGAGTAGTGCCTGGTGAGTAGTGCCTCAGTGTCTGGTGAGTAGTGCCTCAGTGTCTGGTAAGTAGTACCTGGTGAGTAGTGCCTGGTAAGTAGTGGCTGGTGAGTAGTGCCTCAGTGTCTGGTAAGTAGTGCCTGGTGAGTAGTGCCTGGTGAGTAGTGGCTGATGAGTAGTGTCTGGAGAATAGTGCCTGGTGAGTAGTGCCTCAGTGCCTGGTGAGTAGTTCCTGGTGAGTAGTGCCTGGTGAGTAGTGGCTGGTGAGTACTGCCTGGTGAGTAGTGGCTGGGGAGTAGTGCCTGGTGAGTAGTGCCTCAGTGTCTGGTAAGTAGTGGCTGGTGAGTAGTGCCTGGTGAGTAGTGCCTCAGTGCCTGGTGAGTAGTTCCAGGTGAGCAGTGCCTCAGTGCCTGGTGAGTAGTGCCTGGTGAGTAGTACCTGGTGAGTAGTGCCTGGTGAGTAGTGCCTGGTGAGTAGTGCCTGGTGAGTAGTGCCTGGTGAGTAGTGTCTGGTGAGTAGTGCCTCAGTGTCTGGTGAGTAGTGCCTCAGTGCCTGGTGAGCAGTGGCTCAGTGCCTGTTGAGTAGTGCCTCAGTGCCTGGTGAGTAGTGGCTCAGTGCCTGGTGAGTAGTGGCTCAGTGCCTGGTGAGTAGTGGCTCAGTGCCTGGTGAGTAGTGCCTCAGTGCCTGGTGAGTAGTGGCTGGTGAGTAGTGCCTCAGTGCCTGGTGAGTAGTGCCTCAGTGCCTGATGAGTAGTGCCTGGTGAGTAGTGCCTGGTGAGTAGTGCCTGGTGAGTAGTGTCTGGTGAGTAGTGCCTCAGTGTCTAGTGAGTAGTGCCTCAGTGCCTGGTGAGCAGTGGCTCAGTGCCTGGTGAGTAGTGCCTCAGTGCCTGGTGAGTAGTGCCTCAGTGTCTGGTAAGTAGTGGCTTGTGAGTAGTGCCTCAGTGCCTGGTAAGTAGTGCCTGGTGAGTAGTGGCTCAGTGTCTGGTGAGTAGTGGCTCAGTGTCTGGTGAGTAGTGCCTCAGTGTCTGGTGAGTAGTGCCTCAGTGCCTGGTGAGTAGTGCCTCAGTGTCTGGTGAGTAGTGCCTCAGTGCATGGTGAGTAGTGGCTGGTGAGTAGTGCCTCAGTGCCTGGTGAGTAGTGGCTCAGTGCCTGGTGAGTAGTGCCTGGTGAGTAGTGCCTCAGTGCCTGGTGAGTAGTGCCTGGTGAGTAGTGCCTCAGTGCCTGGTGAGTAGTGGCTGGTGAGTAGTGCCTGGTGAGTAGTGCCTCAGTGCCTGGTGAGTAGTGCCTCAGTGCCTGGTGAGTAGTGCCTCAGTGCCTGGTGAGTAGTGCCTCAGTGCCTGGTGAGTAGTGCCTCAGTGCCTGGTGAGTAGTGCCTGGTGAGTAGTGCCTGGTGAGTAGTGCCTGGTGAGTAGAGCCTCAGTGCCTGGTGAGTAGTGCCTCAGTGTCTGGTGAGTAGTGTCTGATGAGTAGTGCCTGGTGAGTAGTGCCTCAGTGCCTGGTGAGTAGTGCCTCAGTGGCTGGTGAGTAGTGCCTGGTGAGTAGTGCCTCAGTGCCTGGTGAGTAGTGCCTCAGTGGCTGGTGAGTAGTGCCTGGTGAGTAGTGCCTGGTGAGTAGTGCCTCAGTGCCTGGTGAGTAGTGCCTAGTGAGTAGTGCCTCAGTGGCTGTTGAGTAGTGCCTGGTGAGTAGTGCCTCAGTGCCTGGTGAGTAGTGCCTGGTGAGTAGTGCCTGGTGAGTAGTGCCTCAGTGCCTGGTGAGTAGTGCCTAGTGAGTAGTGCCTCAGTGGCTGTTGAGTAGTGCCTGGTGAGTAGTGCCTCAGTGGCTGGTGAGTAGTGCCTGGTGAGTAGTGCCTCAGTGCCTGGTGAGTAGTGCCTCAGTGGCTGGTGAGTAGTGCCTGGTGAGTAGTGCCTGGTGAGTAGTGCCTGGTGAGTAGTGCCTCAGTGCCTGGTGAGTAGTGCCTAGTGAGTAGTGCCTCAGTGGCTGTTGAGTAGTGCCTGGTGAGTAGTGCCTCAGTGCCTGGTGAGTAGTGCCTGGTGAGTAGTGCCTGGTGAGTAGTGCCTCAGTGCCTGGTGAGTAGTGCCTAGTGAGTAGTGCCTCAGTGGCTGGTGAGCAGTGCCTGGTGAGTAGTGCCTCAGTGCCTGGTGAGTAGTGCCTGGTGAGTAGTGCCTCAGTGGCTGGTGAGTAGTGCCTGGTGAGTAGTGCCTCAGTGCCTGGTGAGTAGTGCCAGGTGGGTAGTGCCTCAGTGCCTGGTGAGTAGTGCCTGGTGAGTAGTGCCTGGTGAGTAGTGCCTGGTGAGTAGTGCCTCAGTGCCTGGTGAGTAGTGCCTGGTGAGTAGTGTCTGGTGAGTAGTGTCTGGTGAGTAGTGCCTGGTGAGTAGTGCCTGGTGAGTAGTGCCTCAGTGCCTGGTGAGTAGTGCCTCAGTGCCTGGTGAGTAGTGCCTCAGTGCCTGGTGAGTAGTGCCTCAGTGTCTGGTTAGTAGTGCCTGGTGAGTAGTGCCTGGTGAGTAGTGCCTCAGTGCCTGGTGAGTAGTGCCTGGTGAGTAGTGCCTGGTGAGTAGTGCCTCAGTGCCTGGTGAGTAGTGGCTTGTGAGTAGTGACTGGTGAGTAGTGCCTCAGTGCCTGGTGAGTAGTGCCTCAGTGCCTGGTGAGTAGTGCCTCAGTTCCTGGTGAGTAGTGCCTTAGTGTCTGGTGAGTAGTGCCTCAGTGTCTGGTGAGTAGTGCCTCAGTGCCTGGTGAGTAGTGGCTCAGTGCCTGGTGAGTAGTGCCTCAGTGTCTGGTGAGTAGTGCCTCAGTGTCTGGTGAGTAGTGCCTCAGTGCCTGGTGAGTAGTGGCTCAGTGCCTGGTGAGTAGTGCCTCAGTGTCTGGTGAGTAGTGCCTCAGTGTCTGGTAAGTAGTACCTGGTGAGTAGTGCCTGGTAAGTAGTGGCTGGTGAGTAGTGCCTCAGTGTCTGGTAAGTAGTGCCTGGTGAGTAGTGCCTGGTGAGTAGTGGCTGATGAGTAGTGTCTGGAGAATAGTGCCTGGTGAGTAGTGCCTCAGTGCCTGGTGAGTAGTTCCTGGTGAGTAGTGCCTGGTGAGTAGTGACTGGTGAGTAGTGCCTGGTGAGTAGTGGCTGGGGAGTAGTGCCTGGTGAGTAGTGCCTCAGTGTCTGGTAAGTAGTGGCTGGTGAGTAGTGCCTCAGTGCCTGGTGAGTAGTTCCAGGTGAGCAGTGCCTCAGTGCCTGGTGAGTAGTGCCTGGTGAGTAGTACCTGGTGAGTAGTGCCTGGTGAGTAGTGCCTGGTGAGTAGTGCCTGGTGAGTAGTGCCTGGTGAGTAGTGTCTGGTGAGTAGTGCCTCAGTGTCTGGTGAGTAGTGCCTCAGTGCCTGGTGAGCAGTGGCTCAGTGCCTGTTGAGTAGTGCCTCAGTGCCTGGTGAGTAGTGGCTCAGTGCCTGGTGAGTAGTGGCTCAGTGCCTGGTGAGTAGTGGCTCAGTGCCTGGTGAGTAGTGCCTCAGTGCCTGGTGAGTAGTGGCTGGTGAGTAGTGCCTCAGTGCCTGGTGAGTAGTGCCTCAGTGCCTGATGAGTAGTGCCTGGTGAGTAGTGCCTGGTGAGTAGTGCCTGGTGAGTAGTGTCTGGTGAGTAGTGCCCCAGTGTCTAGTGAGTAGTGCCTCAGTGCCTGGTGAGCAGTGGCTCAGTGCCTGGTGAGTAGTGCCTCAGTGCCTGGTGAGTAGTGCCTCAGTGTCTGGTAAGTAGTGGCTTGTGAGTAGTGCCTCAGTGCCTGGTAAGTAGTGCCTGGTGAGTAGTGGCTCAGTGTCTGGTGAGTAGTGGCTCAGTGTCTGGTGAGTAGTGCCTCAGTGTCTGGTGAGTAGTGCCTCAGTGCCTGGTGAGTAGTGCCTCAGTGTCTGGTGAGTAGTGCCTCAGTGCCTGGTGAGTAGTGCCTCAGTGCCTGGTGAGTAGTGCCTCAGTGCATGGTGAGTAGTGGCTGGTGAGTAGTGCCTCAGTGCCTGGTGAGTAGTGGCTCAGTGCCTGGTGAGTAGTGCCTCAGTGCCTGGTGAGTAGTGCCTCAGTGCCTGGTGAGTAGTGGCTGGTGAGTAGTGCCTGGTGAGTAGTGCCTCAGTGCCTGGTGAGTAGTGCCTCAGTGCCTGGTGAGTAGTGCCTCAGTGCCTGGTGAGTAGTGCCTCAGTGCCTGGTGAGTAGTGCCTCAGTGCCTGGTGAGTAGTGCCTCAGTGCCTGGTGAGTAGTGCCTGGTGAGTAGTGCCTCAGTGCCTGGTGAGTAGTGCCTGGTGAGTAGAGCCTCAGTGCCTGGTGAGTAGTGCCTCAGTGTCTGGTGAGTAGTGTCTGATGAGTAGTGCCTGGTGAGTAGTGCCTCAGTGCCTGGTGAGTAGTGCCTCAGTGGCTGGTGAGTAGTGCCTGGTGAGTAGTTCCTCAGTGCCTGGTGAGTAGTGCCTCAGTGGCTGGTGAGTAGTGCCTGGTGAGTAGTGCCTGGTGAGTAGTGCCTCAGTGCCTGGTGAGTAGTGCCTAGTGAGTAGTGCCTCAGTGGCTGTTGAGTAGTGCCTGGTGAGTAGTGCCTCAGTGCCTGGTGAGTAGTGCCTGGTGACTAGTGCCTCAGTGCCTGGTGAGTAGTGCCTAGTGAGTAGTGCCTCAGTGGCTGTTGAGTAGTGCCTGGTGAGTAGTGCCTCAGTGGCTGGTGAGTAGTGCCTGGTGAGTAGTGCCTCAGTGCCTGGTGAGTAGTGCCTCAGTGGCTGGTGAGTAGTGCCTGGTGAGTAGTGCCTGGTGAGTAGTGCCTGGTGAGTAGTGCCTCAGTGCCTGGTGAGTAGTGCCTCAGTGGCTGTTGAGTAGTGCCTGGTGAGTAGTGCCTCAGTGCCTGGTGAGTAGTGCCTGGTGAGTAGTGCCTGGTGAGTAGTGCCTCAGTGCCTGGTGAGTAGTGCCTAGTGAGTAGTGCCTCAGTGGCTGGTGAGCAGTGCCTGGTGAGTAGTGCCTCAGTGCCTGGTGAGTAGTGCCTGGTGAGTAGTGCCTCAGTGGCTGGTGAGTAGTGCCTGGTGAGTAGTGCCTCAGTGCCTGGTGAGTAGTGCCAGGTGAGTAGTGCCTCAGTGCCTGGTGAGTAGTGCCTGGTGAGTAGTGCCTGGTGAGTAGTGCCTCAGTGCCTGGTGAGTAGTGCCTGGTGAGTAGTGTCTGGTGAGTAGTGTCTGGTGTGTAGTGCCTGGTGAGTAGTGCCTGGTGAGTAGTGCCTCAGTGCCTGGTGAGTAGTGCCTCAGTGCCTGGTGAGTAGTGCCTCAGTGTCTGGTTAGTAGTGCCTGGTGAGTAGTGCCTGGTGAGTAGTGCCTCAGTGCCTGGTGAGTAGTGCCTGGTGAGTAGTGCCTGGTGAGTAGTGCCTGGTGAGTAGTGCCTCAGTGCCTGGTGAGTAGTGGCTTGTGAGTAGTGACTGGTGAGTAGTGCCTCAGTGCCTGGTGAGTAGTGCCTCAGTGCCTGGTGAGTAGTGCCTCAGTTCCTGGTGAGTAGTGCCTCAGTGTCTGGTGAGTAGTGCCTCAGTGTCTGGTGAGTAGTGCCTCAGTGCCTGGTGAGTAGTGGCTCAGTGCCTGGTGAGTAGTGCCTGGTGAGTAGTGCCTCAGTGCCTGGTGAGTAGTGCCTGGTGAGTAGAGCCTCAGTGCCTGGTGAGTAGTGCCTCAGTGTCTGGTGAGTAGTGTCTGATGAGTAGTGCCTGGTGAGTAGTGCCTCAGTGCCTGGTGAGTAGTGCCTCAGTGGCTGGTGAGTAGTGCCTGGTGAGTAGTTCCTCAGTGCCTGGTGAGTAGTGCCTCAGTGGCTGGTGAGTAGTGCCTGGTGAGTAGTGCCTGGTGAGTAGTGCCTCAGTGCCTGGTGAGTAGTGCCTAGTGAGTAGTGCCTCAGTGGCTGTTGAGTAGTGCCTGGTGAGTAGTGCCTCAGTGCCTGGTGAGTAGTGCCTGGTGAGTAGTGCCTCAGTGCCTGGTGAGTAGTGCCTAGTGAGTAGTGCCTCAGTGGCTGTTGAGTAGTGCCTGGTGAGTAGTGCCTCAGTGGCTGGTGAGTAGTGCCTGGTGAGTAGTGCCTCAGTGCCTGGTGAGTAGTGCCTCAGTGGCTGGTGAGTAGTGCCTGGTGAGTAGTGCCTGGTGAGTAGTGCCTGGTGAGTAGTGCCTCAGTGCCTGGTGAGTAGTGCCTAGTGAGTAGTGCCTCAGTGGCTGTTGAGTAGTGCCTGGTGAGTAGTGCCTCAGTGCCTGGTGAGTAGTGCCTGGTGAGTAGTGCCTGGTGAGTAGTGCCTCAGTGCCTGGTGAGTAGTGCCTAGTGAGTAGTGCCTCAGTGGCTGGTGAGCAGTGCCTGGTGAGTAGTGCCTCAGTGCCTGGTGAGTAGTGCCTGGTGAGTAGTGCCTCAGTGGCTGGTGAGTAGTGCCTGGTGAGTAGTGCCTCAGTGCCTGGTGAGTAGTGCCAGGTGAGTAGTGCCTCAGTGCCTGGTGAGTAGTGCCTGGTGAGTAGTGCCTGGTGAGTAGTGCCTGGTGAGTAGTGCCTCAGTGCCTGGTGAGTAGTGCCTGGTGAGTAGTGTCTGGTGAGTAGTGTCTGGTGTGTAGTGCCTGGTGAGTAGTGCCTGGTGAGTAGTGCCTCAGTGCCTGGTGAGTAGTGCCTCAGTGCCTGGTGAGTAGTGCCTCAGTGCCTGGTGAGTAGTGCCTCAGTGTCTGGTTAGTGCCTGGTGAGTAGTGCCTGGTGAGTAGTGCCTCAGTGCCTGGTGAGTAGTGCCTGGTGAGTAGTGCCTGGTGAGTAGTGCCTGGTGAGTAGTGCCTCAGTGCCTGGTGAGTAGTGGCTTGTGAGTAGTGACTGGTGAGTAGTGCCTCAGTGCCTGGTGAGTAGTGCCTCAGTGCCTGGTGAGTAGTGCCTCAGTTCCTGGTGAGTAGTGCCTCAGTGTCTGGTGAGTAGTGCCTCAGTGTCTGGTGAGTAGTGCCTCAGTGCCTGGTGAGTAGTGGCTCAGTGCCTGGTGAGTAGTGCCTCAGTGTCTGGTGAGTAGTGCCTCAGTGTCTGGTGAGTAGTGCCTCAGTGCCTGGTGAGTAGTGGCTCAGTGCCTGGTGAGTAGTGCCTCAGTGTCTGGTGAGTAGTGCCTCAGTGCCTGGTGAGTAGTGCCTCAGTGCCTGGTGAGTATTGCCTCAGTGTCTGGGGACCAGTGTCTGGGGACCTGGTGTGTGTGTGTGTGTGTGTGTATGTGTGTGTGTGTGTGTGTGTGTGTGTGTGTGTGTGTGTGTGTGTGTGTGTGTGTGTGTGTGTGTGTGTGTGTGTGTACTTACCTAATTGTACTCACCTAATTGTGCTTATGGGGGTTGAGCTCTGGCTCTTTGGTCCCGCTTCTCAACCGCCAATCAACAGGTGTACAGATTCCTGAGCCTATTAGGCTCTATCATATATACACTTGAAACTGTGTATGGAGTCAGCCTCCACCACATCACTTCCTAATGCATTCCATTTATTAACTACTCAGATACAGAAAAAAATCTTTCTAACGTCTCTGTGGCTCATCTGGGTACTAAGTTTCCACCTGTGTCCCCTTGTTCGTGTCCCATCCATGCTGAAGAATTTGTCTTTGTCCACCCTTTCAATTCCCCTGAGAATTTTGTAGGTGGTTATCATGTCTCCCCTTACTCTTCTGTTTTCCAGGGATGTGAGGTTCAGCTCCTTTAGCCTTTCCTCGTAGCTCATTCCTCTCAGTTCCGGGACGAGCATGTTGGCATACCGCTGAATCTTCTCTAACCTTGTCTTGTGTTTAACTAGGCATGGACTCCAGGCTGGAGCTGCATACTCCAGGATTGGTCTTACATAAGTGGTATACAGGGTCCTGAACGATTTCTTACACACGTTTCTAAAGGCAGTTCTTATGTTGGCCAGACTAGCATATGCCGCTGATGATATCCTTTTGATGTGGGCCTCTGGGGACAGGTTCGGTGTGATATCAACCCCCAGATCCTTCTCTCTATTTGACACTTGCTGGATTTCACCTCCCAGATGATTCCTTGTGTTCAGCCTCCTGCTCCCTTCGCCTAATTTCATTGTCATCTTTCCTGAGTTGAACTTTAGCAGCCATTTTCTAGACCATTCCTCCAGTTTGTCCAGGTCATCCTGTAGTCTCTGTCTATCTTCATCCGTCTTGATTCTTCTCATAATTTTTACATCATCAGCAAACATTGAGAGGAACGAGTCTATACCCTCTGGAAGATCGTTCACATATATTAGAAACAGGATGGGTTCAAGTACTGAGCCCTGTGGGACTCCGCTGATGACATCTCGCCACTCTGATGTCTTCCCCCTCACCGTTACTCGCTGTTTCCTGTTGCTTAAGTACTCCCTTATCCAGTGGAGCACCTTCCCTTTTACTCCTGCCTGTTGCTCCAACTTTTTTAACAGCCTTTTATGGGGTATTGTGTCAAAGGCTTTCTGGCAGTCCAGATAAATGCAGTCGGCCCACCCTTCTCTTTCCTGCCTAATTTTTGTTGCCTGGTCATAGAATTCTATTAAACCTGTGAGACACGATTTACCATCCCTGAACCCATGTTGGTGGTGCATAACAAAGTTATTTCCCACCAGATGCTCTACGAGCCTTTTCCTCGCGATCTTCTCCATCACCTTGCATGGTATACCAGTTAGGGAAACTGGCCTGTAGTTCAGTGCCTCTTGCCTGTCACCCTTTTTGTATATTGGGACTTCGTTAGCTGTCTTCCAACTTTCTGGTAAGTCTCCTGTTTCCAGTGACCTGTTATACACCATAGAGAGTGGCACACTTAGTGCTTCTGCACCTTCCTTTAGTATCCATGGTGAGATTCTGTCAGGCCCAACAGCCTTTGTCACATCCAGCTCCAGCAGACACCTTTTGGCCTCATCACTGGTGAGGTCAAATTCCTCCAAGGTTGCTTGGTTTGCCGCCTCCTCATTTAGTGCAGGGCCTTCTCCTTGTTCTATTGTGAAGACCTCCTGGAATCTCTTGTTGATTTCTTCACACATCTCCTTGTCATTCTCTGTGTATCTGTTCTTCCCTTTCCGCAGCTTCATCACTTGTTCCTTCACTGCCGTTTTCCTCCTGATGTGGCTGTGGAGCAGCTTTGGTTGGGTCTTGGCTTTACTCGCGATGTCATTTTCAAACTGTCTCTCTGCTTCCCTCCTCACTCTGATGTACTAATTTCTGGCCCTCTGGTATCTCTCCCTGCTCTCTGGTGTTCTGTTATTTCTGTAGTTTCTCCTTGTTCTTTTACTCAGTTGCTTCGCTACCTTGCATTCCTGGTTGAACCATGGGTTTTTCTGTTGATTTTCGTTTTTTCTCTTTTTGGACGGGGATAAACCTGTCTGCAGCTTCCTGGCACTTCTGGGTGACAAAATCCATCATGACCTGCACATTCTTGTCTGTGTGTAGGGGGGGGGGTGCTGGGCGCAGGAGGCCATCCCGTGGTGGCCCTGGCCGCAGGAGGCCATCCCTTGGTGGCCCTGGCCGCAGGAGGCCATCCCGTGGTGGCCCTGGCCGCAGGAGACCATCCCGTGGTGGCCCTGGCCGCAGGAGACCATCCCGTGGTGGCCCTGGCCGCAGGAGGCCATCCCGTGGTGGCCCTGGCCGCAGGAGGCCATCCCGTGGTGGCCCTGGCCGCAGGAGGCCATCCCGTGGTGGCCCTGGCCGCAGGAGGCCATCCCTTGGTGGCCCTGGCCGCAGGAGACCATCCCGTGGTTGCCCTAGCCGCAGGAGACCATCCCGTGGTGGCCCTGGCCGCAGGAGACCATCCCGTGGTGGCCCTGGCCGCAGGAGACCATCCCGTGGTGGCCCTGGCCGCAGGAGACCATCCCGTGGTGGCCCTGGCCGCAGGAAGCCATCCCGTGGTGGCCCTGGCCGCAGGGGACCATCCCGTGGTGGCCCTGGCCGCAGGAGGCCATCCCGTGGTGGCCCTGGCCGCAGGAGGCCATCCCGTGGTGGCCCTGGCCGTAGGAGACCACCAGTTCTCCTTCACCTGAAATGCGAAGCACACAAAAAATCTAACAAAAACCGTTATATTGTAGAGGAGGTGGAAGGAGGAACTGTAGGAGTTGCTCCGCCCGGGGCGCCCCTTGGAGCAGCCCTCTCAAGGTCCTGGCCGCGCCCACACACCCCCGGGTAGTTGGTCCGCCCGGGGCGCCCCTTGGAGCAGCCCTCTCAAGGTCCTGGCCGCGCCCACACACCCCCGGGTAGTTGGTCCGCCCGGGGCGCCCCTTGGAGCAGCCCTCTCAAGGTCCTGGCCGCGCCCACACACCCCCGGGTAGTTGGTCCGCCCGGGGCGCCCCTTGGAGCAGCCCTCTCAAGGTCCTGGCCGCGCCCACACACCCCCGGGTAGTTGGTCCGCCCGGGGCGCCCCTTGGAGCAGCCCTCTCAAGGTCCTGGCCGCGCCCACACACCCCCGGGTAGTTGGTCCGCCCGGGGCGCCCCTTGGAGCAGCCCTCTCAAGGTCCTGGCCGCGCCCACACACCCCCGGGTAGTTGGTCCGCCCGGGGCGCCCCTTGGAGCAGCCCTCTCAAGGTCCTGGCCGCGCCCACACACCCCCGGGTAGTTGGTCCGCCCGGGGCGCCCCTTGGAGCAGCCCTCTCAAGGTCCTGGCCGCGCCCACACACCCCCGGGTAGTTGGTCCGCCCGGGGCGCCCCTTGGAGCAGCCCTCTCAAGGTCCTGGCCGCGCCCACACACCCCCGGGTAGTTGGTCCGCCCGGGGCGCCCCTTGGAGCAGCCCTCTCAAGGTCCTGGCCGCGCCCACACACCCCCGGGTAAGAACATCTAGTAAGGACATGTTCTTACATTTGTTGTTCTTACTAACGGTTCCCGTTTCCCACAGCACTAAAGCTAATTGTTCTTAACGAATATTTACAATGTTATGAAAACGCTTGACGCTAATACGAGTCTTGTGATCAGTTATGTATGGAAGGCAGTAAATAGGTACCTGGGAGTTAGTCAGCTGTCACGGGCTGCTTCCTGGGGGTGGAGGCCTGGTCGAGGACCGGGCCGCGGGGACACTAAAGCCCCGAAATCATCTCAAGATAACCTCAAGAAGCCCTGATACCTTCTACATGACTGTGTACAGATGCCCAGATACCCTCTACACCACTGTGTACAGATGCCCAGATACCCTCTACACCACTGTGTACAGATGCCCAGATACCCTCTACATCACTGTGTACAGATGCCCAGATACCCTCTACATCACTGTGTACAGATGCCCAGATACCCTCTACACCACTGTGTACAGATGCCCAGATACCCTCTACATCACTGTGTACAGATGCCCAGATACCCTCTACATCACTGTGTACAGATGCCCAGATACCCTCTACACCACTGTGTACAGATGCCCAGATACCCTCTACATTACTGTGTACAGATGCCCAGATACCCTCTACATCACTGTGTACAGATGCCCAGATACCCTCTACATCACTGTGTACAGATGCCCAGATACCCTCTACATCACTGTGTACAGATGCCCAGATACCCTCTACATCACTGTGTACAGATGCCCAGATACCCTCTACACCACTGTGTACAGATGCCCAGATACCCTCTACATCACTGTGTACAGATGCCCAGATACCCTCTACATCACTGTGTACAGATGCCCAGATACCCTCTACACCACTGTGTACAGATGCCCAGATACCCTCTACATCACTGTGTACAGATGCCCAGATACCCTCTACATCACTGTGTACAGATGCCCAGATACCCTCTACACCACTGTATACAGATGCCCAGATACCCTCTACATCACTGTGTACAGATGCCCAGATACCCTCTACATCACTGTGTACAGATGCCCAGATACCCTCTACATCACTGTGTACAGATGCCCAGATACCCTCTACATCACTGTGTACAGATGCCCAGATACCCTCTACACCACTGTGTACAGATGCCCAGATACCCTCTGCATCACTGTGTACAGATGCCCAGATACCCTCTACATCACTGTGTACAGATGCCCAGATACCCTCTACATCACTGTGTACAGATGCCCAGATACCCTCTACATCACTGTGTACAGATGCCCAGATACCCTCTACATCACTGTGTACAGATGCCCAGATACCCTCTACATAACTGTGTACAGATGCCCAGATACCCTCTACACCACTGTGTTCAGATGCCCAGATACCCTCTACATCACTGTGTACAGATGCCCAGATACCCTCTACATCACTGTGTACAGATGCCCAGATACCCTCTACATCACTGTGTACAGATGCCCAAATACCCTCTACATCACTGTGTACAGATGCCCAGATACCCTCTACATCACTGTGTACAGATGCCCAGATACCCTCTACATCACTGTGTACAGATGCCCAGATACCCTCTACACCACTGTGTACAGATGCCCAGATACCCTCTACACCACTGTGTACAGATGCCCAGATACCCTCTACATCACTGTGTACAGATGCCCAGATACCCTCTACATCACTGTGTACAGATGCCCAGATACCCTCTACATCACTGTGTACAGATGCCCAGATACCCTCTACATCACTGTGTACAGATGCCCAGATACCCTCTACATCACTGTGTACAGATGCCCAGATACCCTCTACATCACTGTGTACAGATGCCCAGATACCCTCTACATCACTGTGTACAGATGCCCAGATACCCTCTACACCACTGTGTTCAGATGCCCAGATACCCTCTACATCACTGTGTACAGATGCCCAGATACCCTCTACATCACTGTGTACAGATGCCCAGATACCCTCTACATCACTGTGTACAGATGCCCAGATACCCTCTATACCACTGTGTACAGATGCCCAGATACCCTCTACATCACTGTGTACAGATGCCCAGATACCCTCTACATCACTGTGTACAGATGCCCAGATACCCTCTACATCACTGTGTACAAGTGTCCAGATACCCTCTACATCACTGTGTACAGATGCCCAGATACCCTCTACATCACTGTGTACAGATGCCCAGATACCCTCTACATCACTGTGTACAAGTGTCCAGATACCCTCTACATCACTGTGTGCAGATGCCCAGATACCCTCTACATCACTGTGTACAAGTGTCCAGATACCCTCTACATCACTGTGTACAGATGCCAAGATACCCTCTACATCACTGTGTACAAGTGTCCAGATACCCTCTACATCAATGTGTACAAGTGTCCAGATACCCTCTACATCACTGTGTACAGATGCCCAGATACCCTCTACATCACTGTGTACAAGTGTCCAGATACCCTCTACATCACTGTGTACAGATGCCCAGATACCCTCTACATCACTGTGTACAGATGCCCAGATACCCTCTACATCACTGTGTACAGATGCCCAGATACCCTCTACATCACTGTGTACAAGTGTCCAGCGACCATATACCTAACCAGGTTAGTACAGGCAGAGAAGAGATATTTTGGACTCGAGGAAAAGTCCCACGTAGACAGGACGTGTCTTGGGAGGCAGCAAACACCCTCGGTGAAGGAAAGCGAAGGAAAAGTTCAAGACGACCAGAAACTGTTCAAACAGAACAGAGAAAGAAGTAAATCTGTCTACAGAGAGAGGAACAAACAGGGAAATAGTTGGACACAGTTCAACACAGTTCAGAGTGTAACAGAGAGAACGCAGCCATGTGTACAGATATTTCTCCAGTAGTATTTGTAGCACAGATCCCACACACCTGACTGTATCCAGCAGCACAGATCCCACACACCTGACTGTACCCAGCAGCACAGATCCCACACACCTGACTGTACCCAGCAACACAGATCCCACACACCTGACTGTACCCTGCAACACAGATCCCACACACCTGACTGTACCCAGCAACACAGATCCCACACACCTGACTGTACCCAGCAACACAGATCCCACACACCTGACTGTACCCAGCAGCACAGATCCCACACACCTGACTGTACCCAGCAACACAGATCACACACATCTGACTGTACCCAGCAACACAGATCACACACACCTGACTGTACCCAGCAACACAGATCCCACACACCTGACTCTACCCAGCAACACAGATCCCACACACCTGACTCTACCCAGCAACACAGATCCCACACACCTGACTGTACCCAGCAGCACAGATCCCACACACCTAACTGTACCCAGCAACACAGATCCCACACACCTGCCTGTACCCAGCAGCACAGATCCCACACACCTGACTGTACCCAGCAACACAGATCACACACACCTGACTGTACCCAGCAACACAGATCCCACACACCTGACTCTACCCAGCAACACAGATCCCACACACCTGACTCTACCCAGCAACACAGATCCCACACACCTAACTGTACCCAGCAACACAGATCCCACACACCTAACTGTACCCAGCAACACAGATCACACACACCTGACTGTACCCAGCAACACAGATCCCACACACCTGACTCTACCCAGCAACACAGATCCCACACACCTGACTGTACCCAGCAACACAGATCACACACACCTGACTGTACCCAGCAACACAGATCCCACACACCTGACTCTACCCAGCAACACAGATCCCACACACCTGACTCTACCCAGCAACACAGATCCCACACACCTAACTGTACCCAGCAACACAGATCCCACACACCTAACTGTACCCAGCAACACAGATCACACACACCTGACTGTACCCAGCAACACAGATCCCACACACCTGACTCTACCCAGCAACACAGATCCCACACACCTGACTCTACCCAGCAACACAGATCCCACACACCTAACTGTACCCAGCAACACAGATCCCACACACCTAACTGTACCCAGCAACACAGATCCCACACACCTGACTGTACCCAGCAACACAGATCCCACACACCTGACTGTACCCAGCAACACAGATCCCACACACCTGACTGTACCCAGCAACACAGATCCCACACACCTGACTGTACCCAGCAACACAGATCCCACACACCTGACTGTACCCAGCAACACAGATCCCACACACCTGACTGTACCCAGCAACACAGATCCCACACATCTGACTGTACCCAGCAACACAGATCCCACACACCTGACTGTACCCAGCAACACAGATCCCACACACCTGACTGTACCCAGCAACACAGATCCCACACATCTGACTGTACCCAGCAACACAGATCCCACACACTTGACTGTACCCAGCAACACAGATCCCACACACCTGACTGTACCCAGCAGCACAGATCCCACACACCTGACTGTACCCAGCAACACAGATCCCACACACCTGACTGTACCCAGCAGCACAGATCCCACACACCTGACTGTACCCAGCAACACAGATCCCACACACCTGACTGTACCCAGCAGCACAGATCCCACACACCTGACTCTACCCAGCAACACAGATCCCACACACCTGACTCTACCCAGCAGCACAGATCCCACACATCTGACTGTACCCAGCAACACAGATCCCACACACCTGACTGTACCCAGCAACACAGATCCCACACACCTGACTGTACCCAGCAACACAGATCCCACACATCTGACTGTACCCAGCAACACAGATCCCACACACTTGACTGTACCCAGCAACACAGATCCCACACACCTGACTGTACCCAGCAGCACAGATCCCACACACCTGACTGTACCCAGCAACACAGATCCCACACACCTGACTGTACCCAGCAGCACAGATCCCACACACCTGACTGTACCCAGCAACACAGATCCCACACACCTTACTGTACCCAGCAGCACAGATCCCACACACCTGACTCTACCCAGCAACACAGATCCCACACACCTGACTACCCAGCAACACAGATCCCACACACCTGACTCTACCCAGCAACACAGATCCCACACACCTGACTGTACCCAGCAGCACAGATCCCACACACCTGACTCTACCCAGCAGCACAGATCCCACACACCTGACTGTACCCAGCAGCACAGATCCCACACACCTGACTGTACCCAGCAACACAGATCCCACACATCTGACTGTACCCAGCAGCACAGATCCCACACACCTGACTGTACCCAGCAACACAGATCCCACACATCTGACTGTACCCAGCAACACAGATCCCACACATCTGACTGTACCCAGCAGCACAGATCCCACACACCTGACTGTACCCAGCAGCACAGATCCCACACACCTGACTGTAGTTACTGTGGTTAGTGTGACGGAGGAGGAAGTAGTTACGGTGGTTAGTGTGACGGAGGAGGAAGTAGTTACGGTGGTTAGTGTGACGGAGGAGGAAGTAGTTACTGTGGTTAGTGTGACGGAGGAGGAAGTAGTTACGGTGGTTAGTGTGACGGAGGAGGAAGTAGTTACGGTGGTTAGTGTGACGGAGGAGGAAGTAGTTACGGTGGTTAGTGTGACGGAGGAGGAAGTAGTTACGGTGGTTAGTGTGACGGAGGAGGAAGTAGTTACTGTGGTTAGTGTGACGGAGGAGGAAGTAGTTACGGTGGTTAGTGTGACGGAGGAGGAAGTAGTTACGGTGGTTAGTGTGACGGAGGAGGAAGTAGTTACGGTGGTTAGTGTGACGGAGGAGGAAGTAGTTACTGTGGTTAGTGTGACGGAGGAGGAAGTAGTTACTGTGGTTAGTGTGACGGAGGAGGAAGTAGTTACTGTGGTTGGTGTGACGGAGGAGGAAGTACTTACGGTGAAGGCAAGATGGTGACTTACGATGAGGAGAGAGAGCAGCGTCGACACCAGCACGCCGCGACCTGCCAGCACATAGACCAAGGTGTTAACCCACACAGTAAACACGGCCCCTCAACATGTCTTCACCTAATACAACATTAAAACTTCCCCTGAGACACACGGAGCCATATTTAGTTAGTACACCTAGCAGTAAATAGGTACCTGGGTGTTAGTCAGCTGCCACGGGCTGCTTCCTGGGGGTGGAGGCCTGGTCGAGGACCGGGCCGCGGGGACACTAAAGCCCCGAAATCATCTCAAGATAACCTCAAGATACAGGTCATACAATAATTACCATTACAAGACATGCAGCAAGCATCATTATTAGTAAACTCTGCCTGGGACACACTTGCCAGGGAGCACTGTGGCCAGGGAGCACTGTGGCCAGGGAGCACTGTGGCCAGGGAGCACTGTGGCCAGGGAGCACTGTGGCCAGGGAGCACTGTGGCCAGGGAGCACTGTGGCCAGGGTGCACTGTGGCCAGGGAGCACTGTGGCCAGGGTGCACTGTGGCCAGGGAGCACTGTGGCCAGGGTGCACTGTGGCCAGGGAGCACTGTGGCCAGGGAGCACTGTGGCCAGGGAGCACTGTGGCCAGGGAGCACTGTGGCCTGGGAGCACTGTGGCCAGGGAGCACTGTGGCCAGGGAGCACTGTGGCCAGGGAGCACTGTGGCCAGGGAGCACTGTGGCCAGGGTGCACTGTGGCCAGGGAGCACTGTGGCCAGGGTGCACTGTGGCCAGGGAGCACTGTGGCCAGGGTGCACTGTGGCCAGGGAGCACTGTGGCCAGGGAGCACTGTGGCCAGGGAGCACTGTGGCCAGGGAGCACTGTGGCCTGGGAGCACTGTGGCCAGGGTGCACTGTGGCCAGGGTGCACTGTGGCCAGGGAGCACTGTGGCCAGGGAGCACTGTGGCCAGGGAGCACTGTGGCCAGGGAGCACTGTGGCCAGGGAGCACTGTGGCCAGGGAGCACTGTGGCCAGGGTGCACTGTGGCCAGGGAGCACTGTGGCCAGGGAGCACTGTGGCCAGGGAGCACTGTGGCCAGGGTGCACTGTGGCTAGGGTGCACTGTGGCCAGGGAGCACTGTGGCCAGGGTGCACTGTGGCCAGGGAGCACTGTCGCCAGGGAGCACTGTGGCCAGGGAGCACTGTGGCCAGGGAGCACTGTGGCCAGGGAGTACTGTGGCCAGGGAGCACTGTGGCCAGGGAGCACTGTGGCCAGGGTGCACTGTGGCCAGGGTGCACTGTGGCCAGGGTGCACTGTGGCCAGGGAGCACTGTGGCCAGGGAGCACTGTGGCCAGGGAGCACTGTGGCCAGGGAGCACTGTGGCCAGGGAGCACTGTGGCCAGGGTGCACTGTGGCCAGGGAGCACTGTGGCCAGGGAGCACTGTGGCCAGGGTGCACTGTGGCCAGGGAGCACTGTGGCCAGGGAGCACTGTGGCCAGGGAGCACTGTGGCCAGGGAGCACTGTGGCCAGGGAGCACTGTGGCCAGGGAGCACTGTGGCCAGGGAGCACTGTGGCCAGGGTGCACTGTGGCCAGGGTGCACTGTGGCCAGGGTGCACTGTGGCCAGGGTGCACTGTGGCCAGGGTGCACTGTGGCCAGGGTGCACTGTGGCCAGGGAGCACTGTGGCCAGGGAGCACTGTGGCCAGGGAGCACTGTGGCCAGGGAGCACTGTGGCCAGGGTGCACTGTGGCCAGGGAGCACTGTGGCCAGGGAGCACTGTGGCCAGGGAGCACTGTGGCCAGGGAGCACTGTGGCCAGGGAGCACTGTGGCCAGGGAGCACTGTGCCCAGGGAGCACTGTGGCCAGGGTGCACTGTGGCCAGGGTGCACTGTGGCCAGGGTGCACTGTGGCCAGGGTGCACTGTGGCCAGGGAGCACTGTGGCCAGGGAGCACTGTGGCCAGGGAGCACTGTGGCCAGGGAGCACTGTGGCCAGGGAGCACTGTGGCCAGGGTGCACTGTGGCCAGGGAGCACTGTGGCCAGGGAGCACTGTGGCCAGGGAGCACTGTGGCCAGGGTGCACTGTGGCCAGGGAGCACTGTGGCCAGGGAGCACTGTGGCCAGGGAGCACTGTGGCCAGGGAGCACTGTGGCCAGGGTGCACTGTGGCCAGGGAGCACTGTGGCCAGGGAGCACTGTGGCCAGGGTGCACTGTGGCCAGGGTGCACTGTGGCCAGGGTGCACTGTGGCCAGGGAGCACTGTGGCCAGGGAGCACTGTGGCCAGGGAGCACTGTGGCCAGGGTGCACTGTGGCCAGGGAGCACTGTGGCCAGGGTGCACTGTGCCAGGGTGCACTGTGGTCAGGGTGCACTGTGCCAGGGTGCACTGTGGCCAGGGTGCACTGTGCCAGGGTGCACTGTGGCCAGGGTGCACTGTGCCAGGGTGCACTGTGGCCAGGGTGCACTGTGCCAGGGTGCACTGTGGCCAGGGTGCACTGTGGCCAGGGTGCACTGTGGCCAGGGAGCACTGTGGCCAGGGAGCACTGTGGCCAGGGAGCACTGTGGCCAGGGTGCACTGTGGCCAGGGAGCACTGTGGCCAGGGTGCACTGTGGCCAGGGTGCACTGTGGCCAGGGAGCACTGTGGCCAGGGAGCACTGTGGCCAGGGAGCACTGTGGCCAGGGAGCACTGTGGCCAGGGAGCACTGTGGCCAGGGAGCACTGTGGCCAGGGTGCACTGTGGCCAGGGTGCACTGTGGCCAGGGTGCACTGTAGCCAGGGAGCACTGTGGCCAGGGAGCACTGTGGCCAGGGTGCACTGTGGCCAGGGAGCACTGTGGCCAGGGAGCACTGTGGCCAGGGAGCACTGTGGCCAGGGTGCACTGTGGCCAGGGAGCACTGTGGCCAGGGTGCACTGTGGCCAGGGTGCACTGTGGCCAGGGTGCACTGTGGCCAGGGTGCACTGTGGCCAGGGAGCACTGTGGCCAGGGAGCACTGTGGCCAGGGTGCACTGTGGCCAGGGAGCACTGTGGCCAGGGTGCACTGTGGCCAGGGTGCACTGTGGCCAGGGTGCACTGTGGCCAGGGAGCACTGTGGCCAGGGAGCACTGTGGCCAGGGTGCACTGTGGCCAGGGAGCACTGTAGGGTTGTACAGTGTTATCTTTGTTATCACCAACCCTCCTGACCCCCCCCCCCCCCCCACCAGGTGAGGCAGGGGGGGTGAGGGAAGCATTACACATTAGTTAACGTGTCACGCCAAAATCATTTGGAATTACAACACAATCAACAATCATCACAGCACAATATGAATCACAATACAACAATCATTACAGCACAATATGAATCACAATACAACAATCATCACAGCACAATATGAATCACAATACAACAATCATCACAACACAATATGAATCACAACACAATATGAATCACAATACAACAATCATCACAGCACAATATGAATCACAATACAACAATCATCACAGCACAATATGAATCACAATACAACAATCATCACAGCACAATATGATTCACAATACAACAATCATCACAGCACAATATGAATCACAATACAACAATCATCACAGCACAATATGAATCACAATACAACAATCATCACAGCACAATATGAATCACAATACAACAATCATCAGAGCACAATATGAATCAATACAACAATCATCACAGCACAATATGAATCACAATACAACAATCATCACAACACAATATGAATCACAACTTAGTCAACAATTATCACAGTTTAATACGAATCATAACTCAGAAAACAATCATCACAGCACAACACAAATCAAAACACAATAAACAATCAACATAGTAAAATGCAAATCACAACACAATCAACAATTATAATACAATCACAAATCTTCAAAATTAACTTTCATAACTCATTAAACAAAACGTTAGAGCACAATTATTGCAAGGAAGGAGCCAAATACAATCCACAGTCACCACAGAACAATCAGCAATCATCACAAAACAATGAACAGTTAAAACTTTACAATCCTCAATCATCATGACTTTTCCAGTGTCAGAGTGGTTGACAAATGGAATGCATTAGGAAGTGATGTGGTGGAGGCTGACTCCATACACAGTTTCAAGTGTAGATATGATAGAGCCCGATAGGATCAGGAACCTATACACCTTGATTGACGGTTGAGAGGCGGGACCAAAGAGCCAGAGCTCAACCCCCACAAACACAACTAGGTGAGTACACACACACACACACACACACACACACACACACACACACACACACACACACACACACACATAATAGCACTAGAGATCTGCCATGAGGATGATAAACTAATGATGATAAATGCATATAGTCCACCGCCAAGCAGCACATGGTCAAAGGAGCAGCTAGATAGTAAACGTGAAGGTCTTATAACAATAATGAGAGAGATTATAGCGGGAGCGGATAACGAAAGATCACGACTGTTGATAGTCGGCGACTTCAATTTGAAATCCCTAGACTGAGAAGCATATGAAGCTAAAACAGAAGATTTTTGGACCTGTAAATTTGAAGACCTCATCCTGGAAACATTCTTGTATCAACATGTTAAACAAGCTACGAGGATGAGGGAAGGGGATGATAGATAGGGACATATAAAATACTCAAGGGAATTGACAAAGTGGAAATAGATGAAATGTTCAAACGTAATAATAACAGAACGAGGGGACATGGGTGGAAACTGGAAACTCAGATGAGTCACAGAGATGTTAGGAAGTTATATATATATATATATATATATATATATATATATATATATATATATATATATATATATATATATATATATATATATATATATATTCTTATATTCTTTATTTTTTTCTCCGAGGCTATGTGTCCCTATATATATATATATATATATATATATATATATATATATATATATATATATATATATATATATATATATATATATATATATATATATATATATATATAAAATCAATCATACAGCATAAAATGCCAACATTTACACAAAATATCGCATGTACACTCAAAGTATGACATTTACATTAACTATGGTATTTGCACAAACATAACAAATTGGACATACGCTTGTACAAATCAACATGCACTTTAAAAAAAGTTACACAATTTCATAAACATCACTTCTGTCGGGAAACCGACACACACAAACACACACACACATATAACACAGTCTCCCTTAGTCTGTAATCCCTTCAGGATGGAAAATGGGAGACTCCGTGACGTCATGGATGTCATCGATATTTACATTATGAAACATTGTTAATAGACTAGTTTAGTATCTAGAGTAAACAAAAAAGTAATCCATAAGACTGAATATAATTATTAACACCGTATTGTAGCTAGGTTCCCTTGTTAATGTAAAATTACTTTGAGAGGAACCAGCATGAGGGCGTTGTCCCCGACTGGGAGGAAGGCTCCCGCATCAGAATAACAACAAAGGACAGCCCCACGCTGTATTTGGCTCTAGAGCTGGTGTAAACAACTAGACACCCCAATTACGTGTCAACAACCAGCAACACAGCCTAACAACCATCACAACAACGACCGTATCCATCTTACCAAGTATTGTATATCAATTTTGTGCACATTTTGATTCAATAGGTAAAGGCGGTCACGATGTAGGGATAAAACAAAACACAATGTACGTGTACCCCAGATTACATTCACATTTCATGTCATACCTGTAATTGATATGTTTAGGGAACTTTGATTAATTCCTTGCATCCCATACAGGTAAATTGTGAGAGGAGCAGCAAGCTGTGCAGGCAGTTGGTTCATACACATTACTATTTGTTTGCCAAGCTTTGTCCTTCCCACAAGCCGCCATTACGTGGCACCAGGAGGCACAGGGCCACACCCAATCTGGAGGCTACACCTACACGCCTTACCAGGCCCACACTACTGGCACAGCTAAGCCATTAATATCAGTATTAGTAGTCATAATTAGTAATTATTACTAGTAGATTAGACCACCATATGTGGTATGATATATTAATAAGTAGACCACCACATGTGGTATATTACAATAATAAAAGGTAAACAATTGGTAGTTTAAGAAGGAGCCATAACAAAGTGGTTTAGGCTACCAATTGTCCCTCCCATTAGTGTGTAAGAAGATTTCAGGCAGTTTACAAGTATATACAGTCTACTCAATTAATTCTTACTTACTAAGAAAAATAAATAAGACATAACTTTATCTTATTAAAGTCAATCAAAAAAAAAGAGAATAGCTGCCTGGAGTTTCCACACAACTTCTGTGGGAAATTTCTCCAACTAGTGCTATATAATTTTGAATAAATTCAACTTTATCACATATACACCAGGAAAATATATTTTCTCTTGCTGTGTAAAATTACCAAAATTCAATTGAAGCTAATTTAGTTTAAACGAGATGAATTGTCATTAATTCTTCCATATATGTATTAAGAAATTGGCTGCCACGTCAGTAAACATTAACAAATAACAGGACGTATTTGCGTCTGTTTTAACACTTAGTGTACAGTATGAGGACTGGTCCTGACACTTAGTGTACAGTATGAGGACTGGTCCTGACACTTAGTGTACAGTATGAGGACTGGTCCTGACACTTAGTGTACAGTATGAGGACTGGTCCTAACACTTAGTGTACAGTATGAGGACTGGTCCTGACACTTAGTGTACAGTATGAGGACTGGTCCTAACACTTAGTGTACAGTATGAGGACTGGTCCTAACACTAAGTATACAGTATGAGGACTGGTCCTGA
The DNA here is from genome assembly GCF_040958095.1 of Procambarus clarkii. Lineage (NCBI taxonomy): Eukaryota > Metazoa > Arthropoda > Malacostraca > Decapoda > Cambaridae > Procambarus > Procambarus clarkii. The sequence goes on from NC_091193.1 coordinate 34,092,875, forward strand.
CACTTAGTGTACAGTATGAGGACTGGTCCTAACACTTAGTGTACAGTATGAGGACTGGTCCTAACACTAAGTATACAGTATGAGGACTGGTCCTGACACTTAGTGTACAGTATGAGGACTGGTCCTAACACTAAGTATACAGTATGAGGACTGGTCCTGACACTTAGTGTACAGTATGAGGACTGGTCCTGACACTAAGTGTACAGTGTGAGGACTGGTCCTAACACTTAGTGTACAGTATGAGGACTGGTCCTAACACTTAGTGTACAGTATGAGGACTGGTCCTGACACTTAGTGTACAGTATGAGGACTGGTCCTAACACTAAGTATACAGTATGAGGACTGGTCCTGACACTTAGTGTACAGTATGAGGACTGGTCCTAACACTAAGTATACAGTATGAGGACTGGTCCTAACACTTAGTGTACAGTATGAGGACTGGTCCTGACACTAAGTGTACAGTATGAGGACTGGTCCTAACACTTAGTGTACAGTATGAGGACTGGTCCTAACACTAAGTGTACAGTATGAGGACTGGTCCTGACACTTAGTGTACAGTATGAGGACTGGTCCTAACACTTAGTGTACAGTATGAGGACTGGTCCTAACACTAAGTATACAGTATGAGGACTGGTCCTGACACTTAGTGTACAGTATGAGGACTGGTCCTAACACTTAGTGTACAGTATGAGGACTGGTCCTAACACTAAGTATACAGTATGAGGACTGGTCCTGACACTTAGTGTACAGTATGAGGACTGGTCCTAACACTAAGTATACAGTATGAGGACTGGTCCTAACACTAAGTATACAGTATGAGGACTGGTCCTGACACTTAGTGTACAGTATGAGGACTGGTCCTGACACTTAGTGTACAGTATGAGGACTGGTCCTGACACTTAGTGTACAGTATGAGGACTGGTCCTAACACTAAGTGTACAGTATGAGGACTGGTCCTAACACTAAGTATACAGTATGAGGACTGGTCCTGACACTTAGTGTACAGTATGAGGACTGGTCCTGACACTTAGTGTACAGTATGAGGACTGGTCCTGACACTTAGTGTACAGTATGAGGACTGGTCCTGACACTAAGTGTACAGTATGAGGACTGGTCCTAACACTTAGTGTACAGTATGAGGACTGGTCCTGACACTTAGTGTACAGTATGAGGACTGGTCCTAACACTAAGTGTACAGTATGAGGACTGGTCCTAACACTAAGTGTACAGTATGAGGACTGGTCCTAACACTAAGTGTACAGTATGAGGACTGGTCCTAACACTAAGTGTACAGTATGAGGACTGGTCCTAACACTAAGTGTACAGTATGAGGACTGGTCCTAACACTTAGTGTACAGTATGAGGACTGGTCCTGACACTTAGTGTACAGTATGAGGACTGGTCCTAACACTAAGTGTACAGTATGAGGACTGGTCCTAACACTAAGTGTACAGTATGAGGACTGGTCCTGACACTTAGTGTACAGTATGAGGACTGGTCCTAACACTAAGTATACAGTATGAGGACTGGTCCTAACACTAAGTATACAGTATGAGGACTGGTCCTGACACTTAGTGTACAGTATGAGGACTGGTCCTGACACTTAGTGTACAGTATGAGGACTGGTCCTGACACTTAGTGTACAGTATGAGGACTGGTCCTGACACTAAGTGTACAGTATGAGGACTGGTCCTAACACTAAGTATACAGTATGAGGACTGGTCCTGACACTTAGTGTACAGTATGAGGACTGGTCCTGACACTTAGTGTACAGTATGAGGACTGGTCCTGACACTTAGTGTACAGTATGAGGACTGGTCCTGACACTAAGTGTACAGTATGAGGACTGGTCCTAACACTTAGTGTACAGTATGAGGACTGGTCCTGACACTTAGTGTACAGTATGAGGACTGGTCCTAACACTAAGTGTACAGTATGAGGACTGGTCCTGACACTTAGTGTACAGTATGAGGACTGGTCCTAACACTAAGTGTACAGTATGAGGACTGGTCCTAACACTTAGTGTACAGTATGAGGACTGGTCCTGACACTTAGTGTACAGTATGAGGACTGGTCCTAACACTAAGTGTGTACAGTATGAGGACCGGTCCTGACACTAAGTGTGTACAGTATGAGGACTGGTCCTAACACTAAGTGTACAGTATGAGGACTGGTCCTAACACTTAGTGTACAGTATGAGGACTGGTCCTGACACTTAGTGTGTACAGTATGAGGACTGGTCCTGACACTAAGTGTGTACAGTATGAGGACTGGTCCTAACACTAAGTGTACAGTATGAGGACTGGTCCTAACAGTAAGTGTGTACAGTATGAGGACTGGTCCTAACACTAAGTGTACAGTATGAGGACTGGTCCTAACACTTAGTGTACAGTATGAGGACTGGTCCTGACAGTAAGTGTGTACAGTATGAGAACTGGTCCTGACACTAAGTGTACAGTATGAGGACTGGTCCTGACACTAAGTGTTTACAGTATGAGAACTGGTCCTGACACTTAGTATACAGTATGAGGACTGGTCCTGACACTTAGTGTACAGTATGAGGACTGGTCCTAACACTAAGTGTATACAGTATGAGGACTGGTCCTGACACTTAGTGTACAGTATGAGGACTGGTCCTAACACTAAGTGTGTACAGTATGAGGACTGGTCCTGACACTTAGTGTACAGTATGAGGACTGGTCCTAACACTAAGTGTGTACAGTATGAGGACTGGTCCTGACACTTAGTGTACAGTATGAGGACTGGTCCTAACACTTAGTGTACAGTATGAGGACTGGTCCTAACACTAAGTGTACAGTATGAGGACTGGTCCTAACACTAAGTGTGTACAGTATGAGGACTGGTCCTAACACTAAGTGTACAGTATGAGGACTGGTCCTAACACTTAGTGTACAGTATGAGTACTGGTCCTGACACTAAGTGTACAGTATGAGGACTGGTCCTGACACTAAGTGTTTACAGTATGAGGACTGGTCCTAACATTAAGTGTGTACAGTATGAGGACTGGTCCTGACACTTAGTGTACAGTATGAGGACTGGTCCTAACATTAAGTGTGTACAGTATGAGGACTGGTCCTGACACTTAGTGTACAGTATGAGGACTGGTCCTAACACTTAGTGTACAGTATGAGGACTGGTCCTAACACTTAGTGTACAGTATGAGGACTGGTCCTGACACTTAGTGTACAGTATAAGGACTGGTCCTGACACTAAGTGTACAGTATGAGGACTGGTCCTAACACTTAGTGTACAGTATGAGGACTGGTCCTAACACTAAGTGTACAGTATGAGGACTGGTCCTAACACTTAGTGTACAGTATGAGGACTGGTCCTAACACTAAGTGTACAGTATGAGGACTGGTCCTGACACTTAGTGTACAGTATGAGGACTGGTCCTGACACTTAGTGTACAGTATGAGGACTGGTCCTGACACTAAGTGTACAGTATGAGGACTGGTCCTAACACTAAGTGTACAGTATGAGGACTGGTCCTAACACTTAGTGTACAGTATGAGGACTGGTCCTAACACTAAGGGTACAGTATGAGGACTGGTCCTAACACTAAGTGTACAGTATGAGGACTGGTCCTAACACTTAGTGTACAGTATGAGGACTGGTCCTAACACTTAGTGTACAGTATGAGGACTGGTCCTGACACTAAGTGTACAGTATGAGGACTGGTCCTAACACTAAGTGTATACAGTATGAGGACTGGTCCTGACACTTAGTGTACAGTATGAGGACTGGTCCTAACACTAAGTGTGTACAGTATGAGGACTGGTCCTGACACTTAGTGTACAGTATGAGGACTGGTCCTAACACTAAGTGTGTACAGTATGAGGACTGGTCCTGACACTTAGTGTACAGTATGAGGACTGGTCCTAACACTTAGTGTACAGTATGAGGACTGGTCCTAACACTAAGTGTCCAGTATGAGGACTGGTCCTAACACTAAGTGTGTACAGTATGAGGACTGGTCCTAACACTAAGTGTGTACAGTATGAGGACTGGTCCTAACACTAAGTGTGTACAGTATGAGGACTGGTCCTAACACTAAGTGTGTACAGTATGAGGACTGGTCCTAACACTAAGTGTACAGTATGAGGACTGGTCCTAACACTAAGTGTACAGTATGAGGACTGGTCCTAACACTAAGTGTGTACAGTATGAGGACTGGTCCTAACACTAAGTGTGTACAGTATGAGGACTGGTCCTAACACTAAGTGTGTACAGTATGAGGACTGGTCCTAACACTAAGTGTACAGTATGAGGACTGGTCCTAACACTTAGTGTACAGTATGAGGACTGGTCCTGACACTAAGTGTACAGTATGAGGACTGGTCCTAACACTAAGTGTACAGTATGAGGACTGGTCCTGACACTTAGTGTACAGTATGAGGACTGGTCCTAACATTAAGTGTGTACAGTATGAGGACTGGTCCTGACACTTAATGTACAGTATGAGGACTGGTCCTGACACTTAGTGTACAGTATGAGGACTGGTCCTAACACTTAGTGTACAGTATGAGGACTGGTCCTGACACTTAGTGTTCAGTATGAGGACTGGTCCTGACACTTAGTGTACAGTATGAGGACTGGTCCTAACACTTAGTGTACAGTATGAGGACTGGTCCTGACACTTAGTGTACAGTATGAGGACTGGTCCTGACACTTAGTGTACAGTATGAGGACTGGTCCTAACACTAACTGTACAGTATGAGGACTGGTAATAACACTAAGTGTACAGTATGAGGACTGGTCCTGACACTAAGTGTGTACAGTATGAGGACTGGTCCTAACACTAAGTGTGTACAGTATGAGGACTGGTCCTGACAATTAGTGTACAGTATGAGGACTGGTCCTGACACTAAGTGTGTACAGTATGAGGACTGGTCCTGACACTTAGTGTGTACAGTATGAGGACTGGTCCTGACACTTAGTGTGTACAGTATGAGGACTGGTCCTAACACTAACTGTACAGTATGAGGACTGGTAATAACACTAAGTGTACAGTATGAGGACTGGTCCTGACACTAAGTGTGTACAGTATGAGGACTGGTCCTAACACTAAGTGTGTACAGTATGAGGACTGGTCCTGACACTTAGTGTACAGTATGAGGACTGGTCCTAACACAAAGTGTGTACAGTATGAGGACTGGTCCTGACACTTAGTGTACAGTATGAGGACTGGTCCTAACACTAAGTGTACAGTATGAGGACTGGTCCTGACACTTAGTGTACAGTATGAGGACTGGTCCTAACACTTAGTGTACAGTATGAGGACTGGTCCTGACACTTAGTGTACAGTATGAGGACTGGTCCTAACACTAAGTGTACAGTATGAGGACTGGTCCTGACACTTAGTGTACAGTATGAGGACTGGTCCTGACACTTAGTGTACAGTATGAGGACTGGTCCTAACACTAAGTGTACAGTATGAGGACTGGTCCTGACACTAAGTGTACAGTATGAGGACTGGTCCTGACACTTAGTGTACAGTATGAGGACTGGTCCTAACACTAAGTGTACAGTATGAGGACTGGTCCTGACACTAAGTGTACAGTATGAGGACTGGTCCTAACACTTAGTGTACAGTATGAGGACTGGTCCTGACACTTAGTGTACAGTATGAGGACTGGTCCTAACACTAAGTGTACAGTATGAGGACTGGTCCTGACACTAAGTGTGTACAGTATGAGGACTGGTCCTAACACTAAGTGTACAGTATGAGGACTGGTCCTGACACTTAGTGTACAGTATGAGGACTGGTCCTGACACTAAGTGTACAGTATGAGGACTGGTCCTAACACTAAGTGTACAGTATGAGGACTGGTCCTGACACTTAGTGTACAGTATGAGGACTGGTCCTGACACTAAGTGTACAGTATGAGGACTGGTCCTAACACTTAGTGTACAGTATGAGGACTGGTCCTAACACTAAGTGTACAGTATGAGGACTGGTCCTGACACTAAGTGTACAGTATGAGGACTGGTCCTAACACTAAGTATACAGTATGAGGACTGGTCCTAACACTTAGTGTACAGTATGAGGACTGGTCCTAACACTAAGTGTACAGTATGAGGACTGGTCCTAACACTTAGTGTACAGTATGAGGACTGGTCCTAACACTAAGTGTACAGTATGAGGACTGGTCCTAACACTAAGTGTACAGTATGAGGACTGGTCCTATTTTAACACTTAGTGTGTACGGTCGGGGGACACACGTATTGTGTGTGTTCTCTGAATATGTGTGTGTATATATATATATATATATATATATATATATATATATATATATATATATATATATATATATATATATATATATATAATGACTTCTCACCTGAAGGTAAGCAGATGATTATTGTATGGATTAGAGTTAAAATAAGTGTTATCCTTATATTCACAAGTTGTAACTCTTGTGGAGTAATGACATAATTTTTATCGCCATTTGGGGACTCATATTTTGAGGCGTGTGTGGACTTTAACTCTGGAGAGGAGATTCCTGACTCTCAGATTTTACATTGTAACTCTAACGTTTGAAGACGAGAAATTGATTTTCCAATTGGTCAGTTCTTGTGGGGGAGCCGGTCGGCCGAGCGGACAGCACGCTGGATTTGTGATCCTGTGGTCCTGGGTTCGATCCCAGGCGCCGGCGAGAAACAATGGGCAGAGTTTCTTTCACCCTATGCCCCTGTTACCTAGCAGTGAAATAGGTACCTGGGTGTTAGTCAGCTGTCACGGGCTGCTTCCTGGGGGTGGAGGCCTGGTCGAGGATCGGGCCGCGGGGACACTAAAGCCCCGAAATCATCTCAAGATAACCTCAAGATAACCTCAAGATAACCTGACTCTAACTTCAGTAGGGAGTTTCTTGAAGCTTTCATATTTTTAGTCATTTTGGACTTTGACTTTTGAGAAGAGTTTTCGATTTTGCCAGTCCCGTTGGGACTTAATTTTGCCATGTGCCAGTCCCGTTGGGACTTAATTTTGCCATGTGCCAGTCCCGTTGGGACTTAATTTTGCCATGTGCCAGTCCCGTTGGGACTTAATTTTGCCATGTGCCAGTCCCGTTGGGACTTAATTTTGCCATGTGCCAGTCCCGTTGGGACTTAATTTTGCCATGTGCCAGTCCCGTTGGGACTTAATGTTGCCATGTGCCAGTCCCGTTGGGACTTAATTTTGCCATGTGCCAGTCCCGTTGGGACTTAATTTTGCCATGTGCCAGTCCCGTTGGGACTTAATTTTGCCATGTGCCAGTCCCGTTGGGACTTAATGTTGCCATGTGCCAGTCCCGTTGGGACTTAATTTTGCCATGTGCCAGTCCCGTTGGGACTTAATGTTGCCATGTGCCAGTCCCGTTGGGACTTAATTTTGCCATGTGCCAGTCCCGTTGGGACTTAATTTTGCCATGTGCCAGTCCCGTTGGGACTTAATTTTGCCATGTGCCAGTCCCGTTGGGACTTAATGTTGCCATGTGCCAGTCCCGTTGGGACTTAATTTTGCCATGTGCCAGTCCCGTTGGGACTTAATTTTGCCATGTGCCAGTCCCGTTGGGACTTAATGTTGCCATGTGCCAGTCCCGTTGGGACTTAATTTTGCCATGTGCCAGTCCCGTTGGGACTTAATTGTTTTGACGGCAAAGATATAGTTCAGTGACTTGTGTTTATTGGTGTTCATGGTGAGACATCACCATGAACACTCTCGTTACATAACACCATCACCAACATTGTCCATAACTTACCAGCCACTCTTAAGCTGCCTAATGTACCCATGTTATGAGGTGATCTTTGCTTAGTCACATCTAGCCTTGTGTTTATTTACTTCGTTGTTAAGTACATAGTATGTAAATAGATGTTCGTTGTATATAAGCTGTGTCATGTAGATAAGTTTGCCCCAGTAAACTGGTGGATTGTACTTAGACTTTCACTCAACCCTTGACATTTGAACTTACAGTCTCCGTGGTGTAGTGGTAAGACACTCGCCTGGCGTTCCGCGAGCGCTATGTCATGGGTTCGTATCCTGGCCGGGGAGGATTTACTGGGCGCAAATCCTTAACTGTAGCCTGTGTTTAACGCAACAGTAAAATGTGTACTTGGATGAAAAAACGATTCTTCGCGGCAGGGGATCGTATTCCAGGGACCTGCCCGAAACGCTACTCGTACTAGTGGCTGTACAAGAACTTACATAATGAGGCCAAGATGTTGACTAGATTATGAGGGAAAGTTGTACTCCAGGCGCCTTGCAGGGAAGGATAACATAACAGTAAATGTGGTGCCTGGATGACGCCTGACACCATGAGAGGAGTGAGGAAGCTGGAGGAGAGGCGTGTAAGAGCGAGGGAAGAAAGGAGCGGTAATTGAGCTCCTAAATGTACTTAGTCTGTACGAACTTTGGTGCTAATTAATATCTTTGGAAAGAATACATTGCATCTCCCGAAGCAGAAGCAATAATTTCATTACTATTGCAACCACAATCACCACCGATGTTGCAAAGAAAAACCCCCCCATATCGCTGAATAAAAGAGTACTCAACCTCCAACCTTGTCCAAAACATTATGGAATTTCACCCCTGAACGATCAATAATGCATGTCCTGGCACTTTCCCCTAGCAGCAGTGACAACTTGGGGCCTCGTAGCCTGGTGGATAGCGCGCAGGACTCGTAATTCTGTGGCGCGGGTTCGATTCCCGCACGAGGCAGAAACAATGGGCAAAGTTTCTTTCACCCTGAATGTTCTTGTTACCTAGCAGTAAATAGGTACCTGGGAGTTAGTCAGCTGTCACGGGCTGCTTCCTGGGGGTGGAGGCCTGGTCGAGGACCGGGCCGCGGGGACACTAAAGCCCCGAAATCATCTCAAGATAACCTCAAGATATAACTTAATCCTAACACAGCTTGTAAGGGAGGCGTGTTCATAGTTACCAGTGTACGAAATGTTCTACTCTTCGAAACACTTTGGAATTTACCTTTTAACTTCCTACTGAAACTGGCTGAAACACCTTGAAAATGACCTTTAGCTTCATACATCACATTCGCCCTTCCACATTCAGGGAGCCGGTCGGACGAGCGGACAGCACGCTGGACTTGTGATCCTGTGGTCCTGGGTTCGATCCCAGACGCCGGCGAGAAACAATGGGCAGAGTTTCTTTCACCCTATGCCCCTGTTACCTAGCAGTAAAATAGGTACCTGGGTGTTAGTCAGCTGTCACGGGCTGCTTCCTGGGGGTGGAGGCCTGGTCGAGGACCGGGCCGCGGGGACACTAAAAGCCCCAAAATTATCTCAAGATAACCTCAAGATAACCTTCTTACTCCCAACCCTACTGTGACAAGCTTACTTTGCAACATTGCAGACACACGTTTTCTATCTCTGAAAAATTTGCAACATTGCACAACCCCGTTTTCTATGAAAAATTTGCAACATTGCACAGCAGATGGAGGAGGCCCTTATTTGTCGTCTCTTACCCTACTGACAACACCCTACTACACGACACATAGCAACACGACACATAGCAACACGACACACAGCAACACAACACGACACATAGCAACACAACACACAGCAACACGACACATAGCAACACGACACATAACAACACGACACATAGCAACACAACACGACACATAGCAACACGACACACAGCAACACAACACGACACATAGCAACACAACACACAGCAACACGACACATAGCAACACGACACATAGCAACACGACACACAGCAACACAACACGACACATAGCAACACACAGCAACACGACACATAGCAACACGACACATAGCAACACGACACATAGCAACACGACACATAGCAACACGACACATAGCAACACGACACATAACAATACGACACATAGCAACACAACACATAACAATACGACACATAGCAACACAACACATAGCAACACGACACATTTCAACACGACACATAGCAACACAACACACAGCAACACGACACATAGCAACACGACACATAGCAACACGACACATAGCAACACGACACATAGCAACACGACACATAGCAACACGACACATTGCAACACGACACATAGCAACACAACACACAGCAACACGACACATAGCAACACGACACATAGCAACACGACACATAGCAACACGACACATAGCAACACGACACATAGCAACACGACACATAGCAACACGACACATAACAATACGACACATAGCAACACAACACATAACAATACGACACATAGCAACACAACACATAGCAACACGACACATTGCAACACGACACATAGCAACACGACACATAGCAACACGACACATAGCAACACGACACATAGCAACACGACACATTGCAACACAACCCACAGCAACACAACACATAGCAACACTACACATAGCAACACGACACATAGCAACACGACACATAGCAACACAACACATAGCAACACAACACATAGCAACACTACACATAGCAACACGACACATAGCAACACGACACATTGCAACACAACACACAGCAACACGACACATAGCAACACGACACATAGCAACACGACACATAGCAACACGACACATAGCAACACGACACATTGCAACACGACACATTGCAACACAACACACAGCAACACGACACATAGCAACACGACACATTGCAACACAACACACAGCAACACGACACATAGCAACACGACACATTGCAACACAACACACAGCAACACGACACATAGCAACACAACACACAGCAACACAACACACAGCAACACGACACATAATAACACAACACATAGCAACACGACACATAGCAACACGACACATAGCAACACGACACATAGCAACACAACACATAGCAACACGACACATAGCAACACGACACACAGCAACACAACACATAGCAACACGACACATAGCAACACAACACATAGCAACACAACACATAGCAACACAACACATAGCAACACAACACATAGCAACACGACACATAGCAAAACAACACATAGCAACACAACACACAGCAACACGACACATAGCAACACAACACATAGCAACACAACACATAGCAACACAACACATAGCAACACAACACATAGCAACACAACACATAGCAACACGACACACAGCAACACAACACATAGCAACACAACACACAGCAACACAACACATAGCAACACGACACACAGCAACACAACACATAGCAACACGACACACAGCAACACAACACATAGCAACACAACACATAGCAACACAACACATAGCAACACGACACATAGGAACACAACACATAGCAACACAACACATAGCAACACGACACATAGCAACACAACACATAGCAACACAACACACAGCAACACGACACATAGCAACACAACACATAGCAACACAACACATAGCAACACGACACATAGCAACACAACACATAGCAACACGACACATAGCAACACAACACATAGCAACACAACACACAGCAACACAACACATAGCAACACGACACATAGCAACACGACACATAATAACACGACACATAGCAACACGACACATAGCAACACAACACATAGCAACACGACACATAGCAACACAACACATAGCAACACAACACACAGCAACACAACACATAGCAACACGACTCATAGCAACACGACACATAGCAACACAACACATAGCAACACGACACATAGCAACACAACACATAGCAACACGACACATAGCAACACGACACATAATAACACGACACATAGCAACACGACACATAATAACACGACACATAGCAACACGACACATAGCAACACAACACATAGCAACACGACACATAGCAACACGACACATAATAACACGACACATAGCAACACGACACATAATAACACGACACATAGCAACACGACACATAATAACACGACACATAGCAACACGACACATAGCAACACAACACATAGCAACACGACACATAGCAACACAACACATAGCAACACAACACAGCAACACAACACATAGCAACACAACACATAGCAACACGACACATAGCAACACGACACATAGCAACACAACACACAGCAACACAACACATAGCAACACAACACACAGCAACACAACACACAGCAACACGACACATAGCAACACGACACATAGCAACACAACACACAGCAACACGACACATAGCAACACAACACACAGCAACACAACACATAGCAACACGACACATAATAATACAACACATAGCAACACAACACATAGCAACACAACACATAACAACACTACACATAGCAACACGACACATTGCAACACAACACACGGCAACACGACACATAATAACACAACACATAGCAACACAACACATAGCAACACAACACATAGCAACACGACACATAATAACACGACACATAGCAACACAACACATAGCAACACGACACATAGCAACACAACACATAGCAACACGACACATAGCAACACGACACACAGCAACACGACACATAGCAACACAACACATAGCAACACGACACATAGCAACACGACACATAGCAACACGACACATAGCAACACGACACATAGCAACACAACACATAGCAACACGACACATAGCAACACAACACATAGCAACACGACACATAGCAACACAACACATAGCAACACAACACATAGCAACACGACACATAGCAACACGACACATAATAACACAACACATAGCAACACAACACATAGCAACACAACACATAGCAACACAACACATAGCAACACAACACATAGCAACACGACACATAGCAACACGACACATAATAACACAACACATAGCAACACAACACATAGCAACACTACACATAGCAACACGACACATAGCAACACAACACATAGCAACACGACACATAGCAACACATCACATAGCAACACGACACATACCAATACGACACATAGCAACACAACACATCACAACAAGATACACATCATAAAAGTAACGATTCACAATGTGACACAAATACAACACAACACCCCGCAATACAACTCGTCACAACTCTATGAATCACAACATAACACAACTTTTAACAGGGCACTTAACAACGACATAATTCCCAACTGGACAATTTACAACACAAGATAAATCAAAACACGACAATTCACAACTCAGCAACAAGACACATCACAACAAAATATAAAACACAGTGCCACAAAAATTACAACACGAGACAAACCACAACAGTCCATAAGTCACAACACGATACATTACAACAAGAAACAAATGCACGACACCTCACAACACGACACCTCACAACACAACACACCAACCACAACACGACACCTCACAACACGACACCTCACAACACGACACAATCACAACGCAACACACAAACCACAACACGACACCTCACAACACGACACAATCACAACGCAACACACAAACCACAACACGACACCTCACAACACGACACAATCACAACGCAACACACCAACCACAACACGACACCTCACAACACGACACCTCACAACACGACACAATCACAACGCAACACACAAACCACAACACGACACCTCACAACACGACACAATCACAACGCAACACACAAACCACAACACGACACCTCACAACACGACACCTCACAACACGACACATTACAACGCAACACACCAACACACAACACGACATACAACAACGCGATACATCACAATTAAAATCACAACACAACACATCACAATATAAGTCACAACATGACACATAATAACACGAATCACAACATGATAACAAATGCAGACGATGAGTATCTATTGTATCTATTGCTACCCAGTCTCCCAATCTTTATGCACCCAATCTGAACATCTTTACCATTGTGATCATTGCTGTCTTATATGTGCTGTCAATCTGCTGTATGGTGTCTATTAATCTTGTTTAAATTACTAATCAAGCTGTCAATGTAATCAATCAGAGCTTTAATATAACAATGTGCTTTAATATACTTACTTATCTCTCTCATCTCATTTTTCTCTTGCAATGTATTTGTTATCATTTATCAAATCTGATAGAAATTACCTACTTAAAATTATCTGCTAGATTAAGGACCTGCCCGAAACGCTGCGCGTACTAGTGGCTTTACAAGATTGTAATTACTGTACTATCCAATGTATTCTCACTAACCCAATGTACCTTCTTGTATATATATATATATATATATGTATATATATATATATATATATATATATATATATATATATATATATATATATATATATATATATATATATATAAAATAAATAAATAAATGAGTGACAATTACCATTATTAAGTCTAAACCATTATTAAGTCTTGTAATAGAGAGAGAGAGAGGAAGTGACAGACAAGTAAGGTAAGGGAGTAAGATGAGAGGTGAGAAAGATGGAGAATGAAGTGAAAGGTAAGAATAGGGTGAAAGGTAAGAATAGGGTGAACGGTAAGAATAGGGTGAACGGTAAGAATAGGGTGAACGGTAAGAATAGGGTGAACGGTAAGAATAGGGTGAAAGGTAAGAATAGGGTGAAAGGTAAGAATAGGCTGAACGGTAAGAATAGGGTGAAAGGTAAGAATAGGGTGAACGGTAAGAATAGGGTGAAAGGTAAGAATAGGGTGAACGGTAAGAATAGGGTGAAAAGGTAAGAATAGAGTGAAAGGTAAGAATAGGGTGAAAGGTCAGAATAGGGTGAACGGTAAGAATAGGGTAAAAGGTAAGAATAGGGTGAACGGTAAGAATAGGGTGAACGGTAAGAATAGGGTGAAAGGTAAGAATAGGGTGAAAGGTAAGAATAGGGTGAAAGGTAAGACTAGGGTGAAAGGTCAGAGTATGGTGAAAGGTAAGAATAGGGTGAAAGGTCAGAATAGGGTGAAAGGTAAGAATAGGGTGAACGGTAAGAATAGGGTGAACGGTAAAAATAGGGTGAAAGGTCAGAATAGGGTGAACGGTAAGAATAGGGTAAAAGGTAAGAATAGGGTGAAAGGAAAGAATAGGGTGAACGGTAAGAATAGGGTGAACGGTAAGAATAGGGTGAAAGGTCAGAATAGGGTGAACGGTAAGAATAGAGTGAACGGTAAGAATAGGGTGAACGGTAAGAATAGGGTGAAAGGTCAGAATAGGGTGAAATGTAAGAATAGGGTGAAAGGTCAGAATAGGGTGAAAGGTAAGAATAGGGTGAAATGTAAGAATAGGGTGAAAGGTAAGAATAGGGTGAACGGTAAGAATAGGGTGAAAGGTCAGAATAGGGTGAAAGGTCAGAATAGGGTGAACGGTAAGAATAGGGTGAACGGTAAGAATAGAGTGAACGGTAAGAATAGGGTGAACGGTAAGAATAGGGTGAAAGGTCAGAATAGGGTGAAATGTAAGAATAGGGTGAAAGGTCAGAATAGGGTGAAAGGTAAGAATAGGGTGAACGGTAAGAATAGGGTGAAAGGTCAGAATAGGGTGAACGGTAAGAATAGGGTGAAAGGTAAGAATAGGGTGAAAGGTCAGAATAGGGTGAAATGTATGAATAGGGTGAAAGGTAAGAATAGGGTGAACGGTAAGAATAGGGTGAACGGTAAGAATAGGGTGAAATGTAAGAATAGGGTGAAAGGTAAGAATAGGGTGAACGGTAAGAATAGGGTGAACGGTAAGAATAGGGTGAAAGGTAAGAATAGGGTAAAAAGTGAGATTAAGATCAGGTAACAAGTCAGATCACGTTTGTTAAGAAGGTTGGAGCATTTAAGTATGTATTGTGAGGGGGGAAATGTTACCTGCTCCTTACCTCTCATCTCACTCTCTTATCTTATATATTTGCCTGTACCGTCCTCTCTCTCCACGGGAGACATCTCCTGTCACGCAGGGTGCAGTCGCACCTCCATAGATCTCCAGTATCAGCTCTTAATACTGGTATTGGCTCAAAAGGGCCACCACTTACGGGCTATTCATGCCCGTGCCACCTTTTAGGTGGCTTAATCTTTATCAATCATCACCTCTCTCTCAGTACCAGCCCCGCTCCTGCGCCAGGTAAGTTCACTACGGGCTCACCATAGCCCGTGCTACTTGGAACTTGTTGTTCCGAGTAGCTGAATTACAACCAGCTAATAACACGCTGGTATTACCCTACTGAAATTACCAAACAACAACAACATCCTCTCTGTCTGTAATAAGGCTTGTTAATGGTCCAGGATGGACCGAGTTGTGGTTGTTTAACCATTCATCGTGTGTATTCACCTAGTTGTGTTTGCGAGGGTTGAGCTTTGCTCTTTCGGCCCGCCTCTCAACTGTTTACTAACTACTTTTTTTTCCACACCACACACACACCCCAGGAAGCAGCCCGTGACAGCTGCCTAACTCCCAGGTACCTAATTTACTGCTAGCTAACAGGGGCATTCAGGGTGAAAGATACTTTGCCCATTTGTTTCTGCCTGGTACAGGAATCCAACCCGCGCCACAGAATTACGAGTCCTGCGCGCTATCCACCAGGCTACCAGGCCCCCCTTTCCGTCTGGCTGTGGGGTTTGGTCATCATGACAACAAATAACAACACGACGCAAATAACAACACGACACAAATAACAACACGACACAAATCACAACACGACGCAAATCACAACACGACACAAATCACAACACGACACAAATCACAACACGACGCAAATAACAACACGACACAAATCACAACACGACACAAATTACATCACGACACAAATAACAACACGACACAAATAACAACACGACACAAATCACAACACGACACAAATTACAACACGACACAAATAACAACACGACACAAGTCACAACACAACACAAGTCACAACACGACACCCCACAACAAGACACATCACAAAACTATATGAACCATAGCACGACACCCCACAACATGACACATCCCAACACGACATATAGCAACACGACACAACAGACACGATACATCACTGCACATCAGAGCACGATACAAATTACAACACGAAATAAATAGCAAAATGATTCAAATTATAACATAAACGGAGTTACAACATGTCACACCACAAGTCGACACAAGCATCAACGACACAAATAACAGTTCGACACCTCACAACACGACGCAAATCACAACACCTCACAAATTGACGCATCACAATACGACACATTACAACACAACTCAAAACACGACCCTTCACAACATCCTATATCAAAACACGACCCTTCACAACATCCTATATCAAAACACGATCCTTCACAACATCCCATATCAAAACACGACCCTTCACAACATCCTATATCAAAACACGACCCTTCACAACATCCTATATCAAAACACGACCCTTCACAACATCCTATATCAAAACACGACCCTTCACAACATCCTATAACAAAACACGACCCTTCACAACATCCTATATCAAAACACGACCCTTCACAACATCCCATATCACAACACGACCCTTCACAACATCCTATATCAAAACACGATCCTTCACAACATCCTATATCATAACACGACCCTTCACAACATCCCATATCACAACACGACCCTTCACAACATCCTATATCATAACACGACCCTTCACAACATCCCATATCACAACACGACCCTTCACAACATCCCATATCACAACACGACCCTTCACAACATCCTATATCAAAACACGACCCTTCACAACATCCTATATCAAAACACGACCCTTCACAACATCCTATATCAAAACACGATCCTTCACAACATCCTATATCATAACACGACCCTTCACAACATCCCATATCACAACACGACCCTTCACAACATCCCATATCACAACACGACCCTTCACAACATCCTATATCAAAACACGACCCTTCACAACATCCTATATCCCCTATGACTTACTAGTATTACCTTCTACCCTGTCCACAGCAGTGGTTCTTGGTTCTTTCTTTCTCTCTCTCTCTCTCTTCTTCTGTACTATTTCATGGGGAAGCCTCACTAGGACAAGGGCAAACACCAGCAAATTGGAATACATTTACTGGACAAAGCACATACACGATACATACACACATATAATAATAATGAATCCTATACTCTATACTATTACAATCAGGTTGCACTCCAACACCATCAGAACTCTATTATCAGCTTACCAAGTGGTATCATATCTTCTGATTCACCACCTGATACTATCAACCTCTTCAAGTTGATCAAGTCTACATACACTGTTGCACCATCAGCAAGAGAATATATATATGTATCTATAAATGTGTAAAAAGAAAATCAGCATGTGAATGCAATAACATATATCAGTATAAATGTTCCTTGATATACAACAATGATCAATCGATCACTCTATCAGTCCTAGAACACATACATCTGTAGGTAATCCAGCCCACGTCTGTAACTCTAAACTTCAGTATAAAACACTCCTTGACATAAGAATGCCAACAATCACTCACCTCTCACTGCGCCTTGCACGCTAATGACAACCAAACACTATCAACTCCCTACAAGTAATCCACCAGAACTCCCTTCCACCTCTGGAAGTTCACTACCCTGATATCTTCAGGTTCTTCCGGGCTTCACTACCGGGATCCTCTGCAGCTCCTCCAGGCTGCTACCATGAAGTTTCCTTGAGCAACTACGGTGCTTCACCCTTCTGCTAGGTTCCTCCACAGCTCTCTTGGCTGCTACACCATGAAGTTTCCTCGAGCAACTATGGTACTTCACGCTTCTGCTAGGGTCCTCTACAGAAGCACATGACACTCATCTTCACTGCTTCTCCTCACAGCTCGAGGTCCTCTGTTCCACCACCTTGGAGTCTCATCAACTACTCCCTCTGTTCTGGCTTCGAAGTTCTCAACAACTTCTTCCCCAAAGACAAACCAGCATTCCATCGACACTCCAATAAAAATGTTTCCCCTTTAACACATAAACAAAAATAATCACACAATATGTTTGCCTCAAACCTCTATCTGTCCTCTACATACAGTGAGAGTGGACTCCCCCGTTTTGGGCGGGTCCATACTCCACCTCGCCCGGCGGGCCTCCTCACTCAGGGAGGGTCCTTCACCGTCAGGAGCTGGCTCCCTCAGTTGCCTGCCAGCGCTCAGAGGGGATGGACGTCGCTCCGTGTTCCTCCCTCTCCACTCTCTTATTTCAGGCCTTCTGCCTTATTAAAACATGTCTAACTTATAAATAAACATCGCTACTGTCGCTGGGCACACGACCAACTACAAGCAATCACTATGAACTGGCTTAAATCGTGCTTACCACAGATTGTCTAGTCAAGGGCGCTATCCCTCTGACAGAGCTTGGTCAGGGCGCTGCCACGGCCCACAATAATGCCTCTGGGCGATTTAATATCTGCTCGTCGACCAGGACTTGAGACCACAACGTTCCCAGCTCGATTCTACAGCTGGCACACCTGCATACTTCTCTTCTCTTCGAGATATATTACTAGGGGTTCCCTTCTGACGGGAGCTCAACGGAGCGCGGCTTTCCCCTGCGATGTCTGGCACTCAAGTGAGGTCAAAGCCCTCCAGAAGCGAGCCTCACGCCTCCAGCAAAATGTCCACATCTCCTAGCCAGTCATTTATCTGTTTTCTTCTACACTGCCCATAATCTTAAATTGTTATTTATATCCAAGCAACTATTTTACATATGTGTTATCACCTCAATATTTGCTAGACCTTATAATCAGGTCAGGCTTGATGAATAACTCTCAAGGAGGGAGACTCGTTTCTCCTGCAGGCTGAGATCATAACACTACACGACATATCACAACATAAATCACAACACGACACGACATATCACAACATAAATCACAACACGACACGACATATCACAATACAAATCACAACACGACACGACACATCACAACACAAATCACAACACGACACGACACATCACAACACAAATCACAACACGACACGACACATCACAACACAAATCACAACACGACACGACACATCACAATACAAATCACAACACGACACGACACATCACAACACAAATCACAACACGACACGACACATCACAATACAAATCACAACACGACACGACACATCACAACACAAATCACAACACGACACATCACAATACAAATCACAACACGACACGACACATCACAACACAGATCTCAACACGAAATAATCACAAATCTACATATCACAGCACAGTACAAATCACAACACGACACATCACAATCTAACAAAAATCACAGTAAAACACATAACAACAACACCAAACACACGAAGCTTATCACAACACATCACAAAACTACACCTCACAACATAACACATCACAACACTATACAAAACACAAAACTACACCTCACAACATAACACATCACAACACTATACAAAACACAAAACTACACCTCACAACATAACACATCACAACACTATACAAAACACAAAACTACACCTCACAACATAACACATCACAACACTATACAAAACACAAAACTACACCTCACAACATAACACATCACAACACTATACAAAACACAAAACTACACCTCACAACATAACACATCACAACACTATACAAAACACAAAACTACACCTCACAACATAACACATCACAACACTATACAAAACACAAAACTACACCTCACAACATAACACATCACAACACTATACAAAACACAAAACTACACCTCACAACATAACACATCACAACACTATACAAAACACAAAACTACACCTCACAACATAACACATCACAACACTATACAAAACACAAAACTACACCTCACAACATAACACATCACAACACTATACAAAACACAAAACTACACATCACAACATAACACATCACAACACTATACAAAACACAAAACTACACCTCACAACATAACACATCACAACACTATACAAAACACAAAACTACACCTCACAACATAACACATCACAACACTATACAAAACACAAAACTACACCTCACAACATAACACATCACAACACTATACAAAACACAAAACTACACATCACATATCACATCACAGAACATCAAAGCACAACATATCATAACGCCACACAACTTACAACACGATACAAATGACAACACAACACACTGCAGCGATACAAAACACAATACATCATAATACGAGACAAATCCTCACAATACACAAATCACAACACGAAATAATCGTATCACGACATGAATCACAACATGACAACTCACAAGACGACACGTCACAACACGGCACACTACAACATGACATTAATAACAGCACTACCCAAATAACAATACGAGAAGGCCAAAGCATGACAAAAATCACAACAAAATACAAATCACAACACGAGACCTCACAACACGACACAAATAACAACACGATACAGATCACAATACAACAAAAGTCCCGACAGCAATAACATCCACACACGATACATCACAATAATACACAAGTCACAACACAACATAAATCACAAAAAAAGACAAAAATCACAACATGAACAAAATTTAAAACCAATCACATGACAAGAAGTATGATCCACAACACAAATTGTATCACATCACAATCATCATGACTCACAGAACACTCAACAGGAGCCTATACCACAATCATCATGACTCACAGAACACTCAACAGGAGCCTATACCACAATCATCATGACTCACAGAACACTCAACAGGAGCCTATACCACAATCATCGTGACTCACAGAACACTCAACAGGAGCCTATACCACAATCATCATGACTCACAGAACACTCAACAGGAGCCTATACCACAATCATTATGACTCACAGAACACTCAACAGGAGCCTATACCACAATCATTATGACTCACAGAACACTCAACAGGAGCCTATACCACAATCATCATGACTCACAGAACACTCAACAGGAGTCAACAACAGGAAACAGAGCACAATCAACCGGATATATACTACAATCCCCATAAACATCACGGCCAAACAGTGTCACAGCACAATTAACTGTATTTACAATATAATTAACATTAATAGCATAACACTACAGGAGTCAACACGATCTACAGAAATCACAGTACAATCAACAAATCACAACAAAATCAACAATCACAGCACAATTAATAGGAGCCACAACACAATCATTAGGAGACTCAGTACTCCCAAAATGAATAACAGCACAATCAACATAAGTAGTCTACACAATCTACAGGAGTCGTAAAACAATCAACAGATTTCACAACACAGTTAACAACACCCACAACTCAAGAAATTAGTACAATCAACAACAATTGATTTGTTCATTTGATGCATCACGCTATTGTGATTTCTGTGAGTAATGAACAACAGTTACCGTATAATTAACAAGCTACAATACACAATTATTGTCTCAACAGAATCAACAGGAGTCGCAACACAATCAACAGTAGTCTACACAATCAACAGTAGTCTACACAATCAACAGTAGTCTACACAATCAACAGTAGTCTACACAATCAACAGTAGTCTACACAATCAACAGTAGTATAAGATAGTGTATAAGTAGTAGAGACAGTAGTATAAGTAGTGTATTAACAACCAACAGGAGTCGCAACACAATCAACAGCAGTCTACACAATCAACAGCAATCTACACAATCAACAACAGTCTACACAATCAACAGTAGTCAACACAATCAACAGCAGTCTACACAACAACAGTCTACACAATCAACAGTAGTCAACACAATCAACAGCAGTCTACATAATCAACAGCAGTCTACACAATCAACAGCAGTCTACACAATCAACAGTAGTCTACACAATCAACAGCTGTCTACACAATCAACAGTAGTCTACACAATCAACAGCTGTCTACACAATCAACAGCAGTCTACACAATCAACAGCAGTCTACACAATCAACAGCAGTCTACACAATCAACAGTAGTCTACACAATCAACAGCAGTCTACACAATCAACAGTAGTCTACACAATCAACAGTAGTCTACACAATCAACAGCAGTCTACACAATCAACAGCAGTCTACACAATCAACAGCAGTCTACACAATCAACAGTAGTCTACACAATCAACAGCAGTCTACACAATCAACAGCAGTCTACACAATCAACAGCAGTCTACACAATCAACAGCAGTCTACACAATCAACAGTAGTCTACACAATCAACAGTAGTCTACACAATCAACAGTAGTCAACACAATCAACAGCAGTCTACATAATCAACAGCAGTCTACACAATCAACAGCAGTCTACACAATCAACAGTAGTCTACACAATCAACAGCTGTCTACACAATCAACAGTAGTCTACACAATCAACAGTAGTCTACACAATCAACAGCTGTCTACACAATCAACAGCAGTCTACACAATCAACAGCAGTCTACACAATCAACAGTAGTCTACACAATCAACAGCAGTCTACACAATCAACAGCAGTCTACACAATCAACAGTAGTCTACACAATCAACAGCAGTCTACACAATCAACAGTAGTCTACACAATCAACAGTCTACACAATCAACAGTCTACACAATCAACAGCAGTCTACACAATCAACAGTAGTCTACACAATCAACAGCAGTCTACACAATCAACAGCAGTCTACACAATCAACAGTAGTCTACACAATCAACAGCAGTCTACACAATCAACAGTAGTCTACACAATCAACAGTCTACACAATCAACAGTAGTCTACACAATCAACAGTCTACACAATCAACAGTAGTCTACACAATCAACAGCAGTCTACATAATCAACAGCAGTCTACACAATCAACAGCAGTCTACACAATCAACAGTAGTCTACACAATCAACAGCTGTCTACACAATCAACAGTAGTCTACACAATCAACAGCTGTCTACACAATCAACAGCAGTCTACACAATCAACAGCAGTCTACACAATCAACAGCAGTCTACACAATCAACAGTAGTCTACACAATCAACAGCAGTCAACACAATCAACAGCAGTCTACACAATCAACAGTAGTCTACACAATCAACAGCAGTCTACACAATCAACAGCAGTCTACACAATCAACAGTAGTCTACACAATCAACAGCAGTCTACACAATTAACAGCAGTCTACACAATCAACAGTAGTCTACACAATCAACAGCAGTCTACACAATCAACAGTAGTCTACACAATCAACAGCAGTCTACACAATCAACAGTAGTCTGCCCAAAACACAAAACACAACCCAAAACAGAAAACGGGACAGTGCGTCACTTTCGCGAGCCGCTCCCATTTTCTAGTATGACAATTTTTGACCTTATGTAACGCATAAGGACGAAAAGCGACGTTCATTGTAGGAGTACAGGTTGGCTGTACGGTGTGTGGCTATTGTAGGAGTACAGGTTGGCTGTACGGTGTGTGGCTATTGTTGTTGTTATTGTAGGAGTACAGGTTGACTGTACGGTGTGTGGCTATTGTAGGAGTACAGGTTGGCTGTACGGTGTGTGGCTATTGTTGTTGTTATTGTAGGAGTACAGGTTGACTGTACGGTGTGTGGCTATTGTTGTTGTTATTGTAGGAGTACAGGTTGGCTGTACGGTGTGTGGCTATTGTTGTTGTTATTGTAGGAGTACAGGTTGACTGTACGGTGTGTGGCTATTGTTGTTGTTATTGTAGGAGTACAGGTTGACTGTACGGTGTGTGGCTATTGTTGTTGTTATTGTAGGAGTACAGGTTGACTGTACGGTGTGTGGCTATTGTTGTTGTTATTGTAGGAGTACAGGTTGACTGTACGGTGTGTGGCTATTGTAGGAGTACAGGTTGACTGTACGGTGTGTGGCTATTGTAGGAGTACAGGTTGGCTGTACGGTGTGTGGCTATTGTAGGAGTACAGGTTGGCTGTACGGTGTGTGGCTATTGTAGGAGTACAGGTTGACTGTACGGTGTGTGGCTATTGTAGGAGTACAGGTTGGCTGTACGGTGTGTGGCTATTGTAGGAGTACAGGTTGGCTGTACGGTGTGTGGCTATTGTAGGAGTACAGGTTGGCTGTACGGTGTGTGGCTATTGTAGGAGTACAGGTTGACTGTACGGTGTGTGGCTATTGTTGTTGTTATTGTAGGAGTACAGGTTGACTGTACGGTGTGTGGCTATTGTTGTTGTTATTGTAGGAGTACAGGTTGGCTGTACGGTGTGTGGCTATTGTTGTTGTTATTGTAGGAGTACAGGTTGACTGTACGGTGTGTGGCTATTGTTGTTGTTATTGTAGGAGTACAGGTTGACTGTACGGTGTGTGGCTATTGTAGGAGTACAGGTTGACTGTACGGTGTGTGGCTATTGTTGTTGTTATTGTAGGAGTACAGGTTGACTGTACGGTGTGTGGCTATTGTTGTTGTTATTGTAGGAGTACAGGTTGACTGTACGGTGTGTGGCTATTGTTGTTGTTATTGTAGGAGTACAGGTTGACTGTACGGTGTGTGGCTATTGTTGTTGTTATTGTAGGAGTACAGGTTGACTGTACGGTGTGTGGCTATTGTTGTTGTTATTGTAGGAGTACAGGTTGACTGTACGGTGTGTGGCTATTGTTGTTGTTATTGTAGGAGTACAGGTTGACTGTACGGTGTGTGGCTATTGTTGTTGTTATTGTAGGAGTACAGGTTGACTGTACGGTGTGTGGCTATTGTTGTTGTTATTGTAGGAGTACAGGTTGGCTGTACGGTGTGTGGCTATTGTAGGAGTACAGGTTGACTGTACGGTGTGTGGCTATTGTAGGAGTACAGGTTGACTGTACGGTGTGTGGCTATTGTAGGAGTACAGGTTGACTGTACGGTGTGTGGCTATTGTAGGAGTAACAGGTTGACTGTACGGTGTGTGGCTATTGTAGGAGTACAGGTTGACTGTACGGTGTGTGGCTATTGTTGGAGTACAGGTTGACTGTACGGTGTGTGGCTATTGTTGGAGTACAGGTTGGCTGTACGGTGTGTGGCTATTGTTAGGAGTACAGGTTGGCTGTACGGTGTGTGGCTATTGTTGTTGTTATTGTAGGAGTACAGGTTGACTGTACGGTGTGTGGCTATTGTAGGAGTACAGGTTGACTGTACGGTGTGTGGCTATTGTAGGAGTACAGGTTGACTGTACGGTGTGTGGCTATTGTAGGAGTACAGGTTGGCTGTACGGTGTGTGGCTATTGTAGGAGTACAGGTTGACTGTACGGTGTGTGGCTATTGTAGGAGTACAGGTTGACTGTACCGTGTGTGGCTATTGTAGGAGTACAGGTTGGCTGTACGGTGTGTGGCTATTGTAGTTGTTATTGTAGGAGTACAGGTTGGCTGTACGGTGTGTGGCTATTGTTGTTGTCATTGTAGGAGTACAGGCTGACTGTACGGTGTGTGGCTATTGTTGTTGTTATTGTAGGAGTACAGGTTGACTGTACGGTGTGTGGCTATTGTAGGAGTACAGGTTGGCTGTACGGTGTGTGGCTATTGTAGGAGTACAGGTTGACTGTACGGTGTGTGGCTATTGTAGGAGTACAGGTTGGCTGTACGGTGTGTGGCTATTGTAGGAGTACAGGTTGACTGTACGGTGTGTGGCTATTGTAGGAGTACAGGTTGGCTGTACGGTGTGTGGCTATTGTAGGAGTACAGTTGGCTGTACGGTGTGTGGCTATTGTAGGAGTACAGGTTGGCTGTACGGTGTGTGGCTATTGTAGGAGTACAGGTTGACTGTACGGTGTGTGGCTATTGTAGGAGTACAGGTGACTGTACGGTGTGTGGCTATTGTAGGAGTACAGGTTGGCTGTACGGTGTGTGGCTATTGTTGTTGTTATTGTAGGAGTACAGGTTGACTGTACGGGTGTGTGGCTATTGTAGTGAGTACAGGTTGGCTGTACGGTGTGTGGCTATTGTTGTTGTTATTGTAGGAGTACAGGTTGACTGTACGGTGTGTGGCTATTGTAGGAGTAGCAGGTTGACTGTACGGTGTGTGGCTATTGTAGGAGTACAGGTTGGCTGTACGGTGTGTGGCTATTGTAGGAGTACAGGTTGACTGTACGGTGTGTGGCTATTGTTGTTGTTATTGTAGGAGTACAGGTTGACTGTACGGTGTGTGGCTATTGTAGGAGTACAGGTTGACTGTACGGTGTGTGGCTATTGTAGGAGTACAGGTTGACTGTACGGTGTGTGGCTATTGTTGGAGTACAGGTTGGCTGTACGGTGTGTGGCTATTGTTGTTGTTATTGTAGGAGTACAGGTTGACTGTACGGTGTGTGGCTATTGTTGTTGTTATTGTAGGAGTACAGGTTGACTGTACGGTGTGTGGCTATTGTTGTTGTTATTGTAGGAGTACAGGTTGACTGTACGGTGTGTGGCTATTGTTGTTGTTATTGTAGGAGTACAGGTTGGCTGTACGGTGTGTGGCTATTGTAGGAGTACAGGTTGACTGTACGGTGTGTGGCTATTGTAGGAGTACAGGTTGACTGTACGGTGTGTGGCTATTGTAGGAGTACAGGTTGACTGTACGGTGTGTGGCTATTGTAGGAGTACAGGTTGACTGTACGGTGTGTGGCTATTGTTGTTGTTATTGTAGGAGTACAGGTTGACTGTACGGTGTGTGGCTATTGTAGGAGTACAGGTTGACTGTACGGTGTGTGGCTATTGTTGGAGTACAGGTTGACTGTACGGTGTGTGGCTATTGTAGGAGTACAGGTTGGCTGTACGGTGTGTGGCTATTGTTGTTGTTATTGTAGGAGTACAGGTTGACTGTACGGGTGTGGCTATTGTTGTTGTTATTGTAGGAGTACAGGTGACTGTACGGTGTGTGGCTATGTAGGAGTACAGGTGACTGTATGGTGTGTGGCTATGTTGTTGTTATTGTAGGAGTACAGGTTGGACTGTACGGTGTGTGGCTATTGTTGTTGTTATTGTAGGAGTACAGGTGACTGTACGGTGTGGGCTATTGTAGGAGTACAGGTTGACTGTACCGTGTGTGGCTATTGTTGTTGTTATTGTAGGAGTACAGGTTTGACTGTACGGTGTGTGGCTATTGTAGGAGTACAGGTTGACTGTACGGTTGTGGCCTATTGTGTGGAGTACAGGTGACTGTACGGTGTGTGGCTATTGTAGGAGTAAAGGTTGACTGTACGGTGTGTGGCTATGTAGGAGTACAGGTTGACTGTACGGTGTGTGGCTATTGTAGGAGTACAGGTTGGACTGTACGGTGTGGGCTATTGTAGGAGTACAGGTTGACTGTACGGTGTGTGGCTATTGTTGGAGTACAGGTTGACTGTACGGGTGTGGGCTATTGTAGGAGTACAGGTTGACTGTACGGTGTGTGGCTATTGTAGGAGTACAGGTTGACTGTACGTGTGTGGCTATGTTGTTGTTATTGTAGGAGTACAGGTTGACTGTACGGTGTGTGGCTATTGTTGTTGTTATTGTAGGAGTACAGGTTGACTGTACGGTGTGTGGCTATTGTTGTTGTTATTGTAGGAGTACAGGTTGACTGTACGGTGTGTGGCTATTGTAGGAGTACAGGTTGACTGTACCGTGTGTGGCTATTGTTGTTGTTATTGTAGGAGTACAGGTTGGCTGTACGGTGTGTGGCTATTGTTGTTGTTATTGTAGGAGTACAGGTTGACTGTACGGTGTGTGGCTATTGTTGTTGTTATTGTAGGAGTACAGGTTGACTGTACGGTGTGTGGCTATTGTAGGAGTACAGGTTGACTGTACCGTGTGTGGCTATTGTTGTTGTTATTGTAGGAGTACAGGTTGGCTGTACGGTGTGTGGCTATTGTTGTTGTTATTGTAGGAGTACAGGTTGACTGTACGGTGTGTGGCTATTGTTGTTGTTATTGTAGGAGTACAGGTTGACTGTACGGTGTGTGGCTATTGTTGTTGTTATTGTAGGAGTACAGGTTGACTGTACGGTGTGTGGCTATTGTTGTTGTTATTGTAGGAGTACAGGTTGGCTGTACGGTGTGTGGCTATTGTAGGAGTACAGGTTGACTGTACGGTGTGTGGCTATTGTAGGAGTACAGGTTGACTGTACGGTGTGTGGCTATTGTAGGAGTACAGGTTGACTGTACGGTGTGTGGCTATTGTAGGAGTACAGGTTGACTGTACGGTGTGGCTATTGTTGTTGTTATTGTAGGAGTACAGGTTGACTGTACGGTGTGTGGCTATTGTAGGAGTACAGGTTGACTGTACGGTGTGTGGCTATTGTTGGAGTACAGGTTGACTGTACGGTGTGTGGCTATTGTAGGAGTACAGGTTGACTGTACGGTGTGTGGCTATTGTAGGAGTACAGGTTGGCTGTACGGTGTGTGGCTATTGTAGGAGTACAGGTTGACTGTACGGTGTGTGGCTATTGTAGGAGTACAGGTTGACTGTACGGTGTGTGGCTATTGTAGGAGTACAGGTTGGCTGTACGGTGTGTGGCTATTGTAGGAGTACAGGTTGGCTGTACGGTGTGTGGCTATTGTAGGAGTACAGGTTGACTGTACGGTGTGTGGCTATTGTAGGAGTACAGGTTGGCTGTACGGTGTGTGGCTATTGTAGGAGTACAGGTTGGCTGTACGGTGTGTGGCTATTGTAGGAGTACAGGTTGGCTGTACGGTGTGTGGCTATTGTAGGAGTACAGGTTGACTGTACGGTGTGTGGCTATTGTTGTTGTTATTGTAGGAGTACAGGTTGACTGTACGGTGTGTGGCTATTGTTGTTGTTATTGTAGGAGTACAGGTTGGCTGTACGGTGTGTGGCTATTGTTGTTGTTATTGTAGGAGTACAGGTTGACTGTACGGTGTGTGGCTATTGTTGTTGTTATTGTAGGAGTACAGGTTGACTGTACGGTGTGTGGCTATTGTAGGAGTACAGGTTGACTGTACGGTGTGTGGCTATTGTTGTTGTTATTGTAGGAGTACAGGTTGACTGTACGGTGTGTGGCTATTGTTGTTGTTATTGTAGGAGTACAGGTTGACTGTACGGTGTGTGGCTATTGTTGTTGTTATTGTAGGAGTACAGGTTGACTGTACGGTGTGTGGCTATTGTTGTTGTTATTGTAGGAGTACAGGTTGACTGTACGGTGTGTGGCTATTGTTGTTGTTATTGTAGGAGTACAGGTTGACTGTACGGTGTGTGGCTATTGTTGTTGTTATTGTAGGAGTACAGGTTGACTGTACGGTGTGTGGCTATTGTTGTTGTTATTGTAGGAGTACAGGTTGACTGTACGGTGTGTGGCTATTGTTGTTGTTATTGTAGGAGTACAGGTTGGCTGTACGGTGTGTGGCTATTGTAGGAGTACAGGTTGACTGTACGGTGTGTGGCTATTGTTGGAGTACAGGTTGACTGTACGGTGTGTGGCTATTGTAGGAGTACAGGTTGACTGTACGGTGTGTGGCTATTGTAGGAGTACAGGTTGACTGTACGGTGTGTGGCTATTGTAGGAGTACAGGTTGACTGTACGGTGTGTGGCTATTGTTGGAGTACAGGTTGACTGTACGGTGTGTGGCTATTGTTGGAGTACAGGTTGGCTGTACGGTGTGTGGCTATTGTTGGAGTACAGGTTGGCTGTACGGTGTGTGGCTATTGTTGTTGTTATTGTAGGAGTACAGGTTGACTGTACGGTGTGTGGCTATTGTAGGAGTACAGGTTGACTGTACGGTGTGTGGCTATTGTAGGAGTACAGGTTGACTGTACGGTGTGTGGCTATTGTAGGAGTACAGGTTGGCTGTACGGTGTGTGGCTATTGTAGGAGTACAGGTTGACTGTACGGTGTGTGGCTATTGTAGGAGTACAGGTTGACTGTACCGTGTGTGGCTATTGTAGGAGTACAGGTTGGCTGTACGGTGTGTGGCTATTGTAGTTGTTATTGTAGGAGTACAGGTTGGCTGTACGGTGTGTGGCTATTGTTGTTGTCATTGTAGGAGTACAGGCTGACTGTACGGTGTGTGGCTATTGTTGTTGTTATTGTAGGAGTACAGGTTGACTGTACGGTGTGTGGCTATTGTAGGAGTACAGGTTGGCTGTACGGTGTGTGGCTATTGTAGGAGTACAGGTTGACTGTACGGTGTGTGGCTATTGTAGGAGTACAGGTTGGCTGTACGGTGTGTGGCTATTGTAGGAGTACAGGTTGACTGTACGGTGTGTGGCTATTGTAGGAGTACAGGTTGGCTGTACGGTGTGTGGCTATTGTAGGAGTACAGGTTGGCTGTACGGTGTGTGGCTATTGTAGGAGTACAGGTTGGCTGTACGGTGTGTGGCTATTGTAGGAGTACAGGTTGACTGTACGGTGTGTGGCTATTGTAGGAGTACAGGTTGACTGTACGGTGTGTGGCTATTGTAGGAGTACAGGTTGGCTGTACGGTGTGTGGCTATTGTTGTTGTTATTGTAGGAGTACAGGTTGACTGTACGGTGTGTGGCTATTGTAGGAGTACAGGTTGGCTGTACGGTGTGTGGCTATTGTTGTTGTTATTGTAGGAGTACAGGTTGACTGTACGGTGTGTGGCTATTGTAGGAGTACAGGTTGACTGTACGGTGTGTGGCTATTGTAGGAGTACAGGTTGGCTGTACGGTGTGTGGCTATTGTAGGAGTACAGGTTGACTGTACGGTGTGTGGCTATTGTTGTTGTTATTGTAGGAGTACAGGTTGACTGTACGGTGTGTGGCTATTGTAGGAGTACAGGTTGACTGTACGGTGTGTGGCTATTGTAGGAGTACAGGTTGACTGTACGGTGTGTGGCTATTGTTGGAGTACAGGTTGGCTGTACGGTGTGTGGCTATTGTTGTTGTTATTGTAGGAGTACAGGTTGACTGTACGGTGTGTGGCTATTGTTGTTGTTATTGTAGGAGTACAGGTTGACTGTACGGTGTGTGGCTATTGTTGTTGTTATTGTAGGAGTACAGGTTGACTGTACGGTGTGTGGCTATTGTTGTTGTTATTGTAGGAGTACAGGTTGGCTGTACGGTGTGTGGCTATTGTAGGAGTACAGGTTGACTGTACGGTGTGTGTGGCTATTGTAGGAGTACAGGTTGACTGTACGGTGTGTGGCTATTGTAGGAGTACAGGTTGACTGTACGGTGTGTGGCTATTGTAGGAGTACAGGTTGACTGTACGGTGTGTGGCTATTGTTGTTGTTATTGTAGGAGTACAGGTTGACTGTACGGTGTGTGGCTATTGTAGGAGTACAGGTTGACTGTACGGTGTGTGGCTATTGTTGGAGTACAGGTTGACTGTACGGTGTGTGGCTATTGTAGGAGTACAGGTTGGCTGTACGGTGTGTGGCTATTGTTGTTGTTATTGTAGGAGTACAGGTTGACTGTACGGTGTGTGGCTATTGTTGTTGTTATTGTAGGAGTACAGGTTGACTGTACGGTGTGTGGCTATTGTAGGAGTACAGGTTGACTGTATGGTGTGTGGCTATTGTTGTTGTTATTGTAGGAGTACAGGTTGACTGTACGGTGTGTGGCTATTGTTGTTGTTATTGTAGGAGTACAGGTTGACTGTACGGTGTGTGGCTATTGTAGGAGTACAGGTTGACTGTACCGTGTGTGGCTATTGTTTGTTGTTATTGGTAGGAGTACAGGTTGACTGTACGGTGTGTGGCTATTGTAGGAGTACAGGTTGGCTGTACGTGTGTGTGGCTATTGTTGGAGTACAGGTTGACTGTACGGTGGTGTGGCTATTGTAGGAGTACAGGTTGACTGTACGGTTGTGTGGCTATTGTAGGAGTACAGGTGACTGTACGGTGGTGTGGCTATTGTAGGAGTACAGGTTGAGCTGTACGGTGTGTGGCTATTGTAGGAGTACAGGTTGACTGTACGGTGTGTGGCCTATTGTTAGAGTACAGGTTGACTGTACGGTGTGTGGCTAATTGTAGGAGTACAGGTTGACTGTACGGTGTGTGGCTATTGTAGGAGTACAGGTTGACTGTACCGTGTGTGGCTATTGTTGTTGTTATTGTAGGAGTACAGGTTGACTGTACGGTGTGTGGCTATTGTTGTTGTTATTGTAGGAGTACAGGTTGACTGTACGGTGTGTGGCTATTGTTGTTGTTATTGTAGGAGTACAGGTTGACTGTACGGTTGTGTGGCTATTGTAGGAGTACAGGTTGACTGTACCGGTGTGTGGCTATTGTTGTTGTTATTGTAGGAGTACAGGTTGGCTGTACGGTGTGTGGCTATTGTTGTTGGTTATTGTAGGAGTACAGGTTGACTGTACGGTGTGTGGCTATTGTAGGAGTACAGGTTGACTGTACCGTGTGTGGCTATTGTTGTTGTTATTGTAGGAGTACAGGTTGACTGTACGGTGTGTGGCTATTTGTTATTAGGAGTACAGGTGACTGTACGGTGTGTGGCTATTGTTGTTGTGATTGTAGGAGTACAGGTTGACTGTACGGTGTGTGGCTATTGTTGTTGTTATTGTAGGAGTACAGGTTGACTGTACGGTGTGTGGCTATTGTATTGTAGAGTACAGGTTGGCTGTACGGTGTGTGGCTATTGTAGGAGTACAGGTTGACTGTACGGTGTGTGGCTATTGTAGGAGTACAGGTTGAACTGTACGGTGTGTGGCTTATTGTAGGAGTACAGGTTGACTGTACGGTGTGTGGCTATTGTAGGAGTACAGGTTGACTGTACGGTGTGTGGCTATTGTTGTTGTTATTGTAGGAGTACAGGTTGACTGTACGGTGTGTGGCTATTGTAGGAGTACAGGTTGACTGTACGGTGTGTGGCTATTGTTGGAGTACAGGTTGACTGTACGGTGTGTGGCTATTGTAGGAGTACAGGTTGGCTGTACGGTGTGTGGCTATTGTTGTTGTTATTGTAGGAGTACAGGTTGACTGTACGGTGTGTGGCTATTGTTGTTGTTATTGTAGGAGTACAGGTTGACTGTACGGTGTGTGGCTATTGTAGGAGTACAGGTTGACTGTACGGTGTGTGGCTATTGTTGTTGTTATTGTAGGAGTACAGGTTGACTGTACGGTGTGTGGCTATTGTTGTTGTTATTGTAGGAGTACAGGTTGACTGTACGGTGTGTGGCTATTGTAGGAGTACAGGTTGACTGTACCGTGTGTGGCTATTGTTGTTGTTATTGTAGGAGTACAGGTTGACTGTACGGTGTGTGGCTATTGTAGGAGTACAGGTTGACTGTACGGTGTGTGGCTATTGTTGGAGTACAGGTTGACTGTACGGTGTGTGGCTATTGTAGGAGTACAGGTTGACTGTACGGTGTGTGGCTATTGTAGGAGTACAGGTTGACTGTACGGTGTGTGGCTATTGTAGGAGTACAGGTTGACTGTACGGTGTGTGGCTATTGTAGGAGTACAGGTTGACTGTACGGTGTGTGGCTATTGTTGGAGTACAGGTTGACTGTACGGTGTGTGGCTATTGTAGGAGTACAGGTTGACTGTACGGTGTGTGGCTATTGTAGGAGTACAGGTTGACTGTACCGTGTGTGGCTATTGTTGTTGTTATTGTAGGAGTACAGGTTGACTGTACGGTGTGTGGCTATTGTAGGAGTACAGGTTGACTGTACGGTGTGTGGCTATTGTAGGAGTACAGGTTGACTGTACGGTGTGTGGCTATTGTAGGAGTACAGGTTGACTGTACGGTGTGTGGCTATTGTAGGAGTACAGGTTGACTGTACGGTGTGTGGCTATTGTTGTTGTTTGAGATTCAGCTACTCAGAACGAAGTGTCCATGTAGCACGGGCTATGGTGAGCCCGTAATTGAGTTGGGTTATTCACGATAACCTTGTTTCTGTGATATTTGGGTCTAAGTTTAAAATAGAGGAAGGGATTCTTCCTTTTTCCCTGTTTATTTATCACTTCTGTTTTAGTGCACTGGTTTTAGTCTTGTTTTATTAACATTATCTTGGTGGCGGATGTAGATGCAGAATGCTCACTAATGAGTTCCATTCCTCAACGGCTTTTCTAATCATTGTAGTGGCGGTGGAATGTGCATCTAATGCAGCTGGTGTCGGGGACGGGGTGTGTGGCGGGGGTACATGAGTATATATGGTAGCAGTAGGGGGTGAGGAGCGACGGGAGACATCTCCCGTCACGCAGGGTGCAGTCGCACCTCCACACATCTCCAGTATCAGCTCTTGATACTGGTAATGGCTCAAAAGGGCCACCACTTACGGGCTATTCATGCCCGTGCCACCTTTTGGGTGGCTTAATCTTCATCAATCAATCAATCGGTGAGGAGCTTACGGGCTCACCATAGCCCGTGCTACATGGACACTTCGTTCTGAGTAGCTAAATCTAAAACAACAACAACAACGTGTGGGGAGCGAGGTATTGCGTGCCGTGTGGCGGGGGTACATGAGTATGTATATATACCCGCCACACACACACACGACCAAACTACGACGTTGCTGCAACGTTCGAACAAGTTTTAACACTGTAAACAATACCTTAAGGTTACCTTGAGGTGCTTCCGGGGGTTAGGGTCCCCGCGGCCCGGTCGTCGACCAGGCCCCCTACAATTGTAACAATCAACACAGCAAGTTGTAACAAGGTTCTTATC
Source organism: Procambarus clarkii (assembly GCF_040958095.1). NCBI lineage: Eukaryota > Metazoa > Arthropoda > Malacostraca > Decapoda > Cambaridae > Procambarus > Procambarus clarkii. The sequence goes on from NC_091193.1 coordinate 34,128,180, forward strand.
ACCCATAAAACGTTATAACAAGATGTAACAACTTTATTATAAGTTGTAACAAGGGAATGATAGGGAGGGTTAGGTTGTGGGTCATGGCAGGGCAACACAGTAGGAAACTTACGAGTGAGGTGTGCGAGGCAGCGTACTGGGGCGCCTGGCCTCGTGTCGGCTCCCGGCCCCTCCATCCTCATCCACCGCTACACAATTCTTTCCTATAAAGACAAACTAATTCTTGCTGTTCACCGAGTTATTAATTTAGTACACTTCACTTCAGATGCTGGTATAAGACCTTTCAACGCCTGTATAACCGGTGTAGCTCTGTGTAAACCACGGCAGCTCCTGTATACCCACTAGAGCTGAGTATACCTGACCGAGCAGGCGGCAGGGCACAGAGTGACTGATGCAACATCAGGTACCAGCGCTTATAACAGTGTGAATAGTGCATTGTTATGTCCCTCGTACTGGTACCCCCCCCCCAGCCCGCTCCACCTGGCTAGTCCCATCACACTGACCCCCCCAGCCCGCTCCACCTGGCTAGTCCCGTCACACTGACCCCCCAGCCCGCTCCACCTGGCTAGTCCCGTCACACTGACCCCCCAGCCCGCTCCACCTGGCTAGTCCCGTCACACTGACCCCCCAGCCCGCTCCACCTGGCTAGTCCCGTCACACTGACCCCCCCAGCCCGCTCCACCTGGCTAGTCCCGTCACACTGACCCCCCCCCCAGCCCGCTCCACCTGGCTAGTCCCATCACACTGACCCCCCCAGCCCGCTCCACCTGGCTAGTCCCGTCACACTGACCCCCCAGCCCGCTCCACCTGGCTAGTCCCGTCACACTGACCCCCCCAGCCCGCTCCACCTGGCTAGTCCCGTCACACTGACCCCCCCAGCCCGCTCCACCTGGCTAGTCCCGTCACACTGACCCCCCAGCCCGCTCCACCTGGCTAGTCCCGTCACACTGACCCCCCCCCCCAGCCCGCTCCACCTGGCTAGTCCCGTCACACTGACCCCCCAGCCCGCTCCACCTGGCTAGTCCCGTCACACTGACCCCCCAGCCCGCTCCACCTGGCTAGTCCCGTCACACTGACCCCCCCCAAGCCCGCTCCACCTGGCTAGTCCCGTCACACTGACCCCCCCAGCCCGCTCCACCTGGCTAGTCCCGTCACACTGACCCCCCCAGCCCGCTCCACCTGGCTAGTCCCGTCACACTGACCCCCCAGCCCGCTCCCACCTGGCTAGTCCCGTCACACTGACCCCCCAGCCCGCTCCACCTGGCTAGTCCCGTCACACTGACCCCCCAGCCCGCTCCACCTGGCTAGTCCCGTCACACTGACCCCCCCAAGCCCGCTCCACCTGGCTAGTCCCGTCACACTGACCCCCCAGCCCGCTCCACCTGGCTAGTCCCGTCACACTGACCCCCCAGCCCGCTCCACCTGGCTAGTCCCGTCACACTGACCCCCCCCCCAGCCCGCTCCACCTGGCTAGTCCCGTCACACTGACCCCCCCCCCCCCAGCCCCGCTCCACCTGGCTAGTCCCATCACACTGACCCCCCCCCCCCAGCCCGCTCCACCTGGCTAGTCCCGTCACACTGACCCCCCAGCCCGCTCCACCTGGCTAGTCCCGTCACACTGACCCCCAGCCCGCTCCACCTGGCTAGTCCCGTCACTCTGACCCCCAGCCCGCTCCACCTGGCTAGTCCCGTCACACTGACCCCCCAGCCCGCTCCACCTGGCTAGTCCCGTCACACTGACCCCCCCCCAAGCCCGCTCCACCTGGCTAGTCCCGTCACACTGACCCCCCCCCAGCCCGCTCCACCTGGCTAGTCCCGTCACACTGACCCCCCCAGCCCGCTCCACCTGGCTAGTCCCGTCACACTGACCCCCCCCCCAGCCCGCTCCACCTGGCTAGTCCCGTCACACTGACCCCCCCGCAGCCCGCTCCACCTGGCTAGTCCCGTCACACTGACCCCCCCCCAGCCCGCTCCACCTGGCTAGTCCCATCACACTGACCCCCCCCCCAGCCCGCTCCACCTGGCTAGTCCCGTCACACTGACCCCCCCCCCAGCCCGCTCCACCTGGCTAGTCCCGTCACACTGACCCCCCCAGCCCGCTCCACCTGGCTAGTCCCGTCACACTGACCCCCCAGCCCGCTCCACCTGGCTAGTCCCGTCACACTGACCCCCCAGCCCGCTCCACCTGGCTAGTCCCGTCGCACTGACCCCCCCCCCCCAGCCCGCTCCACCTGGCTAGTCCCGTCACACTGACCCCCCCCCAGCCCGCTCCACCTGGCTAGTCCCGTCACACTGACCCCCCCCCAGCCCGCTCCACCTGGCTAGTCCCGTCACACTGACCCCCCCCCAGCCCGCTCCACCTGGCTAGTCCCGTCACACTGACCCCCCAGCCCGCTCCACCTGGCTAGTCCCGTCACACTGACCCCCCCCCAGCCCGCTCCACCTGGCTAGTCCCGTCACACTGACCCCCCCAGCCCGCTCCACCTGGCTAGTCCCGTCACACTGACCCCCCCCCCCCCAGCCCGCTCCACCTGGCTAGTCCCATCACACTGACCCCCCCCAGCCCGCTCCACCTGGCTAGTCCCGTCACACTGACCCCCCAGCCCGCTCCACCTGGCTAGTCCCGTCACACTGACCCCCCAGCCCGCTCCACCTGGCTAGTCCCGTCACACTGACCCCCCAGCCCGCTCCACCTGGCTAGTCCCGTCACACTGACCCCCCCAGCCCGCTCCACCTGGCTAGTCCCGTCACACTGACCCCCCCCCAAGCCCGCTCCACCTGGCTAGTCCCGTCACACTGACCCCCCAGCCCGCTCCACCTGGCTAGTCCCGTCACACTGACCCCCCCCCAGCCCGCTCCACCTGGCTAGTCCCATCACACTGACCCCCCCAGCCCGCTCCACCTGGCTAGTCCCGTCACACTGACCCCCCCCCAGCCCGCTCCACCTGGCTAGTCCCGTCACACTGACCCCCCAGCCCGCTCCACCTGGCTAGTCCCGTCACACTGACCCCCCCCAGCCCGCTCCACCTGGCTAGTCCCGTCACACTGACCCCCCAGCCCGCTCCACCTGGCTAGTCCCGTCACACTGACCCCCCCAGCCCGCTCCACCTGGCTAGTCCCGTCACACTGACCCCCCCAGCCCGCTCCACCCGGCTAGTCCCGTCACACTGCCCCCCCCCCAGCCCGCTCCACCTGGCTAGTCCCGTCACACTGACCCCCCAGCCCGCTCCACCTGGCTAGTCCCGTCACACTGACCCCCCCCAGCCCGCTCCACCTGGCTAGTCCCGTCACACTGACCCCCCAGCCCGCTCCACCTGGCTAGTCCCGTCACACTGACCCCCCAGCCCGCTCCACCTGGCTAGTCCCGTCACACTGACCCCCCCAGCCCGCTCCACCTGGCTAGTCCCGTCACACTGACCCCCCCCCAGCCCGCTCCACCTGGCTAGTCCCGTCACACTGACCCCCCCAGCCCGCTCCACCTGGCTAGTCCCGTCACACTGACCCCCCCCCAGCCCGCTCCACCTGGCTAGTCCCGTCACACTGACCCCCCCCCCCAGCCCGCTCCACCTGGCTAGTCCCGTCACACTGACCCCCCCCCCAGCCCGCTCCACCTGGCTAGTCCCGTCACACTGACCCCCCCCAAGCCCGCTCCACCTGGCTAGTCCCGTCACACTGACCCCCCCAGCCCGCTCCACCTGGCTAGTCCCGTCACACTGACCCCCCAGCCCGCTCCACCTGGCTAGTCCCGTCACACTGACCCCCCAGCCCGCTCCACCTGGCTAGTCCCGTCACACTGACCCCCCAGCCCGCTCCACCTGGCTAGTCCCGTCACACTGACCCCCCCCAGCCCGCTCCACCTGGCTAGTCCCGTCACACTGACCCCCCCCCCAGCCCGCTCCACCTGGCTAGTCCCATCACACTGACCCCCCCCCAGCCCGCTCCACCTGGCTAGTCCCGTCACACTGACCCCCCCCCCCAGCCCGCTCCACCTGGCTAGTCCCGTCACACTGACCCCCCCAGCCCGCTCCACCTGGCTAGTCCCGTCACACTGACCCCCCAGCCCGCTCCACCTGGCTAGTCCCGTCACACTGACCCCCCAGCCCGCTCCACCTGGCTAGTCCCGTCACACTGACCCCCCCAGCCCGCTCCACCTGGCTAGTCCCGTCACACTGACCCCCCCCCAAGCCCGCTCCACCTGGCTAGTCCCGTCACACTGACCCCCCCCCAGCCCGCTCCACCTGGCTAGTCCCATCACACTGACCCCCCCAGCCCGCTCCACCTGGCTAGTCCCGTCACACTGACCCCCCCCCAGCCCGCTCCACCTGGCTAGTCCCGTCACACTGACCCCCCCGCAGCCCGCTCCACCTGGCTAGTCCCGTCACACTGACCCCCCCCCAGCCCGCTCCACCTGGCTAGTCCCATCACACTGACCCCCCCCCCAGCCCGCTCCACCTGGCTAGTCCCGTCACACTGACCCCCCCCCAGCCCGCTCCACCTGGCTAGTCCCGTCACACTGACCCCCCAGCCCGCTCCACCTGGCTAGTCCCGTCACACTGACCCCCCAGCCCGCTCCACCTGGCTAGTCCCGTCGCACTGACCCCCCCCCCCAGCCCGCTCCACCTGGCTAGTCCCGTCACACTGACCCCCCCCCCCCAGCCCGCTCCACCTGGCTAGTCCCGTCACACTGACCCCCCCCAGCCCGCTCCACCTGGCTAGTCCCGTCACACTGACCCCCCCCCCCAGCCCGCTCCACCTGGCTAGTCCCGTCACACTGACCCCCCAGCCCGCTCCACCTGGCTAGTCCCGTCACACTGACCCCCCCCCCAGCCCGCTCCACCTGGCTAGTCCCGTCACACTGACCCCCCCCAGCCCGCTCCACCTGGCTAGTCCCGTCACACTGACCCCCCCCCCCCAGCCCGCTCCACCTGGCTAGTCCCATCACACTGACCCCCCCCAGCCCGCTCCACCTGGCTAGTCCCGTCACACTGACCCCCCAGCCCGCTCCACCTGGCTAGTCCCGTCACACTGACCCCCCAGCCCGCTCCACCTGGCTAGTCCCGTCACACTGACCCCCCAGCCCGCTCCACCTGGCTAGTCCCGTCACACTGACCCCCCCAGCCCGCTCCACCTGGCTAGTCCCGTCACACTGACCCCCCCCCAAGCCCGCTCCACCTGGCTAGTCCCGTCACACTGACCCCCCAGCCCGCTCCACCTGGCTAGTCCCGTCACACTGACCCCCCCCCCCCAGCCCGCTCCACCTGGCTAGTCCCATCACACTGACCCCCCCAGCCCGCTCCACCTGGCTAGTCCCGTCACACTGACCCCCCCCCCAGCCCGCTCCACCTGGCTAGTCCCGTCACACTGACCCCCCAGCCCGCTCCACCTGGCTAGTCCCGTCACACTGACCCCCCAGCCCGCTCCACCTGGCTAGTCCCGTCACACTGACCCCCCCAGCCCGCTCCACCCGGCTAGTCCCGTCACACTGCCCCCCCCCCCCAGCCCGCTCCACCTGGCTAGTCCCGTCACACTGACCCCCCAGCCCGCTCCACCTGGCTAGTCCCGTCACACTGACCCCCCCAGCCCGCTCCACCTGGCTAGTCCCGTCACACTGACCCCCCAGCCCGCTCCACCTGGCTAGTCCCGTCACACTGACCCCCCAGCCCGCTCCACCTGGCTAGTCCCGTCACACTGACCCCCCCAGCCCGCTCCACCTGGCTAGTCCCGTCACACTGACCCCCCCCCCCAGCCCGCTCCACCTGGCTAGTCCCATCACACTGACCCCCCCCCAGCCCGCTCCACCTGGCTAGTCCCGTCACACTGACCCCCCCCCAGCCCGCTCCACCTGGCTAGTCCCGTCACACTGACCCCCCCCCCCCAGCCCGCTCCACCTGGCTAGTCCCGTCACACTGCCCCCCCCCCCAGCCCGCTCCACCTGGCTAGTCCCGTCACACTGACCCCCCCCAAGCCCGCTCCACCTGGCTAGTCCCGTCACACTGACCCCCCAGCCCGCTCCACCTGGCTAGTCCCGTCACACTGACAGTAGTAGGGTGTAAGCGCCACAGGTAACTTTTTTTTTTTTTCTGGGAAATATCCCGCGTGTGAGCCAGGGTTTTCAGGTAAATTTTGTCAGTCACAGATTTTAGAAGTAAGGATTTCTTATGATGAAAATAATTTCCGAGACTTAGAAGTTTGTTAAGGTCTTATGGGAGAAATAGCAATCTGTCGCCTCACCTGTGTTTACTTTAGACGTCAGCCAGACGCGGCCTTCAGGTCACCTCGGTAATCGTATCTTATCTTCTCCATAATAATATCTGGACCATCCCTCTCTCTCTCTCTCCTCCTATTTCCTTACAGCTATTTTCAGAGTTTCAAATAATCATAGAAGTTTATTTATATGTTTATGACCGAATTTGTAAAAGGACCATTTTCAGAGAATATTGTCTTAGATGTTTTGTTAAGGAAAACAGACAACTTATCCATAACATTTAGTTTTATATCCATTTACGGCTATTTCACCTGTAAAGACCAAAATTGAACAGAGCCCAGTTTTAAGCTCATATTTCATCAGAGTCTAATTATCAACAGAAATTCGCCAGAGTCTACTTTGTGCCAAATATTCAGAGTCCAGTTGATGATCGAAATTCATCAGAGTTCCAATTGAAGACCCAAATTTGGCAGAGACCACATTTTCGCTACTAGCAGTCCAATCCCCCTGAAATTTTAAACAGTCATATTTCAGACGTAGTAAATAAGATCAAGTCAGTTACTGAGCTCCAGCTCTCGTCCCCACCTTAGTTCTCTCTCGTATATTTGTAAATAACCCATCAATTCCCCTGAAATTTTTACCCTCTGTATTTCAGACGTAGTAAATAAGATCAAGTCAGTTACCGAGCTCCAGCTCTTGTCCCCCTGTATTTACATATTTTCTCTATATTCAGCTGTGTTCTTCACATTTTTTCCATGTTTTCTGTGTTCATTCCATGTTCTACAAATATTCACAGCATGCTCAGTTCAATTTTTTTCACCTGTTTTTCTCATTTTTTCTGTTTTCTACCATTTTCCCCGTATGTTCACTATGTTCTTTGTCATGTTTTCATGTGCATCATATGTTCTCTGTATAACTTTTATACCCAATATTCATGTTCTCAATGTTCTTAGCTTATTCTTCACATTTTTTCCATGTTTTCTGCATTCATTCCATGTTCTACAAATGTTCACAGCATGCTCAGTTCAAATTTTTTCTACCGCTTTCCCCGTATGTTCACTATGTTCTTTGTCATGTTTTCATGTGCATCATATGTTCTCTGTATAACTTTTATACTCAATATTCATGTTCTCAATGTTCTTAGCTTGTTCTTCACATGTTCAGTGTTCATTCTTTGTATTCCCTATGTTCCTTATCATGTCTTCATATTCTCTATAAGTTCATATTCCCTGCATGTTCACTGTATTCATCAACTTTTTCTTATATGTTTTCTGTGTTCACCGTATGTTCACTGTGTTCATTCCCCTACTTAACCTCAATTTTTTATGTTCTTTGTTTCTTTAAACCAATTTGTTTCTTCCATTCACTAACTAGTTCTTTGTCAAATAATATTATACTGCAATACAGTTTCCTCAACAATTTTAGTCACCAAGTTTTTATTTGCAAAACTATGTCAAAGTAATTCTCGTAGTCAACTTAATAGTTCTACCAACCCCGTTCTTAAACAAATCTACACTTTATTCAGTTCCAAATTTACAAAGACAAACCTTTCTCGTAACTTCTTAACTAAAAATCTTTCGCCAATCAACTAAAACATAGTCACTTTCGTCATTTTTCAACTAAACTTATCCATAGTCAACAGAAAATAACCGGTTTCATCATGTTTCATTGTCATTTCTTATCTAAAAATTATCCACCAATCATCAGAAAAGTCATGTTCATCATGTTTTGTCTTTTGCTCAACTAAAAGTATTCATCGGTCAACTAAAAATAGTTACTTCATCATGTTTCCTTGTCATTTCTTAACTGAAATATCACTTCTCTCATCTGAAAATAGTCAGGATTAATCTCATTCAACACCGTTCTTAACTAAAACAACCTTTCGCTTAGCTAAAAATTGTCAAAGGAATCTTTTCAGCACTGTTCATAACTAACTTTATCCATCGTCAAGTAAGAAAATATAGTCAAAGATATCTATCATCGTCGTTCTTAACTGACATTTATACTTTGTGGAGCACTAAAATAGTCACTGTCGTCATATTTTTTTCTTGTCTTTCCTCAACTAAAAGAGTCAAATGTAACTTTTTCAACACTTTCGTAACTAAAATTATATGTCGCTAAGTAAGAAAAATAGTCAAAGGTGCTCTCCGTGACACCAAAGTTACTCTTCGAGAAATCAAAGACACTCTTCAATACATCAAGGACTTACTCAAAGACACCAAAGTTACACTCTAAGACATCCTTCGAGACATCAAAGACATCCTTTAAGACTTCAAGGGCACTCTTCGAGATATCAAAAGACACTCTCAAACACTTAAAAATTTACTCGCATCCTCAAAGTTATTCTCAGAGTCATCAAAAAGTTAATCTCAGTCATCAAAATGCTATTCTCTAAGTAGCCTTTCATTCATCAGAGAAACTTTCTAAGACATCTTCGTTCATTAAAGTTAATCACAGAGGCATAAAAGTTATTCTCAGAGTCATCAAAAGTTAATCTCAGTCATCAAAATGCTATTCTCTAAGTAACCTTTCGTTCATCAGAGAATCTTTCTAAGACATCTTCGTTCATTAAAGTTAATCTCAGAAGCATAAAAGTTATTCTCAGAGCTATCAAACTTGTTCTCGATGCCATCAAAAAGTATTTTCTCGTTCATCAAAGTTATTCTCAGAGTTAACAAAGGTAATCTCTAACTCACTTTCGTTCAACATATTAATTCTCTAAGTCCTCAAAGTTATTCTCTAAGACAACAAAGGTATTCTCTAAGACAACAAAGTCTTTCTCAGAGCTATCAAACTTGTTCTCAAAGTCATCAAAGTTATTCCAAGAGACGTCAAAGTTAATCCAAGACATCATCTTTCATCAAAGATATTCTCTCTAAGCCATCAATGTTCTTCTCTAAGACATAAAAGACATTCTCAAAGTCATCAAAGTTATTCTAAGAGCTAACAAAAAGTTATTCTCAAACACACAAAAGTTATTCTCAGAGCTATCAAACTTGTTCTCAAAGTCATCAAAGTTATTCCAAGAGACGTCAAAGTTAATCCAAGACATCATCTTTCATCAAAGATATTCTCTCTAAGCCATCAATGTTCTTCTCTAAGACATAAAAGACATTCTCAAAGTCATCAAAGTTATTCTAAGAGCTAACAAAAAGTTATTCTCAAACGCATAAAAGTTATTCTCAGAGCTATCAAACTTGTTCTCAAAGTCATCAAAGTTATTCAGTGTCATCAAAGTTATTCTGTAACTCACTTTTGTTCATTAAAGTTAATTTCTATGTTATAAAAGTTATTCTCAGAGACATCTAAAGTTAATCGTGCTCATCAAAGTTGTTCTCTAAGACATAAAAGTTATTCTCAGTCATGATATGTTATTCTCTAAGTAACCTTCCATTCATCAAAGACATTCTCTAAGCCCTCAAAGTTATTCTCTAAGACAACAAAGTCATTCCCAGAGTCATCAAAAAGTTATTCTCAGAGTCACCTTCGTTATTCAAAGAAGCCTTCTGAGACATCCTCGTTCAACAAAACTGTCCTCAGAGCCATCAAAAAAGTTAAATACAGTCATCAAAGTTATTCTCTAAGTATCTTTTCGTTCATCAGAGAAGCTTTCTAAGACATCTTTGTTCATCAAAGTTGTTCTCTAAGACATCAATGTTGTTTCTCTAAGGCATCAAAGATGTTCTCTAAATCATAAAAGTTAATCTCTAAGTCTCCTTCGTTCATTAGAGAAACTTTCCAATCCATCTTCGTTGATCAAAGTTATTCTCAGAGTCATCAAAGTGATCTCTAATTCATCTTCGTTCTCCAAAAAGTTGTTCTCTAAGACACCTTCGTTCATCAAAGAAACTCTCCTTCTTCCATCATGTTATTCTTTAAGACATCTTCAGTCATAAAATTTTCTCTCCAAAATGTAACTAGTTCAGCTTTTCATACCAAACCTGCATTTCTGTTAAAATATATTTTCGCAGACACTTTACCCTAAAACTGTTCTCTGAACTATCCTAACTTAACTTACCTTACCTTAACTATCTTACCTAACTTTACCTATCCTAACTTAACTTAACCTAACTTACCTATCTTACCTAACTTTACCTATCTTACCTAACTTTACCTATCCTAACATAACTTACCTTACCTTACCTATCTTACCTAACTTTACCTATCTTACCTAACTTACCTACATTACCTAACTTAACTTAACCTGCTTAACCTAACTTACCTACATTACCTAACTTAACCTGCATAACCTAGCCTGCTTAACTTAACTTACCTAACTTATCCTGCTTAACCTAACTTACCTACATTACCTAACTTAACCTGCTTAACCTAACCTATCCTAACTTAACTTAACCTAACTTACCTAAGTTAACCTAACTTACCTACATTACCTAACTTAACCTGCTTAACCTAACCTATCCTAACCTAACTTACCTAACTTAACCTAACTTACCTACATTACCTAACTTAACCTGTTTAACCTAACTTCACCTATCCTAACTTAACTTACCTACATTACCTAACTTAACCTGTTTAACCTAACTTTACCTATCCTAACTTAACTTACCTACATTACCTAACTTAACCTGCTTAACCTAACTTACATAACTTAACCTAACTTACCTTACCTATCTTACCTAACTTACATAATTTAACCTAACTTACCTTACCTTACCTAACTTAACCTGCTTAACCTAACTTACATAACTTAACCTAACTTAACTTACATAACTTATCTTACCTATCCTAACCTAACCTAACTTGCTTTACCTAACTTAATCTTACATTCCCAAACTGATGTATCCTAACTTATCTAGTCCAACCAGACATGATCTAACTTACATAATTATTCCTGCTTGTCTTTTGTGTTTTGTCAATCATTGTCTCATATTCATTTACTCATTTCATTAGTTAATTTCTCAAATGGTCACTTATGCATTTCAAGTGCTATTTGTTAGAGATTGGATATTTAAGCATTTCAAAGAATTTTTGTTATATATGGGCATTTACTCATTTCAAGGGATAATTTCTCAAATGGACGTTTTTTGCATTTCAAGTGTTATTTGTTTAAGATTTGGTGTTTAACCATTTCAAAGGATTTTTGTTATATATGGGAATTTACTCATTTCAAGGGTTATTTTCTCAAATGGTCATTTTTGCAGATCAAGGGTTATTTGTTAAAGTTCATGAAGTTGCTCATAAGTTGTATTTAGTAGGTTCTATCATATGTTCTTATTCCCCCCCCCCCCCTTTAACCTAACCTTTCAGATGTAGTTTATTGTGTTTTTTGACGTATTTGTTGAATATATTATCCTTTTCCTAACCTTTCAGATGTAGTTTTGTTTCTCCTTTTTGTATATTTTTACCCAAACCCACCATCCCACTTAACCTTCTTTCCTTCTTTACTTTGATTCTCCTACTCCTTCTAACCCTCCTTTTCTATCTCTCTCCCTTATTCTCTCTCTTCCTCCCCCTCTCACTCATTTGCTCAAATGCTCTCTTGTTTCTCAAATTCAAGTCTTAATGCTCCCATTCTCACACCCTCACTCTCATTCCCTTAGTTTTTCTTTTTTCTCAAATTCAAGTCTTAGTGCTCCCATGCTTTTCCTCCCCCTCTCTCTTACTCTTTTCTCCTCTTTTCATGCTCTCACTCACTTGTTCTCTTGTTTTTCTCAATTTCAAGTCTTAGTAGATCTGATTCTTTACTATTGTAATTTTTATTACTATGATAAAGAATGAACTTATATGTGAAAACAAAGTAAAAGAAGGAAAGAAGGTTAAGTGGGATGGTGGGTTTGGGTAAAAATATACAAAAAGGAGAAACAAAACTACATCTAAAAGGTTAGGAAAAGGATAATATATTCAACAAATACGTCAAAAAACACAATAAACTACATCTGCAAGGTTAGGTTAAAGGGTTGGGGAATAAGAACATATGATAGAACCTACCAAATACACTAAGATTACAAGAGGTTAGGTTAAAGGGTTGGGGAATAAGAACATATGATAGAACCTACTAAATACACTAAGATTACAAGAGGTTAGGTTAAGGGGTTGGGGAATAAGAATAAATGATAACAAACATAATAAATACAACTTATGAGCAACTTGATGAACTTTAACAAATAACCCTTGATCTGCAAAAATGACCATTTGAGAAATTAGCCCTTGAAACGAGTAAGTTCCCATATATAACAAACATCCTTTGAAATGGTTAAACACCCAATCTTAAACAAATAACACTTGAAATGCAAAAACGTCCATTTGAGAAATTATCCCTTGAAATGAGTAAATGCCCATATATAACAAAAATTCTTTGAAATGCTTAAATATCCAATCTCTAACAAATAGCACTTGAAATGCATAAGTGACCATTTGAGAAATTAACTAATGAAACGAGTAAATGAATATGAGACAATGATTGACGAAACACAAAAGACAAGCAGGAATACTTTTGTAAGTTAGATCATGTCTGGTTGGACTAGATAAGTTAGGATACATCAGTTTGGGAATGTAAGATTAAGTAAGGTAAAGCAAGTTAGGTTAGGATAGGATAGGTATGATAAGTTATATAAGTTAGGTAAGGTAAGTTAGGTTAAGCAGGTTAAGTTAGGTAAGGTAAGGTAAGTTAGGTTAAGTTAGGTAAGTTAGGTTAAGTTATGTAAGCTAGGTTAAGTTATGTAAGTTAGGTTAAGTTATGTAAGTTAGGTTAAGTTATGTAAGTTAGGTTAAGTTATGTAAGTTAGGTTAAGCAGGTTAAGTTAGGTAATGTAGGTATGTTAAGTTAGGTTAAGTAAGTTAGGTTAAGTTAGGTAAATTAGGTAACTTAAGTTAGGATAGGTAAAGTTAGGTTAAACAGGTTAAGTTAGGTAAATGTAGGTAAGTTAGGTAAGTTAGGTTAAGTTAAGTTAGGATAGGTAAAGTTAGGTTAAGCAGGTTAAGTTAGGTAATGTAGGTAAGTTAGGTTAAGTTAAGTTAGGATAGGTAAAGTTAGGTTAAGCAGGTTAAGTTAGGTAATGTAGGTAAGTTAGGTTAAGCAGGATAAGTTAGGTAAATGTAGGTAAGTTAGGATAAGTTAGGTAAGTTAGGTTAAATTAAGTTAGGATAGGTAAAGTTAGGTTAAGCAGGTTAAGTTAGGTAATGTAGGTAAGTTACGTTAAGCAGGTTAAGTTAAGTTAGGTAATGTAGGTAAGTTAGGTAAGATAGGTAAAGTTAGGTAAGATAGGTAAAGTAAGGTAAGTTATGTTAGGATAGGTAAAGTTAGGTTATGCAGGTTAAGTTAGGTAATGTACGTAAGTTACGTTAAGCAGGTTAAGTTAAGTTAGGTAATGTAGGTAAGTTAGGTAAGATAGGTAAAGTTAGGTAAGATAGGTAAAGTAAGGTAAGTTATGTTAGGATAGGTAAAGTTAGGTTATGCAGGTTAAGTTAGGTAAGATAGGTAAAGTTAGGTAAGATAGGTAAGTTAGGATATGCAGGATAAGTAAGGTAAGATAGGTAAAGTTAGGTAAGATAGGTAAGGTAAGGTAAGTTAAGTTAGGATAGTTCAGAGAACAGTTTTAGGGTAAAGTGACTACGAAAATATATTTTAACAGAAATGCAGGTTTGGTATGAAAAGCTGAACTAGTTACATTTTGGAGAGAAATTTTATGACTGAAGATGTCTTAAAGAATAACATGATGGAAGAAGGAGAGTTTCTTTGATGAACGAAGGTGTCTTAGAGAACAACTTTTGGAGAACGAAGGTGAATTAGAGATCACTTTGATGACTCTGAGAATAACTTTGGTCAACAAATATGGATTGGAAGGTTTCTCTAATGAACGAAGGTGACTTAGAGATTAACTTTTATGATTTAGAGAACATCTTTGATGTCTTAGATAGCAACATTGATGTCTTAGAGAACAACTTTAGATGTCTCTGAGAATAACTTTTATGTCTTAGAGAACAACTTTGATGAGCAAGATTAACTTTAGATGTCTCTGAGAATAACTTTTATAACATAGAAATTAACTTTAATGAACAAAAGTGAGTTACAGAATAACTTTGATGACTCTGTGAATAACTTTGATGACTTTGAGAACAAGTTTGATAGCTCTTAGAAAAACTTTGATGACTTTGAGAATGTCTTTGAGAACATGAGTAGTATTTTGTTAGCTCAGAGAATAACTTTTTGATGACATAGAGAATAACTTTATGTCTTAGAGAAGAACATTGATGGCTTAGAGAGAATATCTTTGATGAAAGATGATGTCTTAGATTAACTTTGACGTCTCTTGGAATAACTTTGATGACTTTGAGAACAAGTTTGATAGCTCTGAGAAAGACTTTGTTGTCTTAGAGAATAACTTTGAGGACTTAGAGAATTAATATCATGACTGAGAATAACTTTTGATAGCTCTTAGAATAACTTTGATGTCTTAGAGTATAACTTTAGATGTCTCTGAGAATAACTTTTATGAACGAAGATGTCTGAGATTAACTTTGACGTCTCTTGGAATAACTTTTGTGGACATGAGAATATCTTTGGATAACTCTGAGATTAACTTTGATGTCTTTGAAACAACTTTGATGAACGAGAGTGAGTTAGAGATTACCTTTGTTAACTCTGAGATTAACTTTGATGAACAAAAGTGAGTTAGAGATTACATTTGACAACTCTAAGATTAACTTTAGATGTCTCTGAGACAAACTTTTATAACATAGAAATTAACTTTAATGAACGAAGATGTCTTAGAAAGTTTCTCTGATGAATGAAAGGTTACTTAGAGAATAGCATTTTGATGACTGAGATTAACTTTTTGATGGCTCTGAGAATAACTTTGAGGATGCGAGTAAATTTTGAGTGTTTGAGAGTGTCTTTTGTTATCTCGAAGAGTAACTTTGGTGTTACGGAGAGCACCTTTGACTATTTTTCTTACTTAACGACATATAATTTTTACGAAAGTGCTGAAAAAAGATACATTTGACTATTTTTCTTACTTAGCGACATATAATTTTAGTTACGAAAGTGTTGAAAAAAGTTACATTGACTATTTTAGTTGAGGAAAGACAAGAAAAAAATATGACGACAGTGACTATTTTAGTGCTCCTCAAAGTATAAATGCCAGTTAAGAACGACGATGATAGATATCTTTGACTATATTTTCTTACTTGACGATGGATAAAGTTAGTTATGAACAGTGCTGAAAAGATTCCTTTGACAATTTTTAGCTAAGCGAAAGGTTGTTTTAGTTAAGAACGGTGTTGAATGAGATTAATCCTGACTATTTTCAGATGAGAGAAGTGATATTTCAGTTAAGAAATGACAAGGAAACATGATGAAGTAACTATTTTTTAGTTGACTGATGAATACTTTTAGTTAAGCAAAAGACAAAACATGATGAACATGACTTTTCTGATGATTGGCGGATATTTTTTTAGATTAGAAATGACAATGAAACATGATGAACACGGTTATTTTCTGTTGACTATGGATAAGTTTAGTTGAAAAATGACTTTCGATCAAGAACTGGACTCTGAATATTTGGCACAAAGTGAACTCTGGCGAATTTTCGGTATAAACTGGACTCTGACGAATTTTGCTAGAAAACTGGACTCTGATGAATTTCGATCAAGAACTGGACTCTGATGAATTTTCGCAGATTACAGGACTCTGATGAAATTTGAGCTTAAAACTGTCTCTGACTAATTTTGCTCTCAAAGTAGACTCTGGCGAATTTCTGTTGATAATTGGACTCTGATGAAATATGAGCTAAAAACTGTCTCTGACTAATTTTGCTCACAAAGTGGACTCTATTCATTTTTAGGTATAAATGGTCTCTGACGAAATTCTGTCTATAACTGGGCTCTATTCAATTTTGGTCTTTACAGGTGAAATAGCCGTAAATGGATATAAAACTAAATGTTATGAAAACCATGGCTCACACAGGTAAATTTTTCAGAAGTTGAAAACAGGCAAAATATGTCCGTAGAGCTCACCTGGAAATGCTGTGACACAAACACGATTTTTTCTAAAACTTTTCTTTAAGATTTTCCTACTTATTTTCATCATAAGAAACCTTAACAAACTTCTAAGATCTCGGAAATTATTTTTCTCATAAGAAATCCTTACTTCCAAATCTGTGACTCCCCAAATTCGCCTGAAAACCCTGGCTCCACACAGACGATATTCTAAATTTACCTGAAAACCCTGGCCCGCACAGGTGATTTTGGACCTGAAAACCCTGGCCCGCACAGATGATTTTTGGACCTGAAAACCCTGGCCCGCACAGGTGATTTTGGACCTGAAAACCCTGGCCCGCACAGATGATTTTTGGACCTGAAAACCCTGGCCCGCACAGGTGATTTTTCTAAATTTACCTGAAAACCCTGACACGCTACACGTGATTTTGGACCTGAAAAAAAATCACCTGTGGCGTGTCATCCCTACTACTCACGGCCAGGGCTGACCCTCGTGTCTGACCCCATCACGGCCAGGGATGACCCCACCACGGCCAGGGCTGACCCCACCACGGCCAGGGCTGACCCCACCACGGCCAGGGCTGACCCCACCACGGCCAGGGCTGACCCTCGTGTCTGACCCCACCACGGCTAGGGCTGACTCTCGTGTCTGACCCCACCACGGCCAGGGCTGACCCTCGTGTCTGACCCCACCACGGCCAGGGCTGACCCCCGTGTCTGACCCCACCACGGCCCGGGCTGACCCCGTGTCTGACCCCACCACGGCCAGGGCTGACCCCCGTGTCTGACCCCACCACGGCCAGGGCTGACCCTCGTGTCTGACCCCACCACGGCCAGGGCTGACCCCCGTGTCTGACCCCACCACGGCCAGGGCTGACCCTCGTGTCTGACCCCACCACGGCCAGGGCTGACCCCCCGTGTCTGACCCCACCACGGCCAGGGCTGACCCCACCACGGCCAGGGCTGACCCCACCACGGCCAGGGCTGACCCCACCACGGCCAGGGCTGACCCTCGTGTCTGACCCCACCACGGCCAGGGCTGACCCCACCACGGCCAGGGCTGACCCCCGTGTCTGACCCCACCACGGCCAGGGCTGACCCTCGTGTCTGACCCCACCACGGCCAGGGCTGACCCCCGTGTCTGACCCCACTACGGCCAGGGCTGACCCTCGTGTCTGACCCCACCACGGCCAGGGCTGATCCCCGTGTCTGACCCCACCACGGCCAGGGCTGACCCCACCACGGCCAGGGCTGACCCCCGTGTCTGACCCCACCACGGCCAGGGCTGACCCCCCGTGTCTGACCCCACCACGGCCAGGGCTGACCCCACCACGGCCAGGGCTGATCCCCGTGTCTGACCCCACCACGGCCAGGGCTGACCCCACCACGGCCAGGTCTGACCCCACCACGGCCAGGGCTGACCCCACCACGGCCAGGGCTGACCCTCGTGTCTGACCCCACCACGGCCAGGGCTGACCCCCGTGTCTGACCCCACCACGGCCAGGGCTGACCCCCCGTGTCTGACCCCACCACGGCCAGGGCTGACCCCACCACGGCCAGGGCTGACCCTCGTGTCTGACCCCACCACGGCTAGGGCTGACCCCCGTGTCTGACCCCACCACGGCCAGGGCTGACCCCCCGTGTCTGACCCCACCACGGCCAGGGCTGACCCCCCGTGTCTGACCCCACCACGGCCAGGGCTGACCCCCGTGTCTGACCCCACCACGGCCAGCGCTGACCCCCGTGTCTGACCCCACCACGCGGCCAGGGCTGACCCCCGTGTCTGACCCCACCACGGCCAGGGCTGACCCCCGTGTCTGACCCCACTACGGCCAGGGCTGACCCTCGTGTCTGACCCCACCACGGCCAGGGCTGACCCCACCACGGCCAGGGCTGACCCTCGTGTCTGACCCCACCACGGCCAGGGCTGACCCTCGTGTCTGACCCCACCACGGCCAGGGCTGACCCTCGTGTCTGACCCCACCACGGCCAGGTCTGACCCCCCGTGTCTGACCCCACCACGGCCAGGGCTGACCCCACCACGGCCAGGGCTGACCCTCGTGTCTGACCCCACCACGGCCAGGGCTGACCCTCGTGTCTGACCCCACCACGGCCAGGGCTGACCCCCCGTGTCTGACCCCCCGTGTCTGACCCCACCACGGCCAGGGCTGACCCCCGTGTCTGACCCCACCACGGCCAGGGCTGACCCCCGTGTCTGACCCCACCACGGCCAGGGCTGACCCCCGTGTCTGACCCCACCACGGCCAGGGCTGACCCTCGTGTCTGACCCCACCACGGCCAGGGCTGACCCCCGTGTCTGACCCCACCACGGCCAGGGCTGACCCCCGTGTCTGACCCCACCATGGCCAGGGCTGACCCCGTGTCTGACCCCACCACGGCCAGGGCTGACCCCCGTGTCTGACCCCACCACGGCCAGGGCTGACCCCCGTGTCTGACCCCACCACGGCCAGGGCTGACCCCCGTGTCTGACCCCACCACGGCCAGGGCTGACCCCCGTGTCTGACCCCACTACGGCCAGGGCTGACCCTCGTGTCTGACCCCACCACGGCCAGGGCTGACCCCACCACGGCCAGGGCTGACCCTCGTGTCTGACCCCACCACGGCCAGGGCTGACCCTCGTGTCTGACCCCACCACGGCCAGGGCTGACCCTCGTGTCTGACCCCACCACGGCCAGGTCTGACCCCCCGTGTCTGACCCCACCACGGCCAGGGCTGACCCCACCACGGCCAGGGCTGACCCTCGTGTCTGACCCCACCACGGCCAGGGCTGACCCTCGTGTCTGACCCCACCACGGCCAGGGCTGACCCCCCGTGTCTGACCCCACCACGGCCAGGGCTGACCCCCGTGTCTGACCCCACCACGGCCAGGGCTGACCCCCGTGTCTGACCCCACCACGGCCAGGGCTGACCCCCGTGTCTGACCCCACCACGGCCAGGGCTGACCCTCGTGTCTGACCCCACCACGGCCAGGGCTGACCCCCGTGTCTGACCCCACCACGGCCAGGGCTGACCCCCGTGTCTGACCCCACCACGGCCAGGGCTGACCCTCGTGTCTGACCCCACCACGGCCAGGGCTGACCCCGTGTCTGACCCCACCACGGCCAGGGCTGACCCCCGTGTCTGACCCCACCACGGCCAGGGCTGACCCCCGTGTCTGACCCCACCACGGCCAGGGCTGACCCCCGTGTCTGACCCCACCACGGCCAGGGCTGACCCTCGTGTCTGACCCCACCACGGCCAGGGCTGACCCCGTGTCTGACCCCACCACGGCCAGGGCTGACCCCACTACGGACCCCACAACCATCCTCCAGGAGCAGGTAAGCACCACCTCGAGCCTCAAGTGTGACCACCTCAGGTATACCAACATGGAGGTGGATGTGACCAGTCACATGTTATATATGTGGTATATGAGTATAATGTGTATATAGAACTGTCAATAGGCACATTAATAATGACTTTTTCTCTCATTACAGGTAAGACTTTTTTAGCTCATCGCGGGACACAACTTATCACCTTAAGGTATGTTCCTCTTGACTGGTGTTTCCCGCGAGTTGTTTGTCAACAACATATTACAGGACCCGCTGTTACCTTAATATTGTTGAGGGTAATTCACTGTCATTGGTCCTGGGGGAGCCCAGCCCCCCCCCCTTTATTTGCCATGGGGGGGCCGAGGTCCCCCCATTTACTGGTTCTGGGGCGCAGATATTTTGCCTTGTCGATTCCATCGAGTATTTTTTAAGTTGTGATCATGTCTCTCCAGCTGTTGCCTTACTTGAGTGACGTGAACTTCATTAGTCTTCCCTTGTATGTTACTCCCTAACACTCTGGTACCAGTCTGGTATTATGGGGGTGGGAGCGGCTCCGTGCTAGAGCTGCATAATATAAAGAGGTCTGACGTCCGTGGTATGACTAGTGGTAATATTGCTAGTTAGACTTGATGTGAGCACTTAATGGTCAGTGTTGGTACCCTCCCTCCCTCCCTCTAGCTGGCCTCGTGGTACCCTCCCTCCCTCCCTCTAGCTGGCCTCGTGGTACCCTCCCTCCCTCCCTCCCTCTAGCTGGCCTCGTGGTACCCTCCCTCCCTCTAGCTGGCCTCGTGGTACCCTCCCTCCCTCCCTCCCTCTAGCTGGCCTCGTGGTACCCTCCCTCCCTCACTCCCTCTAGCTGGCCTCGTGGTACCCTCCCTCCCTCCCTCCCTCTAGCTGGCCTCGTGGTACCCTCCCTCCCTCCCTCCCTCTAGCTGGCCTCGTGGTACCCTCCCTCCCTCCCTCCCTCTAGCTGGCCTCGTGGTACCCTCCCTCCCTCCCTCCCTCTAGCTGGCCTCGTGGTACCCTCCCTCCCTCCCTACCTCTAGCTGGCCTCGTGGTACCCTCCCTCCCTCCCTACCTCTAGCTGGCCTCGTGGTACCCTCCCTCCCTCCCTCCCTCTAGCTGGCCTCGTGGTACCCTCCCTCCCTCCCTCCCTCTAGCTGGCCTCGTGGTACCCTCCCTCCCTCCCTCTAGCTGGCCTCGTGGTAATCTAGCTGGCCTCGTGGTACCCTCCCTCCCTCCCTCTTGCTGGCCTCGTGGTTCCCTCCCTCCTTCTAGTTGGCCTCGTGGTTCGTACCCTCCCTCCCTCTAGCTGGCTTCGTGGTTCCCTCCCTCCCTCTAGCTGGCCTCGTAGTTCCCTCCCTCCCTCTACCTGGCCTCGTGTTTCCATCCCTCCCACTAGCTGGCCTCGTGTTTCCATCCCTCCCTCTAGCTGGCCTCGTGGTTCCCTCCCTCTAGCTGGCCTCGTGTTTCCATCCCTCCCTCTAGCTGGCCTCGTGGTTCCCTCCCTCCCTCTAGCTGGCCTCGTGGTTCCCTCCCTCCCTCTAGCTGGCCTCGTGGCTCCCTCCCTCCCTCTAGCTGGCCTCGTGGTTCCCTCCCTCCCTCTAGCTGGCCTCGTGGTTCCCTCCCTCCCTCTAGCTGGCCTCGTGGTTCCCTCCCTCCCTCCCTCAAGCTGGCCTCGTGGTTCCCTCCCTCCCTCTAGCTGGCCTCGTGGTTCCCTCCCTCCCTCCCTCAAGCTGGCCTCGTGGCTTCCTCCCTCCCTCTAGCTGGCCTCGTGGTTCCCTCCCTCCCTCAAGCTAGCTTCGAGTTTCCCTCCCTCTAGCTGGCTTCGAGGTTCCCTCCCTCCCTCTAGCTGGCTTCGAGGTTCTCTCCCTCCCTCTAGCTGGTCTTTTGGTTACCTCACTCCCTCTAGCTGGCTTGGTACCTTCCCTCTCTAGCTGGCCTCGTGGCCCCCTCCCTCTCTCTAGCTGGCCACGTGGCTTATTCCTTCCCTCCTTCTAGCTTGTCTCATGGTTCCCCTCCTTCCCTCCCTCTGGCTGGCCTCATAGTTCCCTCCTTCCCTTCCTCTACCTGGCCTCGTGGCTCCCTCCCTCCCTCTAGCTGGCCTCGTGGTTCCCTCCCTCCCTCTAGCTGGACTCGTGGTTCCCTCCATCCCTCTTGCTGGCCTCGTGGTTCCCTCCCTCCCATTAGCTGGCCTCAAGGCTCCCTCCTTCCCTCCATCTAGCAGGCCTCGTGGCTCCCTGCCTCCCTCTAGGTGGACTCGTGGCTTCCTCCCTCCCTCTAGCTGGACTCGTGGTTCCCTCCCTCCCTCTAGCTGGACTCGTGGCTCCCTCCCTCCCTCTAGCTGGACTCGTGGTTCCCTCCCTCCCTCTAGCTGGACTCGTGGCTCCCTCCCTCCCTCTAGCTGGACTCGTGGCTCCCTCCCTCCCTCTTGCTGGACTCGTGGCTCCCTCCCTCCCTCTTGCTGGACTCGTGGCTCCCTCCCTTCCTCTTGCTGGACTCGTGGCTCCCTCCCTCCCTCCCTCCCTCTTGCTGGACTCGTGGCTCCCTCCCTCCCTCCCTCCCTCTTGCTGGACTCGTGGCTCCCTCCCTCCCTCCCTCCCTCTTGCTGGACTCGTGGCTCCCTCCCTCCCTCCCTCCCTCTTGCTGGACTCGTGGCTCCCTCCCTCCCTCTTGCTGGACTCGTGGCTCCCTCCCTCTCTCCCTCTTGCTGGCCTCGTGGTTCCCTTCCTTCCTCCCTCCCCTCCAGCTGGCCTCGTGGTTCCCTACCTCCTTCTAGTTGGCCTCGTGGTTCGTACCCTCCCTCTAGCTGGCTCGTAGCCCCTCCCTCCTTCTAGTTGGCCTCGTGGTTCGTACCCTCCCTCTAGCTGGCTTCGTGGTTCCCTCCCTCCCTCTAGCTGGCTTCGTGGTTCCCTCCCTCCCTCTAGCTGGCCTCGTGGTTCCCTACCTCCCTCCCTCCCTCTAGCTGGCTTCGTGGTTCCCTCCCTCCCTCTAGCTGGCTTCTTGGTTCCCTCCCTCCCTCCCTCTTGCTGGCCTCGTGGCTCCCTCCCTCTCTCCCTCTAGCTGGCCTCGTGGCTCTCTCTCCCGCCCTCCATCTCTCCCTCTTACTGGCCTCTTGGTTCCATCCCTCCCTCCCTCCCTCCCTCTTGCTGGCCTCTTTGCCCCCTCCCTTCCTCTAGCTGGCCTCGTGTCTCCGTTCCTCCTTCTAGCTGGCCTTGTGGCTCCCTCACTCCCTCCCTGTTGTTGGCCTCGTGGTTCCCTCCTTCACTCTAGCTGGCCTCTTGGTTCCCTCCCTCCTTCCCTCTCCTTAGATGGCCTCGTGGATCCCTTCCTCCCTCTAGCTGGCCTCGTGGCTCCCTACCTCCAGCTGGACTCGTGGCTCCCTCCAACCCTATAGCTGGCCTCATGGCTTCCTCCTTCCCTCTATCTTGCCTCGTGGTTCCATCCTTCCTTCCCTCTAGCTGACCTCATGGCTCCCTCCCTCTCTCCCTTTAGGTGGCTTCGTGGCTCCCTCCCTCTCTCCCTTTAGGTGGCTTCGTGGCTCCCTCCCTCCCTCTTGCTGGCCTCGTGGTTTCTACCCACCCTCTAGCTGGCCTCGTGGTTCCCTCCCTTCCTCCCTACCTTCCTCCCTCTAGCTGGCCTCGTAGCTCTCTCCCTCCCTCCCTCTAGCTGGCCTCGTGCCTCTCTCCCTCCCTCACTCTCTCCCTCTAGCTGGCCTCGTGCCTCTCTCCCTCCCTCACTCTCTCCCTCTAGCTGGCCTCGTGCCTCTCTCCCTCCCTCACTCTCTCCCTCTAGCTGGCCTCGTGCCTCTCTCCCTCCCTCACTCTCTCCCTCTAGCTGGCCTCTTGGTTCCCTGCCTCCCTCTAGCTGGCCTCGTGGCTCCCTCCCTCCCTCCATCCCTCTTGTTGGCCTCATGGTTTCCTCCCTCCCTCTAGCTGACCTCGTGGCTCTCTCCCTCCATCTAACTGGCCTCGTGGCTCCCTCCCTCTACCTGGCCTCGTGATTCGATCCCTCCTTCCCTCTAGCTGGCCTCGTGACTCCCTGTCTCCATCTAGCTGCTTTCGTGTCTCCCTCCCTCGCACTAGCTGGCTTCGTGGCTCCCTTACTCTTGCTGGTCTCGTGGGTTCTACCCTCCCTCTAGCTGACCTTTCGGTTCCCTCCCTCCCTCTAGCTAGACTCGTTTCTCCCTCCCTCCCTCTAGCTGGCCTCGTGGTTATCTCCCTCCCTCTTTCAAGCTGGCCTAGTTGTTCCCTCCCTCCTTCCCTCTTATTGGCCTCGTGGTTCCCTCCCTCCCTCCTTCTACCTGGCCTCTTGGTTCCCTCCCTCCTTCCCTCCCTTTAGCTGTCCTCGTGGTTCCCTCCCTCCCTCTAGTTGGCCTCGTGACTACTTACTTCCCTTCCTCTATCTGGCCTAATTGTTCCCTCCTTCCCTCCCTCTAGGTTGCTTCGTAGTTCCCTCCCTCCCTCCTTCTAGCTGGCCTCCTGGTTCCCTCCCTTCCTCTTGCTGGTCTCATGGCTCCCTCCATCTTACTGGCCTCGTGGCTCCCTCCCTCCCTCTACCTGGCCTCGTGACTCCCTGCCTCCATCTAGCTGGTCTCGTGTCTCCCTCCTTCCCTCTAGCTGGCTTTGTGGTTCCATCCCTCTAGCTTTCCTCGTGGTTCCCTCCCTCTAGCTTGAATCGTGGCTCTCTCCTTCTAGCTGGCCTCGTGGTTCCCTCCCTCTAGCTTGAATCGTGGCTCTCTCCTTCTAGCTGGCCTCGTGGTTCTCTCCCTCCTTCTCTCCCGCTAGCTGGTCTCGTGTCTCCCTCCTTCCCTCTAGCTGGCTACGTGGTTCCCTCCCTCCCTCCCTCCCTCCCTCTAGCTGACTTCGTGGTTCCCTCCCTCCCTCTAGCTGACTTCGTGGTTCCCTCCCTCCCTCTAGCTGGACTCGTGGCTCCCTCCCTCTTGCTGGCCTCGTGGTTTCTAACCTCCCTCTAGCTGGCCTCGTGGTTCTCTCCTTCCCTCTCTCCCTCTAGCTTGCTCGTAGCCTCCTCCCTCCTTCTTGTTAGCCTCGTGGTTCGTACCCTCTAACTAGCTGGCTTCGTGGTTGCCTCCCTCCCTCTAGCTGGCCTCGTGGTTGCCTCCCTCCCTCCCTCTAGTTGGCCTCTTGGTTCCATCCCTCCCCTCCCTCCCTCTAGCTGGCCTCTTGGTTCCATCCCTCCCTCCCTCCCTCCCTCTAGCTGGCCTCTTCGTTCCCTCCCTCCCTCCCTCCCTCCCTCCCTCCCTCCCTCCCTCCCTCCCTCTCTCTAGCTGGCCTCTTCGTTCCATCCCTCCCTCCCTCCCTCTAGCTAGCCTCTTCGTTCCATCCCTCCCTCCCTCCCTCTAGCTGGCCTCGTGGCTCTCTCCCTCCCTCCATCTCTCCCTCTAGCTGGCCTCGTGGCTCCGTTCCTCCTTCTAGCCGCCTTGTGGCTCCCTCCCTCCCTCTTATTGGCTTCGTGGTTCCCTCCCTCCCTCTAGCTGGTTTCGTGTCACCCTCCTTCCCTCTAGCTTGAATCGTGGCTCCCTCTAACTGTCCTCGTGGTTCCCTCCCTCCCTCCCTATAGCCGGCCTCGTGGTGCCCTCCCTCCCTCCCTCTAGCTGGCCTCGTGGTACCCTCCCTCCCTCTAGCTGGCCTCGTAGTAAACTAGCTGGCCTCGTGGTACCCCCCTCCCTCCTAGTTGGCCTTGTGGTACCCTCCCTCCCTCCCTCTAGCTGGCCTCGTGGTACCCTCCCTCCCTTCCTCTAGCTGGCCTCGTGGTACCCTCCCTCCCTCCCTCTAGCTGGCCTCGTGGTACCCTCCCTCCCTCCCTCTAGCTGGCCTCGTGGTACCCTCCCTCCCTCCCTCTAGCTGGCCTCGTGGTAAACTAGCTGGCCTCGTGGTACCCCCCTCCCTCCTTCTAGCTGGCCTCGTGGTACCCTCCCTCCCTCTAGCTGGCCTCGTGGTACCCTCCCTCCCTCCCTCTAGCTGGCCTCGTGGTACCCTCCCTCCCTCCCTCTAGCTGGCCTCTTGGTTCCCTCCCTCCCTCCCTCCCTCTAGCTGGCCTCTTCGTTCCATCCATCTCTCCCTCCCTCCCTCTATCTGGCCTCTTCGTTCCATCCCTCCCTCCCTCCCTCTAGCTGGCCTCGTGGCTCTCTCCCTCCCTCCATCTCTCCCTCTAGCTGGCCTCGTGGTACCCTCCCTCCCTCTCTCTAGCTGGCCTCGTGGTACCCTCCCTCCCTCCCTCTAGCTGGCCTCGTGGTACCCTCCCTCGCTCCCTCTAGCTGGCCTCGTGGTACCCTCCCTCCCTGTAGCTGGCCTCGTGATACCCTCCCTCCCTCCCTCTAGCTGGCCTCGTGGTAAACTAGCTGGTCTCGTGGTACCCCCTCCCTCCTTCTAGCTGGTCTCGTGGTACCCCCTCCCTCCTTCTAGCTGGCCTCGTGGTACCCTCCCTCCCTCTAGCTGGCCTCGTGGTACCCTCCCTCTCTCCCTCTTGCTGGCCTCGTGGTACCCTCCCTCCCTCCCTCTAGCTGGCCTCGTGGTACCCTCCCTCCCTCCCTCTAGCTGGCCTCTTGGTTCCATCCCTCCCTCCCTCCCTCTAGCTGGCCTCTTGGTTCCCTCCCTCCCTCCCTCCCTCCCTCCCTCTAGCTGGCCTCTTCGTTCCATCCCTCCCTCCCTCCCTCCCTCTAGCTGGCCTCTTCGTTCCATCCCTCCCTCCCTCCCTCTAGCTGGCCTCGTGGCTCTCTCCCTCCCTCCATCTCTCCCTCTAGCTGGCCTCGTGACTCCGTTCCTCCTTCTATCCGCCTTGTGGCTCCCTCCCTCCCTCTTATTGACTTCGTGGTTCCCTCCCTCCCTCTAGCTGGTTTCGTGTCTCCCTCCTTCCCTCTAGCTTGAATCGTGGCTCCCTCTAACTGTCCTCGTGGTTCCCTCCCTCCCTCCCTATAGCCGGCCTCGTGGTGCCCTCCCTCCCTCCCTCTAGCTGGCCTCGTGGTACCCTCCCTCCCTCTAGCTGGCCTCGTGGTACCCCCCTCCCTCCTTCTAGTTGGCCTCGTGGTACCCTCCCTTCCTCCCTCTAGCTGGCCTCGTGGTACCCTCCCTCCCTCCCTCTAGCTGGCCTCGTGGTACCCTCCCTCCCTCCCTCTAGCTGGCCTCGTGGTACCCTCCCTCCCTCCCTCTAGCTGGCCTCGTGGTACCCCCCTCCCTCCTAGTTGGCCTTGTGGTACCCTCCCTCCCTCCCTCTAGCTGGCCTCGTGGTACCCTCCCTCCCTTCCTCTAGCTGGCCTCGTGGTACCCTCCCTCCCTCCCTCTAGCTGGCCTCGTGGTACCCTCCCTCCCTCCCTCTAGCTGGCCTCGTGGTACCCTCCCTCCCTCCCTTTAGCTGGCCTCGTGGTACCCTCCCTCCCTCCCTCTAGCTGGCCTCTTGGTTCCCTCCCTCCCTCTAGCTGGCCTCTTCGTTCCATCCATCTCTCCCTCCCTCCCTCTATCTGGCCTCTTCGTTCCATCCCTCCCTCCCTCCCTCTAGCTGGCCTCGTGGCTCTCTCCCTCCCTCCATCTCTCCCTCTAGCTGGCCTCGTGGTACCCTCCCTCCCTCTCTCTAGCTGGCCTCGTGGTACCCTCCCTCCCTCCCTCTAGCTGGCCTCGTGGTACCCTCCCTCGCTCCCTCTAGCTGGCCTCGTGGTACCCTCCCTCCCTGTAGCTGGCCTCGTGATACCCTCCCTCCCTCCCTCTAGCTGGCCTCGTGGTAGACTAGCTGGTCTCGTGGTACCCCCTCCCTCCCTCTAGCTGGCCTCGTGGTACCCTCCCTCCCTCCCTCTAGCTGGCCTCTTGGTTCCATCCCTCCCTCCCTCCCTCTAGCTGGCCTCTTGGTTCCCTCCCTCCCTCCCTCCCTCCCTCTAGCTGGCCTCTTCGTTCCATCCCTCCCTCCCTCCCTCCCTCTAGCTGGCCTCTTCGTTCCATC
This sequence comes from Procambarus clarkii, assembly GCF_040958095.1. Classification (NCBI taxonomy): domain Eukaryota; kingdom Metazoa; phylum Arthropoda; class Malacostraca; order Decapoda; family Cambaridae; genus Procambarus; species Procambarus clarkii. The sequence goes on from NC_091193.1 coordinate 34,155,621, forward strand.
CCTCCCTCCCTCCCTCTAGCTGGCCTCGTGGCTCTCTCCCTCCCTCCATCTCTCCCTCTAGCTGGCCTCGTGACTCCGTTCCTCCTTCTATCCGCCTTGTGGCTCCCTCCCTCCCTCTTATTGGCTTCGTGGTTCCCTCCCTCCCTCTAGCTGGTTTCGTGTCTCCCTCCTTCCCTCTAGCTTGAATCGTGGCTCCCTCTAACTGTCCTCGTGGTACCCTCCCTCCTTCCCTCTAGCTGGCCTCGTGGTACCCTCCCTCCCTCCCTCTAGCTGGCCTCGTGGTAAACTAGCTGGCCTCGTGGTACCCCCCTCCCTCCTTCTAGCTGGCCTCGTGGTACCCTCCCTCCCTCTAGCTGGCCTCGTAGTAAACTAGCTGGCCTCGTGGTACCCCCCTCCCTCCTTCTAGTTGGCCTCGTGGTACCCTCCCTTCCTCCCTCTAGCTGGCCTCGTGGTACCCTCCCTCCCTCCCTCTAGCTGGCCTCGTGGTACCCTCCCTCCCTCCCTCTAGCTGGCCTCGTGGTACCCTCCCTCCTTCCCTCTAGCTGGCCTCGTGGTACCCTCCCTCCCTCCCTCTAGCTGGCCTCGTGGTAAACTAGCTGGCCTCGTGGTACCCCCCTCCCTCCTTCTAGCTGGCCTCGTGGTACCCTCCCTCCCTCTAGCTGGCCTCGTGGTACCCTCCCTCCCTCTAGCTGGCCTCGTAGTAAACTAGCTGGCCTCGTGGTACCCCCCTCCCTCCTTCTAGCTGGCCTCGTGGTACCCTCCCTCCCTCTAGCTGGCCTCGTAGTAAACTAGCTGGCCTCGTGGTACCCCCCTCCCTCCTTCTAGTTGGCCTCGTGGTACCCTCCCTTCCTCCCTCTAGCTGGCCTCGTGGTACCCTCCCTCCCTCCCTCTAGCTGGCCTCGTGGTACCCTCCCTCCCTCCCTCTAGCTGGCCTCGTGGTACCCTCCCTCCCTCCCTCTAGCTGGCCTCGTGGTACCCTCCCTCCTTCCCTCTAGCTGGCCTCGTGGTACCCTCCCTCCCTCCCTCTAGCTGGCCTCGTGGTAAACTAGCTGGCCTCGTGGTACCCCCCTCCCTCCTTCTAGCTGGCCTCGTGGTACCCTCCCTCCCTCTAGCTGGCCTCGTGGTACCCTCCCTCCCTCTCTCTAGCTGGCCTCGTGGTACCCTCCCTCCCTCCCTCTAGCTGGCCTCGTGGTACCCTCCCTCCCTCCCTCTAGCTGGCCTCGTGGTACCCTCCCTCCCTCCCTCTAGCTGGCCTCGTGGTACCCTCCCTCCCTGTAGCTGGCCTCGTGATACCCTCCCTCCCTCCCTCCCTCTAGCTGGCCTCGTGGTAAACTAGCTGGCCTCGTGGTACCCCCCTCCCTCCTTCTAGCTGGCCTCGTGGTACCCTCCCTCCCTCTAGCTGGCCTCGTGGTACCCTCCCTCCCTCCCTCTTGCTGGCCTCGTGGTACCCTCCCTCCCTCCCTCTAGCTGGCCTCGTGGTACCCTCCCTCCCTCCCTCTAGCTGGCCTCGTGGTACCCTCCCTCCCTCCCTCCCTCTAGCTGGCCTCTTGGTTCCCTCCCTCCCTCCCTCCCTCTAGCTGGCCTCTTCGTTCCATCCCTCCCTCCCTCCCTCTAGCTGGCCTCTTCGTTCCATCCCTCCCTCCCTCCCTCTAGCTGGCCTCGTGGTACCCCCCTCCCTCCTTCTAGTTGGCCTCGTGGTACCCTCCCTTCCTCCCTCTAGCTGGCCTCGTGGTACCCTCCCTCCCTCCCTCTAGCTGGCCTCGTGGTACCCTCCCTCCCTCCCTCTAGCTGGCCTCGTGGTACCCTCCCTCCATCCCTCTAGCTGGACTAGTGGTACCCTCCCTCCCTCCCTCTAGCTGGCCTCGTGGTAAACTAGCTTACCTCGTGGTACCCCCCTCCCTCCTTCTAGCTGGCCTCGTGGTACCCTCCCTCCCTCTAGCTGGCCTCGTGGTACCCTCCCTCCCTCTCTCTACCCACAAACATAAACACCCACATTATCCGAGACATCAGATTTCTGGGAAAAAATATGGAGTTGTGTTCATGACCACGATCAGGTGGGAGATGCAGCATCACCTGAAGCTTGGTCAGGTGGGAGATGCAGCATCACCTGAAGCTTGGACAGGTGGGTGATGCAGCATCACCTGAAGCTTGGTGGTCAGGTGGGTGATGCAGCATCACCTGAAGCTTGGTGGTCAGGTGGGTGATGCAGCATCACCTGAAGCTTGGTGATCAGGTGGGTGATGCAGCATCATCTGAAGCTTGGTCAGGTGGGTGATGCAGCATCACCTGAAGCTTGGTGGTCAGGTGGGTGATGCAGCATCACCTGAAGCTTGGTGGTCAGGTGGGTGATGCAGCATCACCTGAAGCTTGGTGGTCAGGTGGGTGATGCAGCATCACCTGAAGCTTGGTGGTCAGGTGGGTGATGCAGCATCACCTGAAGCTTGGTGATCAGGTGGGTGATGCAGCATCATCTGAAGCTTGGTCAGGTGGGTGATGCAGCATCACCTGAAGCTTGGTCAGGTGGGTGATGCAGCATCACCTGAAGCTTGGTGGTCAGGTGGGTGATGCAGCATCACCTGAAGCTTGGTGGTCAGGTGGGTGATGCAGCATCACCTGAAGCTTGGTGGTCAGGTGGGTGATGCAGCATCACCTGAAGCTTGGTGATCAGGTAGGTGATGCAGCATCATCTGAAGCTTGGTCAGGTGGGTGATGCAGCATCACCTGAAGCTTGGTGGTCAGGTGGGTGATGCAGCATCACCTGAAGCTTGGTGATCAGGTGGGTGATGCAGCATTACCTGAAGCTTGGTGGTCAGGTGGGTGATGCAGCATCACCTGAAGCTTGGTGATCAGGGGGGTGATGCAGCATCACCTGAAGCTTGGTCAGGTGGGAGACGCAGCATCACCTGAAGCTTGGTCAGGTGGGTGATGCAGCATCACCTGAAGCTTGGTCAGGTGGGAGACGCAGCTTCACCTGAAGCTTGGTCAGGTGGGAGACGCAGCATCACCTGAAGCTTGGTCAGGTGGGTGATGCAGCATCACCTGAAGCTTGGTGATCAGGTGGGTGATGCAGCATCACCTGAAGCTTGGTGGTCAGGTGGGTGATGCAGCATCACCTGAAGCTTGGTGGTCAGGTGGGTGATGCAGCATCACCTGAAGCTTGGTGGTCAGGTGGGTGATGCAGCATCACCTGAAGCTTGGTCAGGTGGGAGACGCAGCATCACCTGAAGCTTGGTGATCAGGTGGGTGATGCAGCATCACCTGAAGCTTGGTCAGGTGGGAGACGCAGCATCACCTGAAGCTTGGTTGTCAGGTGGGTGATGCAGCATCACCTGAAGCTTGGTCAGGTGGGAGACGCAGCATCACCTGAAGCTTGGTGGTCAGGTGGGTGATGCAGCATCACCTGAAGCTTGGTCAGGTGGGTGGTGCAGCATCACCTGAAGCTTGGTGGTCAGGTGGGAGACGCAGCATCACCTGAAGCTTGGTCAGGTGGGAGACGCAGCATCTCCTGAAGCTTGGTGGTCAGGTGGGTGATGCAGCATCACCTGAAGCTTGGTGATCAGGTGGGTGATGCAGCATCATCTGAAGCTTGGTCAGGTGGGTGATGCAGCATCACCTGAAGCTTGGTGGTCAGGTGGGTGATGCAGCATCACCTGAAGCTTGGTCAGGTGGGTGATGCAACATCACCTGAAGCTTGGTGGTCAGGTGGGTGATGCAGCATCACCTGAAGCTTGGTGATCAGGTGGGTGATGCAGCATCACCTGAAGCTTGGTCAGGTGGGAGACGCAGCATCACCTGAAGCATCACCTTCCAGCCCTTCTCAACACCTACCACCCCTTCTCAACACCTACCACCCCTTCTCAACACCTACCAGCCCTTCTCAACGCCTACCAGCCCTACTCAACACCTACCGCCCCTTCTCAACACCTACCACCCCCTTCTCACCACCTACCACCCCTTCTCAACACCTTCCACCCCCTTCTCAACACCTTCCACCCCCTTCTCAACACCTTCCACCCCCTTCTCAACACCTTCCACCCCCTTCTCAACACCTTCCACCCCCTTCTCAACACCTTCCACCCCCTTCTCAACACCTTCCACCCCCTTCTCAACACCTTCCACCCCCTTCTCAACACCTACCACCCCTTCTCAACACCTACCACCCCTTCTCAACACCTACCACCCCTTCTCAACACCTTCCACCCCCTTCTGAACACCTTCCACCCCCTTCTCAACACCTACCACCCCTTCTCAACACCTACCACCCCTTCTCAACACCTACCACCCCTTCTCAACACCTTCCACCCCCTTCTCAACACCTACCACCCCCTTCTCAACACCTACCACCCCTTCTCAACACCTACCACCCCTTCTCAACACCTACCACCCCTTCTCAACACCTACCACCCCTTCTCAACACCTACCACCCCTTCTCAACACCTTCCACCCCCTTCTCAACACCTACTACCCCTTCTCAACACCTACCACCCCTTCTCAACACCTACCACCCCTTCTCAACACCTACCACCCCTTCTCAACACCTACCAGCCCTACTCAACACCTACCACCCCTTCTCAACACCTACCACCACTTCCCAACACCTACCACCCCTTCTCACCACCTACCACCCCTTCTCAACACCTACCAGCCCTACTCAACACCTACCAGCCCTACTCAACACCTACCACCCCTTCTCAACACCTACCAGCCCTACTCAACACCTACCACCCCTTCTCAACACCTACCAGCCCTACTCAACACCAACCACCCCTTCTCAACACCTACCACCCCTTCTCAACACCTACCACCCCTTCTCAACACCTTCCACCCCTTCTCAACACCTACCACCCCCTTCTCAACACCTACCACCCCCTTCTCAACACCTACCAGCCCTACTCAACACGTACCACCCCTTCTCAACACCTACCAGCCCTACTCAACACCTACCAGCCCTACTCAACACCTACCACCCCTTCTCAACACCTACCACCCCTTCTCAACACCTTCCACCCCCTTCTGAACACCTTCCACCCCCTTCTCAACACCTACCACCCCTTCTCAACACCTACCACCCCTTCTCAACACCTACCACCCCTTCTCAACACCTACCACCCCTTCTCAACACCTTCCACCCCCTTCTCAACACCTACCACCCCTTCTCAACACCTTCCACCCCCTTCTCAACACCTACTACCCCTTCCCAACACCTACCACCCCTTCTCACCACCTACCACCCCTTCTCAACACCTTCCACCCCTTCTCAACACCTACCACCACTTCTCAACACCTACCAGCCCTACTCAACACCTACCAGCCCTACTCAACACCTGCCACCCCTTCTCAACACCTACCACCACTTCCCAACACCTACCACCCCTTCTCACCACCTACCACCCCTTCTCAACACCTACCAGCCCTACTCAACACCTACCAGCCCTACTCAACACCTACCACCCCTTCTCAACACCTACCAGCCCTACTCAACACCTACCACCCCTTCTCAACACCTACCACCCCCTTCTCAACACCTACCACCCCCTTCTCAACACCTACCACCCCCTTCTCAACACCTACCATCCTTCTCAACACCTACCACCCCTTCTCAACACCTACCACCCCTTCTCAACACCTACCGCCCCTTCTCAACACCTACCGCCCCTTCTCAACACCTACCGCCCCTTCTCAACACCTACCACCCCTTCTCAACACCTACCACCCCTTCTCAACACCTACCACCCCTTCTCAACACCTACCACCCCTTCTCAACACCTACCACCCCTTCTCAACACCTACCACCCCTTCTCAACACCTACCACCCCTTCTCAACACCTACCACCCCTTATCAACACCTACCACCCCTTCTCAACACCTACCACCCCTTCTCAACACCTACCACCCCTTCTCAACACCTACCACCCCTTCTCAACACCTACCACCCCTTCTCAACACCTACCACCCCTTCTCAACACCTACCACCCCTTCTCAACACCTACCACCCCTTCTCAACACCTACCACCCCTTCTCAACACCTTCCAGCCCTACTCAACACCTACCACCCCTTCTCAACACCTACCAGCCCTACTCAACACCTACCCCCCCCTTCTCAACACCTACCACCCCTTCTCAACACCTACCACCCCTTCTCAACACCTACCAGCCCTACTCAACACCTACCACCCCTACTCAACACCTACCACCCTTTCTCAACACCTACCACCCCTTCTCAACACCTACCACCCCTTCTCAACACCTACCACCCCCTTCTCAACACCTACCACCCCCTTCTCAACACCTACCACCCCTTCTCAACACCTACCACCCCTTCTCAACACCTACCACCCCCTTCTCAACACCTACCACCCCCTTCTCAACACCTACCACCCCTTCTCAACACCTACCACCCCTTCTCAACACCTACCACCCCTTCTCAACACATACCACCCCTTCTCAACACCAACCACCCCTTCTCAAAACCTACCACCCCTTCTCAACACCTACCAGCCCTACTCAACACCTACCACCCCCTTCTCAACACCTACCACCCCTTCTCAACACCTTCCAGCCCTACTCAACACCTACCACCCCTTCTCAACACCTACCACCCCTTTTCAACACCTTCCAGCCCTACTCAACACCTACCGCCCCTTCTCAACACCTACCGCCCCTTCTCAACACCTTCCAGCCCTACTCAACACCTACCACCCCTTCTCAACACCTACCACCCCCTTCTCAACACCTACCACCCCTTCTCAACACCTACCACCCCTTCTCAACACCTACCACCCCTTCTCAACACCTTCCAGCCCTACTCAACACCTACCACCCCTTCTCAACACCTACCACCCCTTTTCAACACCTTCCAGCCCTACTCAACACCTACCGCCCCTTCTCAACACCTACCGCCCCTTCTCAACACCTTCCAGCCCTACTCAACACCTACCACCCCTTCTCAACACCTACCAGCCCTACTCAACACCTACCCCCCCCCTTCTCAACACCTACCACCCCTTCTCAACACCTACCAGCCCTACTCAACACCTACCACCCCTACTCAACACCTACCACCCTTTCTCAACACCTACCACCCCTTCTCAACACCTACCACCCCTTCTCAACACCTACCACCCCCTTCTCAACACCTACCACCCCCTTCTCAACACCTACCACCCCTTCTCAACACCTACCACCCCTTCTCAACACCTACCACCCCCTTCTCAACACCTACCACCCCCTTCTCAACACCTACCACCCCTTCTCAACACCTACCACCCCTTCTCAACACCTACCACCCCTTCTCAACACATACCACCCCTTCTCAACACCTACCACCCCTTCTCAAAACCTACCACCCCTTCTCAACACCTACCAGCCCTACTCAACACCTACCACCCCCTTCTCAACACCTACCACCCCTTCTCAACACCTTCCAGCCCTACTCAACACCTACCACCCCTTCTCAACACCTACCACCCCTTTTCAACACCTTCCAGCCCTACTCAACACCTACCGCCCCTTCTCAACACCTACCGCCCCTTCTCAACACCTTCCAGCCCTACTCAACACCTACCACCCCTTCTCAACACCTACCACCCCCTTCTCAACACCTACCACCCCTTCTCAACACCTACCACCCCTTCTCAACACCTACCACCCCTTCTCAACACCTACCACCCCTTCTCAACACCTACCACCCCTTCTCAACACCTACCACCCCTTCTCAACACCTACCACCCCTTCTCAACACCTACCACCCCTTCTCAACACCTACCACCCCTTCTCAACACCTACCACCCCTTCTCAACACCTACCACCCCTTCTCAACACCTACCACCACTTCTCAACACCTACCACCCCTTCTCAACACCTACCACCCCTTCTCAACACCTACCACCCCCTTCTCAACACCTACCACCCCTTCTCAACACCTACCACCCCTTCTCAACACCTACCACCCCTTCTCAACACCTACCACCACTTCTCAACACCTACCACCCCTTCTCAACACCTACCACCCCCTTCTCAACACCTACCACCCCTTCTCAACACTTACCACCCCTTCTCAACACCTACCACCCCCTTCTCAACACCTACCACCCCTTCTCAACACCTACTACCCCCTTCTCAACACCTACCACCCCCTTCTCAACACCTACCACCCCCTTCTCAACACCTACCACCCCTTCCAGCCCTACTCAACACCTACCAGCCCTTCTCAACACCTACCACCCCTTCTCAACACCTACCACCCCTTCTCAACACCTACTACCCCCTTCTCAACACCTACCACCCCTTCTCAACACCTACCACCCCTTCTCAACACCTACTACCCCCTTCTCAACACCTACCACCCCCTTCTCAACACCTACCACCCCTTCTCAACACCTACCACCACTTCTCAACACCTACCACCCCTTCTCAACACCTACCACCCCCTTCTCAACACCTACCACCCCTTCTCAACACCTACCACCCCCTTCTCAACACCTACCACCCCTTCTCAACACCTACTACCCCCTTCTCAACACCTACCACCCCCTTCTCAACACCTATCACCCCTTCCAGCCCTACTCAACACCTACCACCCCTTCTCAACACCTACCACCCCTTCTCAACACCTACCACCCCTTTTCAACACCTTCCAGCCCTACTCAACACCTACCGCCCCTTCTCAACACCTACCGCCCCTTCTCAACACCTACCACCCCTTCTCAACACCTACCAGCCCTACTCAACACCTACCACCCCCTTCTCAACACCTACCACCCCTTCTCAACACCTACCACCCCTTCTCAACACCTACCACCCCTTCTCAACACCTACTACCCCCTTCTCAACACCTACCACCCCCTTCTCAACACCTACCACCCCTTCTCAACACCTACCACCACTTCTCAACACCTACCACCCCTTCTCAACACCTTCCAGCCCTACTCAACACCTACCAGCCCTTCTCAACACCTACCACCCCTTCTCAACACCTACCACCACTTCTCAACACCTACCACCCCTTCTCAACACCTACCACCCCTTCTCAACACCTACCACCCCCTTCTCAACACCTACCACCCCTTCTCAACACCTTCCAGCCCTACTCAACACCTACCACCCCTTCTCAACACCTACCACCCCTTCTCAACACCTACCACCCCTTCTCAACACCTACCACCACTTCTCAACACCTACCACCACTTCTCAACACCTACCACCACTTCTCAACACCTACCACCCCTTCTCAACACCTACCACCCCTTCTCAACACCTTCCAGCCCTACTCAACACCTACCGCCCCTTCTCAACACCTACCACCCCTTCTCAACACCTACCACCCCTTCTCAACACCTACCACCACTTCTCAACACCTGCCACCCCTTCTCAACACCTACCACCCCTTCTCAACACCTACCACCCCTTCTCAACACCTTCCAGCCCTACTCAACACCTACCGCCCCTTCTCAACACCTACCGCCCCTTCTCAACACCTACCACCCCTTCTCAACACCTTCCAGCCCTACTCAACACCTACCACCCCTACTCAACACCTACCACCCCTTCTCAACACCTACCGCCCCTTCTCAACACCTACCACCCCTTTTCAACACCTACCACCCCTTCTCAACACCTACCACCCCTTCTCAACACCTACCACCCCTTCTCAACACCTTCCAGCCCTACTCAACACCTACCACCCCTTCTCAACACCTACCACCCCTTCTCAACACCTACCACCCCTTCTCACTTCTCAACACCTACTACCCCCTTCTCAACACCTACCACCCCCTTCTCAACACCTACTACCCCCTTCTCAACACCTACCACCCCCTTCTCAACACCTACCACCCCTTCTCAACACCTACCACCCCTTTTCAACACCTTCCAGCCCTACTCAACACCTACCGCCCCTTCTCAACACCTACCACCCCTTCTCAACACCTATTAGCCCTACTCAACACCTACCACCCCTTCTCAACACCTACCACCCCTTCTCAACACCTTCCACCCCTTCTCAACACCTACCACCCCTTCTGAACACCTACCACCCCTTCTCAACACCTACCACCCCTTCTCAACACCTTCCAGCCCTACTCAACACCTACCGCCCCTTCTCAACACCTACCACCCCTTTTCAACACCTACCACCCCTTCTCAACACCTACCACCCCTTCTCAACACCTACCACCCCTTCTCAACACCTACCAGACCTTCTCAACACCTACCACCCCTTCTCAACACCTACCAGCCCTTCTCAACACCTACCTCCCCTTCTCAACACCTACCACCCCCTTCTCAACACCTACCAGCCCTTCTCAACACCTACCACCCCCTTCTCAACACCTACCAGCCCTTCTCAGTACCTGTCGGCCCCTATCAACACCCAATACTCCCTCTAGTCAACTAGTCACATCTTCCCACACCAATTTCCCCGGGATCACTTCTACCCCAACCACCACCACCACCACCACTGGCCGAGCTTCCTACCCATGGTTATAACTCACCACCTACCACCCCTTAGTCGCAGCTATCAGCAGGCATCAAGCCCCAGTCCGCCAACAGCCCCAACCAGCTCTACCCCAACACTGCCTCTCCCACACCGTGATGCAGGCACGCAGTGCTGCCCAAAAACACATATTTGTGAATGGTAACGACTGGATGATTATACACGGCCAGATAGTCAGGTCGTGAACGGTGCAAGCGCGCCCGCTCTAAGCACACACACACACACACACACACACACACACACACACACACACACACACACACACACACACACACACACACACACACACACACACACACACACACACCTGCATACCATGGAAAACAACGGAGAAGAATGTGCGAAGAAAATGGTAGATCATTTGGAGCAAAAGAACTTTGTAACACATGATCAGCAAGGCTTCAGGGACGGCAAATCATGCTTCACAGGATTAATTGACCAAGTGACAAAAATCAGGCATCAAAGAAAAACGTGGGTATACTGCATATTTTTGTATTACCAGAAAGACCTTCAGACAGTACCCATTAGGTGACTAGTGCACAAGCTGGTAATGCAGGCAGGAGTGAAAGGGAAGGTACTCCACTGGATGAAGGTGTACTAAAGCAAAGGCCTCACTTCTCACAGTGACAGCGAGTCACTGTGAGGGGTGAGGCCGCAGAGTGGCCAGACGTCACTAGTAGGGTTACGTCCTTGGACCTATACTGTTTCTGATGTATGTAACTGATCTCCCAGAAGAAATAGACTCGTTCCTCTCAATGTTTTTTGACGATGCACAAATAATGAGGAGGATTACGCCGGAGGAAGATAGCATGAGGCTACAAAGATGACCTGGACAAATTGAAGGAATGGTCCAACAAATGGCTACTGACGTTCAACCCAAGTGAATGTATGGTAATGAAACTAGGCGGTGGAAACAGGAGGCTAGAAACAGGATACCGAATAGGGGATGAAATCCTTCATGAAACGGACAGAGAAAAACGTAGGAGATGACATCATGGCAAACATGTCTCCTGAAACCCACAACAAGAGATCATTATCAGTGGCGTACGCAAGGCTGGCTAACATCAGATCAGTCTTCAGAAACCTGTGTAATGAAAAATTCAGAACCTTGTATACCACATATGTAAGACCCATCGTGGAGTATGCGGCCCCAGAATGGAGCCCGTACCTTGTCACGCACAAGAAGTTGGAGAAAGTTCAGAGGTATACCACTAGGCTGTGTAAACTGCTCCTCACGTCGCTGGAAGAGAGAAGTGTTCGGGAAGACATGATCACCACATACAAAATTCTAAGGGGAATTGAGAGGGTAGATAAGAACAGATTATTTAACACGGGTGGCACTCATGCAAAGGGACACACGTAGAAGTTGAGTACTCAAATGAGCCTTTCTAATTAGACAAATTTGAAAGAACGTTTTCACTGTCAGAGAAGTTAATAGATGGAATGCAATATGAAGTGATGTGGTGAAGGCAAACTCTATACACTATTTCAAATTTAGACATGACGGAGCTCGAGTAGCTCAGGAACCTGTACAGCTGTAGATTGAAGTTGAGAGGCGGGACCAAAGAGCCGCAGCTTAACGTCCGCAAGCACAACTAGGTGAGTACATACACAAAAATACTAACACAGAATTTTCGTAAAGGAAAAATCCTGTTTGAGCAACTTGTTTGTTCCATGAGAAGATTGCAACAATCAAACAGGAGAAACTCTGCTTGTTCCTAGAGTTCCAGGAAACTTTTGTTGCAGCTCCTCACAAGCGATGAATATATTGAGATATTGAGTAAAACAATAATGAGTATATTGCCCGGGCATGGAACCCCTACCTAGGAAAACTTGAAACAAAACCAGAAAATATTGCTAAGTGTGTGCAGCCTGGCTCGTTCCTCAGCTAAGGAACGGAACTATGAAGACGGACTGAGGTAACTGGACCTCATTACAATGAGATAATGGAGGAATAGGGCGGACATGATAACAACGTACAAGATACTAAAGTAAACTAACAACGAAGATATAGAAACAATGTTTAACGAAAGGCTCAATAGAACGAGAGGACATAACTGGTTTTTGGAAACAAGTCATATATCAGATGTCAGTAAGACCATCATCAGACTAAGAGTCGTTAATGAGTGGTGTGGGAAATTTTACCCGCCATATCTAATAATCATCTAAGAAATGTATTAGTTCCATATCATATCAAAATCATATCAAATCTTATTAATTAAAATCATATCCGAATCATAATAGACGTGCAGAGAGCCAGAATTTGGCACCAAAATATGGCTCAAGCCTCGAAATTGGGATGTTTGGGATGTTTTGAAAACTGCAGGGAGGTTTGGGACAAATGTGACCAAACGCCGCTTTCCTCACTAGGACTTGCTGTCAACGTACATGGCGCCCCCGCTCTGGGAGGCGTCCATTAGGGAGGCTCCGGCCTCCCCCGGTGCTGTGAGCCCCAGGGTAGCTGCAGTGAGCAAACACTGGCCCAAAAAAGCCAGTTGAATTCAAAGATGAGCTCCAGGCGAGGTGTGGAAAGAAAGTCCAGCCAGGGGCGTTCAAACTGCGCGCCAAGATGGCTAACCTTTCGGGCGGGAATCTCTTCCACAACGAAATCTTTTATTGTAGAGCTGTTGACAACATACTTTTATCTCAACTTAAGTTTTCGCCACGCATAATTTTTTCTCATTTGGAAAATACATTATTATCTTCACTATAAATGACTACTATAGCGTGTCATGTCTGCTCACACTCATCTCTAAATGAAATGATTACAAATACTTCCCAAGACATAAACTGCCTCATCCAGCCCGCCTCTTCCCTCATTCCTAATCCACAAACCCACCAACAATCCTCCAACTTCATGGGAAGGTCAAGCTTCCCATGACCTTGGAGTCATTGGATATGGGTTTGTGGATTACCTGACCTAGCAGTTTATGCCTTTATGAAGATCTCCCCCCCCCCCTTGGCATATATGCATTAATGATATATAATGCATATGCCAGCCAGTCTAATTCTAATCTTAAGATTATTCTCCTATCTCTCAATTTATTCTTTACCTACTCTTCACAGCAAGTCTTTGTCACCCACATTGAACAATATTCTAAGTCTTCACTACCCCAAAACTTGCCTCGCCACCCAGCTTTTACCTTATCACACACCTTTGCTATCCATCATTTGGTTTGGATTAAACATTCAAGGTTAAATGTTTGCCCTTGACCACCTAGCAGCAATTGAGGATACAGATGTAAGCTGATTGGAGAGTCGCGTTCTGAGTGTAAACTAGTAGAACGTAAGTCAAGAAACTGCAGATGGCCTATTGTCCTGCACGTGGCACCTCCTATTTATATCCACCTACACTCATTCATATACGTCTAACCTAAGCTTCAACCAATCAAAGATTCCTATGCCTATTATGATCCAGTAATATGGATCCAGTGATCCAGTAGTATGATCCACAATCGATTTGAGAATGGTCCAGGACGGACCGAAACGTCGTTGTCCCTTCACCTTCTAGTGTGTGGTCTGGTCAACATACTTCAGCCACGTTATTGTGACTCGTCGTCTGCACATGATCCAGTAATTTGTTCCACAAATCCACAACCCAGTTACCAAACCAGTATTTACCCAGGTATTTCCTAAATCTGAACTTATCTTCATTTAAAGCCTTATCAATAGCTTCCTTGTTATGCCCATTCATCTACTTGTACACTTCAATCATGTCACGTTAAGATTTTTCCAACATCTCTTCATACGGAAGCTTTCTAATTTACGGGATTAACTTTGTCATCCTAACTGACATGTTCTAGTGAATTATGTCCATTCTTTAGCATGGCGATCAAAACTGAACGGCATAATCTAAATGGGACCTAAAAACAATACGTTAATAAACCCAGCCGACTTATTGCTAACTCTTCTATAAATAAATCTATGGGAAAGAAAAGCTCTCAGCCTGCTAAGAAGAGTGTACAAATCCACAAGGGCCGGGACGAGGATTCAAACCTGCATCCGAGAGCATCCCAGACGCTGCCGTAATCGACTGAGCTACGACATGGTCAAAAAGAGTTGAAACCGAAGTTCTACTGAACTTACTGGATCCTGCAGCCTCTCCGAGGCACAAACCAGTGTTAGTGTAACAAGAATGTGAAGTTTTCTACGTCCATCTAGTTCCACCCGCTCCTCCCCAGAACTAGTTGTTAACTTTACCTTGACTCCTCTGATCCAACACTTGTCCACACGTGCCACACTCCTGAAAAAATATTTTTTACATATATTAAGGGCAAGTATAAGTAATTATCAAAAGAATGCACCAAACCAGGAAGGCTATGTAGCACCAGGGTAAGTATAAACAGTTTATTTCAAATACAATCGAGTAGGAAAATACAATTATGAATTTCAAGAACACTGGAACCAATCACTGGAAAAGGTGAAATTGCAATGGAGATTAATTACAGATTGTATCAACAATAGTGAGTAAGCAAGACTGATAAGACTGCAATAGCCTAACGGAATACATTTTTGTCTCCGACTCATGAGGCTATGGTTAAGCATCAATGTTCTTTTAAAGTTACATAGAAACACATTACCTTATTAGGGTCTTCCACTAAAACAAACCTTTAGCTAACCTTAGTTAAAAGTACTGTGTATTATTAATTTATTTAGCTGTCTATTGGCCTAAATTATATAAATAATATGTTTAAAACCTCTTAAGTACAGTATATGGTCTCTGAGCACTAAACCAACGTTAGAAGCCTAGTGGTTACATTGTTAAAAATGACCATTTACAGGTGAATTCATTTTACATCGCAGAGTAAACAAGATGCAAACAATTAACATCTTCCATCTATTAGATAAACAATTATCTAGTCGTCCCTTCACTTTCTAGTGTGTGGTTTGGTCAACATATTTCAGCCCCCGTTATTGTGACTCCTCGTATGCAATAATCTTTCCCATTTATCTGCACAATTGCTATCCTGATATGACCACTCCATCGCCCTAGTCGTTAACACTAAACAATCTAGGGCGACTTGTTGCTAAACATTACATTTCACCTTTAGCTTAGCTACAAGACACCGTGTACATATTATCAAACTACCTTTAATGTCATAATGCAGCAGTTTGCGCGCTCAAAATACAGATAGACAAACTCCTCAGGAACCGTAGGGGAACCTTTGACAAGCCGCCGGTTTCCTGTTGCCGTAGAAGGCACTATGGACAAATGGTGGCTCTCTGGT
Organism: Procambarus clarkii; assembly: GCF_040958095.1. Lineage (NCBI taxonomy): Eukaryota > Metazoa > Arthropoda > Malacostraca > Decapoda > Cambaridae > Procambarus > Procambarus clarkii. The sequence continues at coordinate 34,171,341 of NC_091193.1, forward strand.
AAATTTAAGCCAATATTACCTAGGAGTTATGATGTACCAGCCATTAAACATCTGGGACTCAGTTAATATGAAAACAATCCTTAAGAATAGTTAAACGAATCTTTGACTCAAACGAACAACATTGAATATTCAACTGTACGAGTCTCTGTTGTGGTCCCATCTGGCCTACTGTGTCCTAATATGGAAACCTCACTTCAAAAAGATATCAATGATTTTCCGCATTGTATAAAGTTCAAGACAGCAACAACAATCATGCCAGAACTTGTTCAACTGTCACTACCACGAATCTTTGAAGGACTAACACTATAAATGTTTAAATTGTTATAGATTTTGATAGATTAGCCTATAAATTTTCCTAGAAATTACTTACTTAATATTATCTGTTAGATTAAGGCCCTGCCCGAAGCGCTATGCGTACTAGTGGCTTTACAAGAACGTAAACACATCATGCTGTGTACTCTCAGAAACCCAATGTAACTTCTTGTAGATATATAAATAAATAACAGCCGAGGCCTTTGTAATACTATTTTAATGCATTGCTTTATGCTTTGTAATGTATTTTAGAGAAGTGCTTTGTATTTATAACCTCTAACTTGGTCAGCATTACAAATTAAACAAAAAAAATGATAATACTGACCAAATTGGAGGCTATTAATACAGACCACTTCTCTAAAATGCCATATTTGACACAGACAGGCTGGACAACAGCTTCAAGCTCAACAAGCCACAATGTAACACTGAAAATAGATGTGTTGTTTCCCCCATAGGGTCATTAACCCATGAACCCGCTCGTAAATGCCGAGTCATTCCTCTTGTTCACAATATACACAAGACAAATCCTCAATAAAATAAGGGGGGGGAGTAGGAAGGCTGACCTTTGACAAGGCGCCGCCGTCCTGTCCCCGTCGAGGCCACTGTAGATGGTGGCCCTTAGGTCAATTCATCATACGAGCCCTTCTCCTTCCATCATTCTGAATCATGCTCATCGTACTAACCTGCACCCCCCTAATCCACTTCCCCCCCACCACCACCACCACCTTCACACAATCTGTGGCCAAAATTTCTAGTTTCATTCAGATTTTCATCAAAATATGTCGAAGATTTCTCTTTGGGTTGTTTTAAAGGGCCTGACAGCCGAGTGGAGAGTGCTTCGGATTCGTAATCCTGAGGTTCCGGGTTCGATCCCCGGTGGAGGCTGAAATAAATGGCCACTTTCTTTCACCCTGTTGAACCTGTTCACCTATCAGTAAATAAGTACCTGGGAGTTACCACTTTATTTCACCCTGTTGAACCTGTTCACCTATCAGTAAATAAGTACCTGGGATTTAGACAGCTGCTACGGGCTGCTTCCTGGGGATGCATAACAAAAAGAAGGCCTGGTTGAGGACCGGGCCGCGGGGACGCTAGGCCCCGAAATCATCTCAAGATTGATGGCTAGCTACTAGCATGGCTATTAAGGCCACCACAAGCGCCCTAATGACTTAACTAGCGGGTACACCTATGGCTGCCACCTGACAATCACCTCTATATTTTGTCTAAATACATAAAATATACAAAATAATAAGGAATAACAACATAAAACATACCCCGAACAATCCTTTCTATATAAAGATATCTGCAACACAAATTTATTTGCACACTGGTAATCAACGTGACCCTTGCCAGGCGGCGGCTGGTCGACAACTGAGCCACACGTTAAGAAGCGGGACTCCCAGACGCGCCACTCACCCTTACTTCACCATAATATCTAAAGTGTCAACCTCTAATACAGTTAAGCATCTGACCACCAGAGGCGCTACTGCTCCCCTGTTATTACGCCATCTATATAATGATTGTTCTCATTATTAATTGTTGCAACGTTTAAATACATTCCTATTCTGTAGTGACAGTGTCAGACCTCGAAGGAAGAATTGAAACACCCTTCTGAAGATGTATTATTAAATACGAAAATACTTAAGGAAATTCCTGTTTCAATTCTTCCTTCGTGGTCTGACACTCACATTTTTCATTACTTGTTAATTGTCTCGTGATTTACACTCAGATTTTGTAGTGTATATACGACAACTTCAGCAAAGTAATGAGTAGCGGATTTAGTCTAAACAATAATATATGCGTTTTGTTTTTAGTGCCAAATTATCTGGCAAATATACATTTGGAGATGTAGCTCAATCCTTCCTGTAGCCCAATCCTTCCTGTAGCCCAATCCTTCCTGTAGCCCAATCCTTCCTGTAGCCCAATCTTTCCTGTAGCTCAATCGTTCCTGTAGCCCAATCCTTCCTGTAGCCCAATCCTTCCTGTAGCCCAATCCTTCCTGTAGCCCAATCCTTCCTGTAGCCCAATCCTTCCTGTAGCCCAATCCTTCCTGTAGCCCAATCCTTCCTGTAGCCCAATCCTTCCTGTAGCCCAATCCTTCCTGTAGCCCAATCCTTCCTGTAGTCCAATCCTTCCTGTAGTCGTGTTTAGTGGTGTAAAGAGTGGAGGTAGGTAGGTACCCGGGAGTTAGTTAACTGTTGTGGGAGACATCCTGAGGTACTGTATACAGACTACAACACTGTATAATCACAACATTGTATACACTACCTTGAGAAAGGTTGTAGGTTACGTCAGATAATGTGTAATACACGTACACATTTATTAGGTAGGCCAACCCGTCCTCCTACAAAGAACGTCGCATTTCGATCGTAGGCGTTACATAAGGCCAAAAATTGTCGCACTAGAAAATGGAGGCGGCTGGCGAAGGTGACGTACTGTCCCGTTTTCTGTTGTGGGTCCTCTGGTAGATTAGGAGAGACCACTTTAAATTTACAATTTAAATTTACCACCCATAACACCGTCCTACCACTAATTGATGTTGTGGGTGGATTGCTTCGGGGCTCTGTCCTGGGACCTCTCTGTTTGCACGATACATCCCAGCGAACATTTACTGTCGAACACAACGACAGCGAACACTTACTGTCCAACACAACGACAGCGAACACTTACTGTCCAACACGACGACAGCGAACACTTACTGTCTAACACAACGACAGCGAACACTTACTGTCCAACACGACGACAGCGAACACTTACTGTCCAACACAACGACAGCGAACACTTGCCATCCAACATGCCCCCAGCAAACACTTACAATCCTATACCAACACCAGCGGACCTTGATACAAGTCTAATTGGAAATATATAATGGGTCATTCCTGAGCTCGTTAAAAATATATGGGCCAAAAAGGAGAAATCAATAAAAAAGGGAACTAGATGGACGAAACATGTAGTAAAATGAGCTTTGATAACTAAGCAGACCCTCTGGAGAAGGTATAAATCTATGAACATCATTGATTATGATATATGTATATAAGGGCCCTAAACTCAGCCACCCAGGTAATCAGATCAACCAAAAGAAACAATGAAAGAAAACTTTCCAAAAAGAAAGTATGATCCCAAGTCGTTCTATGCCTATACTGAACTGTATAAGAAGTAAAACCAAAACAGAGTACTTGGTAGCACAGATAAAAGATGAGACTAACCAAGTTATAATGGACGATAAAGGGGCAGCAAACTCACAGAATGAATACTTTACATCAGTGTGCACACTAGAAAGGTTAGATGACATCCCAACACCCACACAAATGTTTGAAGGAGGTGAAGAGAATGAATTAAGAAATATACCCACAATGTGTGACATAATCTGCAAGAGCATTGACAAATTAAAAGGCTCAAAAGCCCCAGGTGCGGATGGAATTCAATCCAAAATCATAAAGGAACCAGCAGATGAACTATGCCTACCACTGAAACTGCTTATCAGACAATCTTTGGACCAAGGGATAGTAACCATAACTTGGAAATATGCAATTGTCACCCCTATTAAAAAAATCAGCTGAAAACTACTGTCCTATCAGCTTGGCATCATACACCTGCAAGCTCACGGAGACAATTCTAGGGGAAGGAATCATTCACGAACTCACAGCAAACAATCTTGTAAAATCAATACAGCATGGCTTTGTTAAAATAGATCCTGTATTATAAACCTGTTTACATGTTTGTAAATGGTAACCAGCTACTTAGACAAAGGACTTTCTGTGGATGTAGAAAACATTGATTTTGATTAGGTACCATATGCAAAACTAGCAAAGAAATTTGGGCACTTGGAATAAATGGTAGAATACTATTATGGATAAAACAAAGAAAACAATCATGTTAAATGGGAATGAATCTGGCTGGAGAAATGTGGCGAGTGGGGTGCCACAGGGGTCAAGGCCAACCGTTTTTTGTTATATACATCAATGACAGATGAGAGTATAAACCACATGATCAAATTTTCAAATGACAAAATCTATGGTAAAGTGGGAAATGAAAATGATATTGAAGCCTTACAAAGTGATCTACTGTATATGAATTTGACAAGAGGTCATTAGACTGGCAAATGCTTTTTTAATCTCAAGAAATGCAAGACTTTGCATGTGGGGCATAACAACCTACGTCACAACTACTAAATTAATAACATTATCTTGCAGTAGATAGATGAAGAAAAAGACATTGGAGTCAAAATTCACAATTCACTGAGAGTTGCACAACAGGTGGGAGCAGCAGTACCAAAAAGACCTAACCAATCCCCTTGGACTTCAAGTAACAGTTGGTGTTGATTCAACTGCATGAATCTCTGGTGTGCCTTAACTTGGATTATTGTATCCAAGCATGGAGACCTCATCTTCAGAAGGACATGGCTACTCTGGAGAAAGTACAGTACTAAGCGACAAAAATCATTCCAAAGCCAAGTAAACTCTCGTACCAGGAACGATTGAGTGCTTTGGGGCTAACACTGCAAGCCAGGCATGGCGAGGCAGATCTCATCGAAACATTTAAAAAACTTAACAATTTGGAGGATGTTGATCCAGACAACTTTCTCAAAAGGTCAGATGTAACACAAACAAGGATCAATGGTGTTAAACTCAACAAGCCACAATGTAGGACTGAAAACATATTTTTTTTTTTCACCTACCGGGTTATAAACCCTTGGAACCAACTACCCACCGAAGCTGTTCATGCCAAAACTCCATTAAATTTTAAAGTCCAGCTTGAAAAAATCATCATGGCAAATGTCGGGACCTTTGACAAGCTGCCAGCTTCCTGTCTTCGTTGAGGCCATTAGTGTGTTAGTGGCTCTCTGCTAAAATCCAGTAAATTCAGGTAAATACACTCTGCCTGTCCCCCTAACATAGAGCACTTTCTTCCAAAAATGATGCTAACAAGTGTTCTAAGATGGTTGTACAGTTTTGGAATCCTATACATGGGTTAACCTAATTGACAGTTGGGTCCAAGTTCAATATGGTGTGGAACAATTAATTCCATTCATCCATGCACTTCAGAACCTCGAACACATCTCCCTTGTGTGATACAAGGTGAGTGATACAAGCATAAAAAGTGATGCCATCCCTTATTGTCATATACATTAATGACAAAGATGAAAATGTTACAAACCTCATCATCAAATTTACAGATGACTCGCAAATCATTGGTAAAGTGGGAAATCATAATGATATTGAAGTCTTACAGAGAGATCTACATGAACTCCACAAATGGTCAGAAGACTGGCAAATGCTCTTTAATAACGACAAATGCAAGACCTTGCATGTGGGGCATAACAACCCAAGCCACAAATACCAAATTAATACCATTCCATTACAGCAAATTGATGACGAAAAGTTGCTACTCCGTCACTCACTAAAAGTTGCACAACAGGTAGGAGCAGTAGTCAGAAAAGCAAACCAAACCCTTAGAGTAATCAATCGTATCTTTGACTTTAAGGAAAATAAGGAATTGATTCAACTGTAAATATTCTGGTGCATCCACATTTGGACGACTGTATCCAGACATGGAGACCTCATCTTCATTAGGTCATAGCTGCTCTGGAGAAAGTGAACACTGGGCAACAAGTCATTCCTTAGCCAAGTCATGTCTCGTATCGGGAAGGGTTGAAGGCCACAGGCCTAACAACACTACAAACCTGGCATGACACAGCAGATTTCATTTAAACTTTTAAAATATTGTACTTAAAAAGTTGGATGATGTTGATCCTGACAATTTCTTCAAAAGGTCTGATGTAACACAAACAAGGAGCAACGTTTTAAAACTTGACAAACCTTAATGTAAACTCAACAAACCTTAATGTAGGTCTGAGTTCAGATGCTTTTTCACCCCTCAGGGTTACAAGCCTATGGAACCACCTACACACCGAAGTCGTAAATGCCAAAACTAGTTAGGTTTTAAATTTCACCTAGACAGGATCATGAAGGCAAATGGGGGGGACCTTTGACAATCCGCCGGCTTCCTGTCCTCGTTGAGGCCACTAGTTTTAGTGGCCCTCTGTTAAGTTTGGGTAGATAAATATTTGCAGTAGCAATATTTCAATTACAAAATTAATTAATTTTTTTTTTACAATTTGTCAATTGACATGGACAATTACAAAAGTTAGTGTTAACTCTTATGGGTTATCACTGAAGGATCATTAAAAATAATTCAATGTTTTATTACAATTTATTTTGTATTTGCATTGTCATCAATATTTTATATATGAGCTATTCTTTTATTGGACAATGTACTTTTAATAATGAAATTCCCAATATTGAAGGACTGTATCATATACAGTAAAGTACACAGCTATGTATACTAGTGGTTGTGCAAGAATGTATCACTCACTCACCAGCATATATACTTTAATGATCCATTGTATCATCTTGTATATGAATAAATAAATAAAATAAATATATGTATGTACAGTATAATATATATATATATATATATATATATATATATATATATATATATATATATATATATATATATATATATATCTATATATACATATATATATATTGGTGTATACTGGCAGCAGGTTTTCTTTCAAACATTTTTCATTGAATATGACGGCATATTCTGTATTTATTATTTTCTGGTTTAGGGCTTCTATCCCTCTAACTATTTTCTTAGCATCAGGGCCTAATTGAAATAGGAGTTCTCCAAAACTCATTTTCGTACTTTTAAGGTGAAGAAAAGAAGTGATTTACTATAGAGTGTATTACACTTATTTGTATAATTTGCACGACGTAATAATAATTTGTACGTCGTTATAATTTGTTATAATTTTGTTATAATTTGTACGTCGTGCAAATTATACAAATAAGTGTAATACACTCTATAGTAAATCACTTCTTTTCTTCACCTTAAAAGTACGAAAATGAGTTTTGGAGAACTCCTATTTCAATTAAGCCCTGATGCAATAAATACAGAATATGCGGTCATATTCAATGAAACATATATATATATATATATATATATATATATATATATATATATATATATATATATATATATATATATATTAGTATATTTTGGTAGCAGTCTTTCCTGTAGACATATATTATTAAATATGACCGAAAAAGTAAGATTAATAATTCTAACACGAATTTTCTCAATCTTTCGTACATTACGCTTCACTGTTGGAGGTAAATAAAAAATCACTTCTCCAAAATTCATTTTTATTTCTAGTCTGACGCGACACGGGCGCGTTTCGTAAAACTTATTACATTTTCGAAGACTTCACAAATACACAACTGATTAGAACGTATCTCTGATTTTATATCTACATTTGAGTGAGGTGGGAAGGGTGATGTGGCATTAACACAAGACAGAACAGGAGGGGATATTAATAGGGTATTAAAAGTATCAACACAAGACAGAACAGAAACAATGGGTATTGAATAGAAGTGTTTGTAGAAAGCCTATTGGTCCATATTTCTTGATGCTTCTATATTGGAGCGGAGTCTTGAGGTGGGTAGAATATAGTTGTGCAATAATTGGCTGTTGATTGCTGGTGTTGACTTCTTGATGTGTAGTGCCTCGCAAACGTCAAGCCGCCTGCTATCGCTGTATCTATCGATGATTTCTGTGTTGTTTACTAGGATTTCTCTGGCGATGGTTTGGTTATGATAATTACATATAATCTCTTCCCATAACCAAACCATCGCCAGAGAAATCCTAGTAAACAACACAGAAATCATCGATAGATACAGCGATAGCAGGCGGCTTGACGTTTGCGAGGCACTACACATCAAGAAGTCAACACCAGCAATCAACAGCCAATTATTGCACAACTATATTCTACCCACCTCAAGACTCCGCTCCAATATAGAAGCATCAAGAAATATGGACCAATAGGCTTTCTACAAACACTTCTATTCAATACCCATTGTTTCTGTTCTGTCTTGTGTTGATACTTTTAATACCCTATTAATATCCCCTCCTGTTCTGTCTTGTGTTAATGCCACATCACCCTTCCCACCTCACTCAAATGTAGATATAAAATCAGAGATACGTTCTAATCAGTTGTGTATTTGTGAAGTCTTTGAAAATGTAATAAGTTTTACGAAACGCGCCCGTGTCGCATCAGACTAGAAATAAAAATGAATTTTGGAGAAGTGATTTTTGATTTACCTCCAACAGTGAAGCGTAATGTACGAAAGATTGAGAAAATTCGTGTTAGAATTATTAATCTTACTTTTTCGGTCATATTTAATTATATATATATATATATATATATATATATATATATATATATATATATATATATATATATATATAAATAAAAGGAAGGGGGTGGTAGGAGAAATGCACACAGAAACTGTATTGGAGGGGACCTACATTCCCTCCAATGCGTTATGTGTGGTTTCCTCCAAGGCTATGGGTCCCCCTTCTTCCAGCCAGAGGTGTATGTACAGTATATATATATATATATATATATATATATATATATATATATATATATATATATATATATATATATATATATATATATATATATGTCGTACCTAGTAGCCAGAACGCACTTCTCGACCTACTATGCAAGGCCCGATTTGCCTAATAAGCCACGTTTTCCTGAATTAATATATTTTCTCAAATTTTTTTCTTATGAAATGATAAAGCCACCCATTTCATGACGTATGAGGTCAATTTTTTTTATTGAAGTTGTATTGAAGTTTATTGAAATCCTGTGAATCCTACTAGAAATCCTAGGAATCCTTCTAGAAATCCTTGGAATCGTACTAGAAATCCTAGGAATCCTACTAGAAATCCTGGGAATCTACTAGAAATCCAAGGAAACCTAATAGAAATCCAAAAAATCATAGGAATCCTACAAGAAATCCTAATAGAATTCCAAGAATTCCTACTAGAAATCCTAGGAATCATACCATAAAATATGCGAATCCTACTAGAAATCCTAGGAATCCGACTAGAAATCCTGGGAATCCTACTAGAAATCCTAGGAATCCGACTAGAAATCCTTTTAGAAATCCAGGAATCAACTAGAAGTCCTAGGAATCCTAATAGAAATCCAAGGAAACCTAATAGAAATCCAAAAAATTATAGGAATCCTACAAGAAATCCTTCTAGAAATCCTAATAGAATTCGAAGAGTTCCTACTAGAAATCCTACGAGTCCTAGGTTTTCTATATCCAGGCCCAGACAGGCTCGAGTCCAGGCCCAGACAGGCCCAGACAGGCTCGAGTCCAGGACCAGACTGGCCCGAGTCCAGGCCCAGACAGGCCCGGGAAAAGGCCCAGACAGGCCCGGGTATAGGCCCAGACAGGCCCGGGTATAGGCCCAGACAGGCCCGGGTATCCCAGCAAACACAAATCATCTACACAACAAATTCGCCTATCTCTTCCCATAGGTGTGGGAATGATTTGCATTGAGAATGGTGCAGGAGAGCCTTTGAGAAACTTTTACTCAAAAAATCCAAACACAAAGGTTTAATTATAAATTGTTTTTCTACAATTATTTTCTTCCAAATGTAAAACAAATAGTTTTTACATGTTTAAATATAAAATTTATGGTGTTTTTTTGTAAAATTCATTAATAAATTGTGAATGATATATATTGGCTGAGTGAAACCTTTAAAATCCATTTAGTTATAATATGAACAGAAAAAAGTAGTTTTCCAAATTTTCTAAAAATCGCTCTTTTTAACACAATTTGACTCCTTATGCATTCCACTAAACACTAATATCATGTTTAAATATATAATTTATGTATTATTCCCTAAGATAATTTATATAAATTATAAAAGTTGCTGGAAAGTTATGAGAAAGAATCTGAAAACGTTTTATTGTCTTATATTGGCGTGTTCTTATTAACTAGAGTGAGTAAGAGTGAGCGAGAGTGGGTAAGAGTGAGTAAGAGTGACTGAAGGTGAGTGAGAGCGTGTAAGTGTGAGTAAGAGTGAGTATAAGTAAGAGTGACTGAGAGTGAGTAGGAGTGACAGAGTGAGTAAGAGTGAGAGTAAGGGTGACAGAATGAGTAAGAGTGAGAGTAAAGTGATTGAGAGTAAGGGTGAGTATGAGAGTAGGAGTGATTGAGAGTTAGAGTGATTGGGAGTAAGAGTGATTGAGAGTAAGAGTGATTGGGAGTAAGAGTGATTGGGAGTAGGAGTTAGAGTGAGAGTAGGAGTAAGAATGAGAATAAGAGTGATTGAGAGTAAGAGTGATTGAGAGTAAGAGTGATTGGGAGTAAGAGTAAGAGTGAGAGTAAGAGTAAGAATGAGAATAAGAGTGATTGAGAGTAAGAGTGATTGGGAGTAAGAGTAAGAGTAAGAATGAGAGTAGGAGTGATTGAGAGTAGGAGTGATTGGGAGGAGTGATTGGGAGTAAGAGTGATTGAGAGTAAGAGTAATTGAGAGTAAGAGTATGAGAGTAGGAGTGAGAGAGTATGAATGGGTAAGGGTGACTGAGAGTGAGTAAGAGTGACAAAGTAAGAATGACAGAGTAAGAGTGATAGAGAGTAAGAGTGACAGAGTAAGAGTGACAGAGTAAGAGTGACAGAGAGTAAGAGTGACAGAGAGTAAGAGTGACAGAGAGTAAGAATGACAGAGAGTAAGAGTGACAGAGTAAGAGTGACAGTAAGAGTGAGTATGAGAGTGAGTAAGGATGACTGAGAGAAAGAGTGAGTAATAGTGCGTAAGAGTGATTGAGAGTTAGAGTGAGAGTAAGAGTTAGTGAGAGTATGAGTGATTGAGAGTATGAGTGATTGAGAGTAAAAGTGATTGAGAGTAAGAGTGATTGAGAGTAAGAGTGATTGGGAGTAAGAGTGATTGAGAGTAAGAGTGATTGGGAGTAAGAGTGATTGGGAATAGGAGTAAGAATGAGAATAAGAGTGATTGAGAGTAAGAGTGAGTAAGAGTAAGAATGATAGTAAGAGTGATTGAGAGTAAGAGTGATTGAGAGTAAGAGTGATTGAGAGTAAGAGTTATTGAGAGTAAGAGTGATTGGGAGTAAGAATGATTGGGAGTAAGAGTAAGAGTGAGAGTAAGAGTAAGAATGAGATTAAGAGTGATTGAGAGTAAGAGTGATTGGGAGTAAGAGTGATTGGGAGTAAGAGTAAGAATGAGAGTAGGAGTGATTGAGAGTAGGAGTGATTGGGAGTAGGAGTGATTGAGAGTAAGAGTGATTGAGAGTAAGAGTAATTGAGAGTAAGAGTATGAGAGTAAGAGTGAGAGAGTGAGTATGAATGGGTAAGGGTGACAGAGTGAGTAAGAATGACAGAGTAAGAGTGACAGAGAGTAAGAGTGACAGAGAATAAGAGTGACAGAGAGTAAGAGTGACAGAGAGTAAGAGTGACAGAGTAAGAGTGACAGAGTAAGAGTGACAGAGAGTAAGAGTGACAGAGTAAGAGTGACAGAGTAAGAGTGACAGAGTAAGAGTGACAGAGAGTAAGAGTGACAGAGAGTAAGAGTGACAGAGTAAGAGTGAGTATGAGAGTGAGTAAGGATGACTGAGAGTAAGAGTGAGTAATAGTGCGCAAGAGTGATTGAGAGTAAGAGTGAGTAATAGTGTGTAAGAGTGATTGAGAGTAAGAGTGAGTAATAGTGCGTAAGAGTGATTGAGAGTGAGAGTGATTATGAGAGAGTTAAGAGTGTGAGGTGTGAGAGGGTAGCAGGCCAGCAAAGCAGGATGTGTGGTCACAGATAGGCCTAGCCCTAGGCCTCGTGATCTCTAATGTTGGTTTTTATATATATGTTGGATTTTTTGTCCTGTTTCAAATTATAATTATTTAGCAGGAATGTAATAAGATATTACACGCAATAATATCAATAAGATATTATTCGGGCATAATAAGATATTATGCCCGAAACGCTTTGCATAATAGTGGCTTTAGGCATTGTATGTACTAGCTCTACCTATAAGTCAAACAATCCTTGTAAATATTTATTGTATGTATGTACCTTACCTAAATAAAATTGTATTGTATTGTATTGTACACAGTATTAATGTGACAATAATATATGCATTATTTCCTTGATAATCAAACTTGTTGTTCAAAGATAATATACAATCTTTGAAGGAAACATTTTGAGAGCGCGAGCTGGCAACACTGTTCTGGTAGTGAGAGAGACATGGTTAGTTGTGCTCAGACCTTCAGTGGTGAAGGGTGTGTCCCAGCTGGCCGCCACCAGCCGCCACCCGCCACCCACCACCAGCTGCCACCTGCCACCACCACCCGCCACCCACCACCACCCACCACCAGCCGCCACCCGCCACCGCCACCCACCACCCGCCGCCACCACCCACCACCAGCCGCCACCCGCCACCGCCACCCACCACTGCCACCCGCCGCCACCACCCACCACCACCAGCCGCCGCCACCACCACCACCACCCACCACCACCGCCGCCACCACCCACCACAGCCCCCGCCGACACCACCGCCACCACCACCCACCACCACCGCCGCCACCACCACCCACCACCACCACCCACCACCGCCGCCACCACCAGCCGCCACAAGCCGCCACCGCCCGCCACCGCCCGCCACCACCCGCCATCACCACCACCACCAGCCGCCATCACCGCCACCAGCCGCCACCAGCTGCCACCACCTGCCACCACCACCAGCCGCCACCACCACCAGCCGCCATCACCGCCACCACCAGCCGCCATCACCGCCACCACCAGCCGCCATCACCGCCACCAGCTGCCACCACCACCAGCCGCCACCACCAGCCGCCACCACCAGCCGCCACCACCACCTGCCACCAGCCGCCACCCGCTTATCAGCCGTCACCGCCCATTGCCACAGTCGCCACCGCAAGCCGCCACCGCCAGCCGCCACCAGCCCCCCCTACCGCCGATCGTCACCACCCATCACAGCCGCCGCCGCCCGCCACCACCCACCACAGCCGCCACCACCCGCCGCCACCACCCACCACCACCAGCCGCCGCCGCCACCCACCAGCCGCCGCCACCCACCACCCGCCGCCACCACCCACCACCACCAGCCCCCGCCGCCACCACCACCCACCACCACCGCCGCCACCAGCCGCCGCCGCCACCACCACCACCGCCGCCACCACCACCCACCACCACCCACCACCGCCAGCCGCCACCACTCATCACAGACGCCGCCACCCGCCACCACCGCCAGACACAGCCGCCAGTGTCCGCCACCACCGCCACTGTCCGCCACCGCCGCCACTGTCCGCCACCGCCGCCACTATCCGCCACCGCCGCCACTGTCCTCCTGCCGCCACTGTCCGCCCGCCGCCACTGTCCGCCCGCCGCCACTATCCGCCACCGCCGCCACTGTCCGCCCGCCGCCACTATCCGCCACCGCCGCCACTGTCCGCCCGCCGCCACTGTCCGCCACCGCCGCCACTGTCCGCCCGATGCCACTGTCCGACCGCTGCCACTATCCGCCACCGCCACCACTGTCCGCCACCGCCACCACTGTCTGCCACCGCCACCACTGTCCGCCCGCCGCCACCACTGTCCGTCCGCCGCCACCACTGTCCGCCCGCCGCCGCCACTGTCCGCCCGCCGCCGCCACTGTCCGCCCGCCGCCGCCACTGTTCGCCCGCCGCCGCCACTGTCCGCCCGCCGCCGCCACTGTCCGCCCGCCGCCGCCACTGTCCACCCGCCGCCACTGTCCACCACCGCCGCCAAAGCCGCCACGGTCCGCCCGCCGCCACTATCCGCCACAGCCGCCACTATCTGCCACCGCCGCAACTGTCCGACCCGCCGCCACTGTCCGCCCGCCGCCACTATCCGCCACCGCCGCCACTGTCCGCCCGCCGCCACTATCCGCCACCGCCGCCACTGTCCGCCCGCCGCCACTGTCCGCCCGCCGCCACTATCCGCCACCGCCGCCACTCTCCGCCACAGCCGCCACTCTCCGCCGTACAGCCTCCTCTCTCTCCGTTAGTAAATAATTATAATTGTTAGTAAATAATAAAAGAAATATAAATTATTAGATTTTTTTTACCCTTAAATTGGTTTTAATATTTAAATTGAAAATAATAATATAAAATATAATAAAAATAATATAATATAAAATATAATTTAATTTCAAGAAATTTAACTTTAAACACAAAGATGTGAAAAGGGTTCAGATTATTGGCTCAAACCTTTCATAAGAGATTCATATTGGTGTATGAATGGATTATGAATGACTCATGTTAGGAGTGTAAAGTTGCCACAACATCTCAAATTAGTGTTAGATACATATGTCTTGGTTATAAGTTTTGGAAACCTATTTAAGTCCACACACAATATCGTATCTGATACGATAAAACAAACGTTTCCAATACTTTCAAATACTTTCCAGATATGTTGTGGCAACCTAAAATTGTTTGCTGGGATAGGCCCAGACAGGCCCAGGTATAGGCCCAGACTGGCCTGGGTCCAGGCCCAGACAGGCCCGGGTATAGGCCCAGACAGGCCCAGGTATAGGCCCAGACAGGCCCGGGTATAGGCCCAGACAGGCCCGGGTATAGGCCCAGACATGCCCAGGTATAGGCCCAGACAGGCCCGGGTATACAACCCGTTCTCACACAAGACAGCACATATATGACTTAATGCTTAAAGTCAATATGTTGAATATGAATTAGTAAATATGTGATATATTCCCCGTTACTTTTTTTACCAAGGCCCAAACTCTTCCTCACGTACCAATTTACGTGTCACAGTACCCGTCCGTCAACATAGATAGCAGAATATTCGTGATTGGTTCAATTATAAGGAAAATTGTAGTTTTCAGGTCCCACATGGGTTGTGAAATTTACCTACTGTTGTCCATGCTCTTATAATATTACAGATCAGCTATATCCTATTGAAGGCTCGTAGTTTTGTTTTGAGAAATATTAGTTGTTCTTAGTAAATTATAATAAGCACTATAAATTATTACATAGAATAACAGTGCTTCACCAATCAATATTATATACCATAGTTTGGCTTTAAAAATCTTTAAAGAATGTTTTGTAGGAACGCTAACAGAAAACGATGTTACATTTGAATGTCTATGGGGTAAACTACTGCAAACAGGACGGTATTGTGTCTACTATACCAACTATAGCTAGGATGGGTATATTGTCACCTACCGCCTGTTAGGTGGGAAAGGGGTCCAATACCACCCAGAGGATGGGTATGAGGGTCACATCCACCCACAGGATGAGTATGGGGATCACATCCACCCACAGGAAGGGTATGGGGTCCAATATACCACCCACAGGATGAGTATGGCGTCCACTACAACCCACAGGATGGGTATGGGGCTCCAACCACCCATAGAATGGGTATGGGGCTCCAACCACAAATAAAATGGGTGTAGGGTCCAATAACACCCACTGGATGTGTATTGCGTCCATTGCCGCGCGTCGAGCTCGAAAACCGCAGCATTCATCTCAGAACCATGCCTATTTCACACAGATTCCTTAATAAACGTAAGAGTTTTATATGTCACAAGAAAGATAGAAATATAAGCTTCATTCTAAATACCTTACCATGGGCATATTTAAATTTAAAGCGAAGATACGTGTACTTTTATAATAGCCGAGCTTTAACCCCGGACAGATTGATCGACCGAGCAACTCTCTCTCAGAACAATGTTTATTTCACGTGAATTCGTTAATAAACATATATGTTTTATATGTCTCAAGAAAGGCAGACATATAAGCTTCACTTTAAACACTTTACCATAGACATATTTAAAGTTCTAATGAAGATACATGTATTTTAAAAATTACGGAGCTCCCACCCCGTACAGACTGAACGACAGAGCAACTCTCTCTCAGATCAATGTTTATTTCACGTAAATTCGTTAATAAACACAAATGTTTTATATGTCTTAAGCAAGATAGAAATAAGAGCTTCATTTTCAATACATTACAATAGATATATTTATGGCTCAAGTGAAGATACATTTGTTTTTATAGTAGCGCTCAGTAGCTTGTCGGGCATGGAGTGCAGACGCCTACGCACTTGCCGATATATTGTATAATTATCAAAGATACGCTAATAAAGCCTAAAATCTTATATGCCTCCAGAAAGACCGAGATATGAACATTATTATGATTTCACCAAATGAAATATATCATGTTCGAGAACAAAGATATATCAATTTTAAATTAAGTTTCGACTCTTGCTCGGGCGAGAGAGAGGGAGCGACTCTCGCCCCATCTATTGGAGATTCTGTCCACTAAAGACCCAAAGCTACTCAAACCCTCCTAGCATTATTTAAGTAATGAAGTAATATGGTATATTTACTATAATGTGGGTGCTGAATGCAGAACATGATAAAACATATATTTACTCCAAACTAATATAATTTCATTATAAAATAAGTAAATAAGTAGCATCAAAGGAAGTCGACGGTCCAAGCGTCAATGTTGTGGAACGACTTATCCAAGATATATCGTTGTTTGGAAAGTGTTTGTTGGCATATCCAGTTGTCGCACTTCTCTGCACAAATTATCACAAATTTAAATTATAATGTTAACAAGTAGAATACGTATTTTTAATAAAATCTAACTTAGCTAGCCAGAAAACATTTAACATTTATTAAAAAAATATATGTTTGGAAGTTAAATCGACTTCATAGGACAATAGTGTTGTTATATATACTCGTTATTCGTTGACATGCGTTCGCTACTTAAACTACCATGTACTGTACTTATGTGAAATCTCCCATGTCTCTTCGCTCATCTTACCGAACCCTACAGGCTCTGTGATATATTGCTTAATTAATTGAGATTCACAAATAAAGCTTATAATTGTATATGTTATCAAAAAGGCAGAGCTTATTTTAGTTCATTTATTATGCACCCCATACCCATCCTATGGGCGATAGTGGAGTGTTACAGAGGCACATAATGGGCTCAGGGACTGAGCCCCACAATTCATATAGCCAAGGAAGTTATAATCTTGATAAGCTAGTTACAAAAGTCAATGCACATTGTCACATCAACAATGGGCTAGAGACCGACCACAAGTACAGTTTATAATTTAAGCAACTGACATATATGGAGGGCTAGTGTCACAATTGATTTGTTTATCCTACACATAACCCCCTCTCCCCCATCCAATGGGCAGCGGTGGATAGGTTACAATCAAGTCGTTTTTTGCGTTTTATTCAGAGATTAGATCTTATTGGGTGAGGAAAGATATTCATATTTTAAAGAAGGCTTCTTGGCTGATGCTCTCCATTGATGGAAAATATACAACCTTTTGAAAATCAATGTTAGTTTGATCTAGATATTGTAATTAACGAAAGTATTTATGTCATCTGAAAGGTAGAAATATAGGCTACATCTAAAATTCTTTGTCATAAATATAACTGAAGTGAAAACGAAGATATATGCGTTTTGATAGTTACTTGATGGCTAGCTCTGAGAGTGTGAAGCCCTGCACACCAGCCAATAAATTGTATAATTAGTTTCCATATATTTTAATTAATCTTAAAAATCTATATGTCAGAAGAAAGGAAGATGTAGCCGTTAATGTGACAACATTTAAAAATATATATATCTTAAGTTAAATAAATAATATCACCTTATCGCCGGTGTCCGGACACATAAAAATTACCTAGGTATCAGTATCCAGCCAGGCGGGGATCACAGGCTGCACAATACTGATAAATTATGTAATGCACTACTTGTGGTCCATCTCGAACCCATTTATGATGTGACGACTTATAGTGAATTTTGTAACTAGCTCATCAAGATTGTAACTTGCTTAGCTAAATGATTTGTGGGGTTCGGTCCATTAATTTTCTTTCTTTATTATGCACCCCATAATACACATCCCGTGGGCGGTAGTGTAAAGGATTACAGAGGCACATAATCGGTTCAGGAACTGAACCCTCTAGTTCGTTTAGCTAAGCAAATAACAATCTTTTGACGCTAGTTACAAAATTATTAATGTACACATACTTATGCATACATGTACATATTCATACGTATACATATATACATACACATACATATTTAATCACCACCACAAAAACACACATCAGTAATCTTTTGTGTCACAAGTGATCAACAAGAGGCTCACAACAGTCACTATACAAGGCACTTTACATTTATGAGGAGTCGCACAGTTACTAGTCTTGCTCCACACCCACCCAACTGGGCGGCAGCTTTATAGTCATGTGCTCCACACCCACCCAACTGGGCAGCAGCTTTACAGTCATGTGTATGCATTACCTACAGTAAGCAAATTTTGGATACTTCGCTAAGATTTCGGGCAGCACATCATTATGAATGAAGTACTTACACATTTCATGGACACTATTGATGTTGTTATCTTTAAATTCCGCGATTTTTCACATTCCATTATATAATGACTCAAAGTATGCGAATAGTTCTGCTGACAGAGTTTACATTTAGTCAAATCTAGATCATCAGATGTTACAAACTTCCAGAGGTACTTGTAGCCGAGCCTAAACCTAGCAGTGGTAACATCTAGAAATCTGCTAACATTATTGGATGACCCAAAGACGAGCGATTCATCAAAGTTTATACAATATTGTGAAATTGAGAGTCAGTGTAGTAACATAAATTGGTAAATAATAAATATTGTAAGTTAAGAATCTGATGCATGTGTGTGTGTTGGGGGGGGGCGGGGGTTGTACCCTTGGTAAGCGAGAGTGGAAAGTAACCTTAGACGTACTGCGGTCAATGTGGGGGGGGGGGGGGGGGGGGGAGGGAGGGTGGGAGAGTCAAATCCACCCTCCAACATCTGGACATAGTACCACCAGCCTCCACAACACTCCATCAGCCTCCAGCTGATGCTTGTAGATGCCTCATCTAACCTCACCTATGTCACACATTAACCTACAGTTCCTGTGATATTTAAACTCCTCATCACAGTGGCGTCTCACCAATGTAAACTGTATTGGATTTTGTCCCGAAATAGCTATATGCTGACTGGACGTGTATGTATGTATGTATGCATGTATGTGTGTATGTATGTATGTATGTATGTATGTATGTATGTATGTATGTATGTATGTATGTGTGTATGCATGTGTGTATGTATGTATGTATGTATGTATGTATGTATGTATGTATGTATGTATGTATGTATGTATGTGTGTATGCATGTATGTATGTATGTATGTATGTATGTATGTATGTATGTGTGTATGTATGTATGTATGTATGTATGTATGTATGTATGTATGCATGTATGTATGTATGTATGTATGTATGTATGTATGTATGTATGTATTCCCAATCACGTTAAAGACTCCCCCTCTATCATCCAGTTTAAGAGAAAAACAACTATGTACTAAATAATCGACTTCTTGTAACTTTAATTATGCTGACCTTCCTATCTGTATTCAGACTGTGCCTACCATCATTAGAGGTGATTATAACGCTAGACATAGGAATATTGGTAATTCGCAGTTCAGTAATCGTAACGGCAACTAGTGTCACTATTAGGTAGTCACGATGATGCACAGATTGTGGGTGACCCTGAACCAACGCATATCTACGGAGGTATTCTTGATCTATGTCTCGGTGTCAACGTCTCCCACGCCGTGTGTGCCTCGTCAATAGTGCCAGATATGGCGTCTGATCATCTGGCCATATTAGCCACTGTAAGCATTGGCAGCTCTATCCTCCCTGGTGGAGTGTTCATGCGGAAGAGGCTGGCTATGCCCATCGATCAACGAGACAATCTTGTTGCTCATGTGTCAGATTGGTGCAGTTCATCTGAGCCTTCATCAGTTGAAGATTTTAACAATGGGCTCACAGGTACTATCGAGCAGTTTATAGAATCACTTGATTCATCGTCCAGGCCACGTAACCCAAATTACACTGGTCATAGCACTTATGCTTATTATAATGATTCTAAATTGCATGCACTAAAACGCACTGCCAGAATAATTGGACTAGCTTGTAGAAGGACCCGCACTGCTGAAATGCTTCGGCTCTTTCAAGCGGCTCTGGCTAAGGCCAGGGAACGTATGGTGGAGCTGAGGCAGACAGACTGGGAAACTTTTGTCCGTGGTCTCAATTCTCACACGCCACTAAGTCGGGCATGGAAAAATATCAACAAGATCAAAGGGAAAAATGCTGCAGAGATCTCGTACCCTTATCCTCTGCACAGAGCAAATGATCTTGTTGATGCTTGGGCCACGACTTCCAGCTTTGACAGTCTTCCTCTACCCTCACAGAATGAATTAAATGATAGATATACTGATAGAGCAAGGCTCCTTGACTTCATGCTTCATCAAGAGGATGACTGTGACATGCTTTTTACTGAATACAAACTAGATTCTGCTCTACATAAAGGCAAAGCTACATCACCCGGGGAGGATGGAGTTACTGACGGCATACTGCATATGCTTCTGCTAGTTCCAAGGAATACCTTTCTTCAATTGTATAATTGAGCTATGTAACTGGGGAGCTTCCTAAGTCATGGACCAACAGTGTTATTATTCCCATTCCTAAACCTCACCAGCCGAGTGCTTTATGCCCAGTCTCCCTCACTAGTTGTCTCTATAAGTGTCTTGAGAGGATGTTCTCAACCGTCTCCTTTACAAAATTAATAATATGTTGTCTCCCCAGATATATGGCTTTATGCATGGAAAGAGTGTACATCACTGTATTACCACATTCCTCACCCTGCATACTGATAGGTCATATACCACTTTCCTAGATCTTAAGTCAGCCTTTGACATTGCTAACCCACACGTCATTCTGAGAGAACTTGCTAAAATGAATGTTGGAATGTTAATGTTAAAAATTGTTCAAACTGAAATAAATATATAACACTGTACGGTACAGTTGTGTTTAATTATGTTTTGCGATTCCTTTGGAAAAGGTATTTGTGCACCAAGTACTACTAGGTCATTATGAGATATGCTGAATGTTGTCAATATACCATCTGAATACGCTTCACTTTCCGTTAATCATTGGACGTCCTAATGATTAAGGTCCCCAAAAGGACTTAATCAGACCTCAGTGGATAATTTTACTCTCTCTCTCTCTCTCTCTCTCTCTCTCTCTCTCTCTCTCTCTCTCTCTCTCTCTCTCTCTCTCTCTCTCTCTCCCCCTCTCCCTCTCTCTCTCCCTCTCTCTCTCTCTCTCTCCCCCCCCTCTCCCTCTCTCTCTCTCTCTCTCTCTCTCTCTCTCTCTCTCTCTCTCTCTCTCTCTCTCTCTCTCTCTCTCTCTCTCATAACATCCACTTATGTGTTGTATGTGGGTGCTGAAGTTCAGTCTCTTGTCTATGTATAGGTGAAGGAACTTTCCATAATTGTTATTGCTAATGTTTACTTGTAATACTGGGTATACATCCGGTGTTCTTACCCTCGACCGCGGCGAGGGTAAGCCGTGGCCGTATGGTCTGAAACCCACAAATATTTACAATGGGGGGGGGGGGGATAACATTTCCTCTTCAAGCACGCTCACACAAATGAACTATGTTACTTAACTGGAAGCACTCGTACAACATAATTTACTCGATTTCTCAGTATAATTATACTTCTTACCAGCATATATACAGTATAGTACCTAGGAGGTTCTCTTCAATGATATCTAAGATAATTAAAAGAACCCAAGCAAACCACTGTGGAAATGTGCAGGACAAACATATCAACTCTGACACTAGCTCTCCACTTATGACATTTGCTTAATTTAGAAACTGTACTTGTGGTCGATCTCGAACCCATGTTGTTGATGTGACGATGTGTTATGAATTTTGTGGCTAGCTCCTCAAGAATGTAACTTGCTTAGATAAATAAATTGTGTGTTCAGTCCCTGAACCCATTATGTGATAAATTAACTAAACTAAAAACTATAGTCTGGCGACGAAGCCTGAACTGCATAATGTAAATAGGGATTAACCAGAAAAAGATATAGGTGAGGAATAACATCAGGTAACTGCGTTAATTACAATATTAGATCAAACTAACATTGATTTTCAAAAGGTTGTAGATTTTCCATCAATGGAGAGCATCAGCCAAGAAGCCTTCTTTAAAATATGAATATCTTTCCTCACCCAATAAGATCTAATCTCTGAATAAAACGCAAAAAACGACTTGATTGTAACCTATACCACCGCTGCCCATTGGATGGGGGAGAGGGGGTTATGTGTAGGATAAACAAATCAATTGTGACACTAGCCCTCCATATATGTCAGTTGCTTAAATTATAAACTGTACTTGTGGTCGGTCTCGAGCCCATTGTTGATGTGACAATGTGCATTGACTTTTGTAACTAGCTTATCAAGATTATAACTTCCTTGGCTATATGAATTGTGGGGCTCAGTCCCTGAGCCCATTATGTGCCTCTGTAACACTCCACTATCGCCCATAGGATGGGTATGGGGTGCATAATAAATGAACTAAAATAAGCTCTGCCTTTTTGATAACATATACAATTATAAGCTTTATTTGTGAATCTCAATTAATTAAGCAATATATCACAGAGCCTGTAGGGTTCGGTAAGATGAGCGAAGAGACATGGGAGATTTCACATAAGTACAGTACATGGTAGTTTAAGTAGCGAACGCATGTCAACGAATAACGAGTATATATAACAACACTATTGTCCTATGAAGTCGATTTAACTTCCAAACATATATTTTTTTAATAAATGTTAAATGTTTTCTGGCTAGCTATGTTAGATTTTATTAAAAATACGTATTCTACTTGTTAACATTATAATTTAAATTTGTGATAATTTGTGCAGAGAAGTGCGACAACTGGATATGCCAACAAACACTTTCCAAACAACGATATATCTTGGATAAGTCGTTCCACAACATTGACGCTTGGACCGTCGACTTCCTTTGATGCTACTTATTTACTTATTTTATAATGAAATTATATTAGTTTGGAGTAAATATATGTTTTCTCATGTTCTGCATTCAGCACCCACATTATAGTAAATATACCATATTACTTCATTACTTAAATAATGCTAGGAGGGTTTGAGTAGCTTTGGGTCTTTAGTGGACAGAATCTCCAATAGATGGGGCGAGAGTCGCTCCCTCTCTCTCGCCCGAGCAAGAGTCGAAACTTAATTTAAAATTGATATATCTTTGTTCTCGAACATGATATATTTCATTTGGTGAAATCATAATAATGTTCATATCTCGGTCTTTCTGGAGGCATATAAGATTTTAGGCTTTATTAGCGTATCTTTGTTAATTATACAATATATCGGCAAGTGCGTAGGCGTCTGCACTCCATGCCTGACAAGCTACTGAGCGCTACTATAAAAACAAATGTATCTTCACTTGAGCTATAAATATATCTATTGTAATGTATTGAAAATGAAGCTCTTATTTCTATCTTGCTTAAGACATATAAAACATTTGTGTTTATTAACGAATTTACGTGAAATAAACATTGATCTGAGAGAGAGTTGCTCTGTCGTTCAGTCTGTATGGGGTGGGAGCTCCGTAATTTTTAAAATACATGTATCTTCATTAGAACTTTAAATATGTCTATGGTAAAGTGTTTAAAGTGAAGCTTATATGTCTGCCTTTCTTGAGACATATAAAACATATATGTTTATTAACGAATTCACGTGAAATAAACATTGTTCTGAGAGAGAGTTGCTCGGTCGATCAATCTGTCCGGGGTTAAAGCTCGGCTATTATAAAAGTACACGTATCTTCGCTTTAAATTTAAATATGCCCATGGTAAGGTATTTAGAATGAAGCTTATATTTCTATCTTTCTTGTGACATATAAAACTCTTACGTTTATTAAGGAATCTGTGTGAAATAGGCATGGTTCTGAGATTAATGCTGCGGTTTTCGAGCTCGACGCGCGGCAATGGACGCAATACACATCCAGTGGGTGTTATTGGACCCTATACCCATTTTATTTGTGGTTGGAGCCCCATATCCATTCTATGGGTGGTTGGAGCCCCATACCCATCCTGTGGGTTGTAGTGGACGCCATACTCATCCTGTGGGTGGTATATTGGACCCCATACCCTTCCTGTGGGTGGATGTGATCCCCATACTCATCCTGTGGGTGGATGTGACCCTCATACCCATCCTGTGGGTGGTATTGGACCCCTTTCCCACCTAACAGGCGGTAGGTGACAATATACCCATCCTAGCTATAGTTGGTATAGTAGACACAATACCGTCCTGTTTGCAGTAGTTTACCCCATAGACATTCAAATGTAACATCGTTTTCTGTTAGCGTTCCTACAAAACATTCTTTAAAGATTTTTAAAGCCAAACTATGGTATATAATATTGATTGGTGAAGCACTGTTATTCTATGTAATAATTTATAGTGCTTATTATAATTTACTAAGAACAACTAATATTTCTCAAAACAAAACTACGAGCCTTCAATAGGATATAGCTGATCTGTAATATTATAAGAGCATGGACAACAGTAGGTAAATAACACAACCCATGTGGGACCTGAAAACTACAATTTTCCTTATAATTGAACCAATCACGAATATTCTGCTATCTATTTTGACGGACGGGTACTGTGACATGTAAATTGGTACGTGAGGAAGAGTTTGGGCCTTGGTAAAAAAAGTAACTGGGAATATATCACATATTTACTAATTCATATTCAACATATTGACTTTAAGCATTAAGTCATATATGTGCTGTCTTGTGTGAGAACGGGTTGGGGTATAGGCCCAGACAGGCCCGGGTCCAGGCCCAGACAGGCCCGGGTCCAGGCCCGGGTCCAGGCCCAGACAGGCCCGGGTCAAGGCCCAGACAGGCGGGGTCCAGGCCCAGAAAGGCCGGGTCCAGGCACAGAATGCCCCAGTCCAGGCCCAGAAAGGCCCAGGAATAGGCAAAGTCAGGCCCGGGTATAGGCCTGATCAGGCCCAGACAGGCTCGAGTCCAGGCCCAGACAGGCCCAGGTATAGGCCCAGACAGGCCCAGGTATAGGCCCAGACAGGCCCGGGTATAGTCCCAGACAGGCCCGGGTCCACGCACAGACAGGCCCGGGTCTAGGCCCAGACAGGCCCGGATCCAGGCCCAAACAGGCCCGGGTCCAGCCCCAGACAGGCCCGGGTCCAGGTCCAGACAGGCCCGGGTCCAGGTCCAGAAAGGCCCGGTTCCAGGTCCAGACAGGCCCAGACAGGCCCAGGTATAAGGCCAGTCAGGCCCGGGTATAGGCCCAGACAGGCCCGGGTATAGGCCCAGACAGGCCCGGATATAGGCCCAGACAGGCCCGGGTATAGGCCCAGACAGGCCCAGGTATAGGCCCAGACAGGCCCGCGTCCAGGCCCAGACAGGCCCGGGTCCAGGCCCAGAAAGGTCAAGACAGGCCCGGGTCCAGGCCCCGAAAGGCCAAGACAGGCCCGGGTCCAGGCCCAGAAAGGTCAAGACAGGCCCGGGTCCAGGCCCAGAAAGGCCAAGACAGGCCCGGGTCCAGGCCCAGAAAGGCGATGTCCAGGCCCAGAAGGCCCGGGTCCAGGCCAAGAAAGGCCCGGGTCCAGGCCCAGACAGGCCTGGGCCCGGGTCCAGGCCCAGAAAGGCGGGGTCCAGGTCCAGAATGCGCCGGTCCAGGCCCAGAATGCCCCGGTCCAGGCCCAGAAAGGCCCGAGAAAAGGCAAAGTCAGGCCCGGGTATAGGCCTGGTCAGGCCCAGACAGGCTCGAGTCCAGACCCAGTCAGGCCCAGGTATAGGCCCAGACAGGCCCGGGTCCAGGCCTGGGTATAAGCCTAGACAGGCCCGGGTCCAGGCACAGACAGGCCCGGGTCCAGGCACAGACAGGCCCGGGTCCAGGCCCAGACAGGCTCGAGTCCAGGCCCAGACAGGCCCGGGTATAGGCCCAGACAAGCCCAGGTATAGGCCCAGACAGGCCCGGGTCCAGGCCCAGACAGGCCAGGGTCCAGGCACAGACAGGCCCGGGTCCAGGCCCAGACAGGCTCGAGTCCAGGCCCAGACAGGCCCAGGTATAGGCCCAGACTGGCCCGGGTATAGGCCCAAACAGGCCCGGGTATAGGCCCAGACAGGCCCGGGTACAGGCCCAGACAGGCCCGGGTATAGGCCCAGTCAGGCCCGATTTTAGGCCCATACAGGCCCGGGTATAGGCCCAGACAGGCCCGGGTATAGGCCCAGACAAGCCCAGGTATAGCCCCAGACAGGCCTGGGTATAGGCCCAGACAGGCCCGGGTCCAGGCCCAGACAGGCCCGGGTATAGGCCCAGAAAGGCCCGGGTCCAGGCCCAGAAAGGCCCGGGTCCAGGCCCAGAAAGGCCCGGGTCCAGGCCCAGAAAGGCCCGGGTCCAGGCCCAGAAAGGGCCGGGTCCAGGCCCTGACAGGCTTGAGTCCAGGCCCAGATAGGCTCAGGTATAGGCCCAGACAGGCCCGGGTTTAGGCCAAGACAGGCCCGGGTATTGGCCCAGACAGGCCCGGGTATAGGCCCAGACAGGCCCGGGTATAGGCCCAGACAGGCCCAGGTATAGGCCCAGACAGGCCCGGGTATAGGCCCAGACAGGCCCGGGTATAGGCCAAGACAGGCCCGGATATAGGCCAAGACAGACCCGGGTATAGGCCCAGACAGGCCCGGGTATAGGCCCAGACAGGCTCGGGTATAGGCCCAGACAGGCCCTGGTATAGGCCCAGACAGGCCCGGGTATTGGCCCAGAAAGGCCCGGGTCCAGGCCCAGAAAGGCCCGGGTCCAGGCCCAGAAAGGCCCGGGTCCAGGCCTTGACAGACCCCGGTCCAGGCCTTGACAAGCCCCGGTCCAGGCCCAGACAGGCCACGGTCCAGGCCCAGCCAGGCTCGAGTCCAGACCCAGACAGGCCCGGGTCCAAACCAAGACAGGCCCGGGTATAGGCCCAGACAGGCCCGGGTATAGGCCCAGACAGGCCCGGGTATAGGCCCAGACAGGCCCGGGTATAGGCCCAGACAGGCCCGGGTATAGGCCAAGACAGACCCGGGTATAGGCCCAGACAGGCCCGAGTATAGGCCCAGACAGGCTCGGGTATAGGCCCAGACAGGCCCTGGTATAGGCCCAGACAGGCCCGGGTATAGGCCCAGACAGGCCCGGGTCCAGGCCCAGACAGGCCCGGGTATAGGCCCAGACAGGCCCGGGTATAGGCCCAGACAGGCCCGGGTCCAGGACCCGATCTAGGCCCAGACAGGCCCGGGTCCAGGCCCAGACAGGCCACGGTCCAGGCCCAGCCAGGCTCGAGTCCAGGCCCAGACAGGCCCGGGTCCAGGCCAAGACAGGCCCGGGTATAGGCCCAGACAGGCCCGGGTATAGGCCCAGACAGG
This sequence comes from Procambarus clarkii, assembly GCF_040958095.1. Taxonomy (NCBI): domain Eukaryota; kingdom Metazoa; phylum Arthropoda; class Malacostraca; order Decapoda; family Cambaridae; genus Procambarus; species Procambarus clarkii. The sequence goes on from NC_091193.1 coordinate 34,198,883, forward strand.
CCCGGGTATAGGCCAAGACAGACCCGGGTATAGGCCCAGACAGGCCCGGATATAGGCCAAGACAGACACGGGTATAGGCCCAGACAGGCCCGGGTATAGGCCCAGACAGGCCCGGTTATAGGCCCAGACAGGCCCGGGTATAGGCCTAGACAGGCCCGGGTATAGGCCCAGACAGGCCCGGGTCCAGGCCCAGACAGGCCCGGGTCCAGGCCTTGACAGGCCCAGGTCCAGGCCTTGACAGGCCCCGGTCCAGGCCCAGACAGGCCCGGGTCCAGGCCCAGACAGGCTCGAGTCCAGGCCCAGACAGGCCCGGGTATAGGCCCAGAAAAACCCGGGTATAGGCCCAGTCAGGCCCGGGTATAGGCCCAGCCAGGCTCGAGTCCAGGCCCAGACAGGCCCGGGTATAGGCCCAGACAGGCCCAGGTATAGGCCCAGACAGGCCCGGGTATAGGCCCAGACAGGCCTGGTTATAGGCCCAGACAGGCCCGGGTCCAGGCCCAGAATGGCCCGGGTCCAGGCCTTGACAGGCCCCAATCCAGGCCTTGACAGGCCCCGGTCCAGGCCTTGACAGGCCCGGTCCAGGCCTTGACAGGCCCGGTCCAGGATATGACAGGCCCCGGTCCAGGCCCAGACAGGCCCCGGTCCAGGCAGAGACAGGCCCCGGTCCAGGCCCAGAAAGGCTTGGGTCCAGGCCCAGAAAGGCCCGGGGCCAGGCCTTGACAGGCCCGGGTCCAGGCCTTGACAGGCCCCGGTCCAGGCCCAGACAGGCCCGGGTCCAGGCCCAGACAGGCTCGAGTCTAGGCCCAGACAGGCCCGGGTACAGGCCCAGAAAAACCCGGGTATAGGCCCAGTCAGGCCCGGGTATAGGCCCAGACAGGCCCGGGTTTAGGCCCAGACAGGCCCGCGTATAGGCCCAGAAAGTCCCGGGTATAGGGCCAGAAAGTCCCAAGTATAGGCCCAGAAAGTCCCGGGTCCAGGCCCAGAAAGACCCGGGTCCAGGCCTAGACAGGCCCCGGTCCAGGCTTTGACAGGCCCCGGTCCAGGCCTTGACAGGCCCGGTCCAGGCTTTGACAGGCCCTGGTCCAGGCCCAGACATTCCCCGGTCCAGGCCCAGACAGGCCCCGGTCGTGGCCCAGACAGGCTCGAATCCAGGCCCAGACAGGCCCGGGTATAGGCCCAGACAGGCCCGGGTATAGGCCAAGCTTTGTCATATGTTGGGTATGAAAAGTTATAATTTCAAACTGCAAATACGTGCAGAGAGCCTGAATTTGGCTCCAAAATATGGCTCAGGCCATATTTTAGGAAATTGGGATGTTTGGGATATTTTGAAAATTGCAGGGGGGATTGGGGCAAATTTGACCAAACGCAGCTTTCAGTACTTGGCATATGTTGTGTATAAATAAGTCGTAATTTCAAACTGCGAATACGTGCAGAGAGCCAGAATTTTGATCCAAAATATGGCTCAGGCCTCGAAATTGGGATATTTGGGATATTTTGAAAACTGCAGGGGACATTGTGCAAAATGTGACTCACTGCCGCTTTCAGTACTTGGCTTATGTTGGGTATAAAAAATTCGTAATTTAAAACTGCGAATACGTGCAGAGAGCCAGAATTTGGCTCCAAAAATGGCTCAGGCCTCGAAATTGGGGTGTTTGGGATATTTTGAAAACTGCAGGGAGGTTTGGGACAAATGTGACCAAACGCCGCTTTCAGTTCTTGGCATATGTTGGGTATAAAAATCGTTATATCAAACTGAAAATACATGCAGAGAGCCAGAATTTGGCTCCAAAATATGGCTCAGGCCTCGAAATTGGGATGTTTGGGATATTTTGAAGACTGCAGGGGAGTTTGGGACAAATATGACTAAACGTCGTTTTCAGTACCTGGCATATGTTGGGTATAAAAGTCATAAGTTCAAACTGCGAACACGTGCAGAGAGCCTGAATTTGGCTCCAAAATATGGCTCAGGCCTCGAAATTGGGATGTTTGGGATATTTTGAAAATTGCAGGGGGGATTGGGACAAATTTGACCAAACGCCACTTTCAGTACTTGGCATTTGTTGGGTATAAAAAACTCGTAATTTCAAACTGCGAATACGTGCAGAGAGCCAGAATTTTGCTCCAAAATATGGCTCAGGCCTCGAAATTGGGATATTTGGGATATTTTCAAAACTGCAGGGGACTTTGTGCAAAATGTGACTCATTGCCGCTTTCAGGACTTGGCATATGTTGGGTATAAAAAGTCGTAATATCAAACTGCGAATACGTGCAGAGAACCAGAATTTGGCTCCAAAATATGGCTCAGGCTTCGATATTGGGATGTTTGGGATATTTTGAAAACTGCAGGAAGGTTTGGGACAAATGTGACCAAACGCCGCTTTCAGTAATTGGCATATGTTGGGTATAAAAAAGTCGCAATTTCAAACTGCGAATACGTGCAGAGAGCCAGAATTTGGCTCCAAGATATGGCTCAGGCCTCGAAATTGGGATATTTCGAAAACTGCAGGGTAGTTTGTGCAAAATGTGACTCACTGCCGCTTTCAGGACTTGGCATATGTTGGGTATAAAAAGTCGTAATATCAAATTGCGAATACGTGCATAGAGCCAAAATTTGGCTACAAAATATGGCTCAGGCCTCGTAATTGGGATGTTTAGGATATTTTAAAAACTGGAGGGAGGTTTGGGACAAATGTTACCAAACGCCGCTTTCAGGACTTGGCATATGTTGGGTATAAAAAGTCGTAATATCAAATTGCGAATACGTGCAAAGAGCCAAAATTTGGCTACAAAATATGGCTCAGGCCTCGAAATTGGGATGTTTGGGATATTTTGAAAACTGCAGGTGAGTTTGTGCAAAATGTGAATCACTGCTGCGTCCAGTACTTGGCATATGTTGGGTATAAAAAGTCGTAATTTAAAACTGCGAATACGTGCAGAGAGCCAGAATTTGGCTCCAAAATATGGCTCAGGCCTCGAAATTGGGTTGTTTGGGATATTTTGAAAACTGCAGGGGAGTTTGTGCAAAATGTGACTCACTGCCGCTTTCAGGACTTGGCATATGTTGGGAATAAAAAGTTGTAATATCAAACTGCGAATACGTGCATAGAGCCAGAATTTGGCTCCAAAATATGGCTCAGGCCTCGAAATTGGGTTGTTTGGGATATTTTGAAAACTGCAGGGGAGTTTGTGGAAAATGTGACTCACTGCCGCGTCCAGTACTTGGCATATGTTGGGTATAAAATGTCATAACATCAAACTGCGAATACGTGCAGAGATCCAGAATTTGGCTCCAAAATATGGCTCAGGCCCCGAAATTGGGATTTTTGGGATATTTTGAAAACTGGAGGGAGGTTTGGGACAAATGTGACCAAACGCTGCTTTCAGTACTTTTCATATATTGGGTATAAACATTCGTAATTTCAAACTGCGAATACGTGCAGGGAGCCAGAATTTGGCTCCAAAATATGGCTCAGGCCTCGAAATTGGGATATTTGGGATATTTCGAAAACTGCAGGGGAGTTTGTGCAAAATATGACTCACTGCTGCGTCCAGTACTTGGCCTGTGTTGGGTACAAAAAGTCGTAATATCAAACTGTGGATACGTGCAGAGAGCCAGAATTTTCTCCAAAATATGGCTCAGGCCTTGAAATTGGGATATTTGGGATATTTTGAAAACTGGAGGGAGGTTTGGGACAAATGTGACCAAACGCCGCTTTCAGTACTTGGCATATGTTGGGTAAAAAAAGTCGTAATTTTCAACTGGGAATACGTGTAGAGAGCCAGAATTTGTCTCCAAAATATGGCTCAGGCCTCAAAATTGGGATGTTTGGGATAATTTGAAAACTGCAGGGGGGATTGGGACAAATGTGACCAAACGCCGCTTTCAGTACTTGGCATATGTTGGGTATAAAAAGTCGTAATATCAAACTGCAAATACGTGCAGAGAGCCAGAATTTGGCTCCAAAATATAGCTCAGGCCTCGTAATTGGGATATTTGGGATATTTTGAAAACTGCAGGGGGTTTTGTTCAAAATGTGACTCACTGCCGTGTCCAGTACTTGGCATATGTTGGGTATAAAAAGTCGTAATATCAAACTGCGAATACATGCATAGAGCCAGAATTTGGCTCCAAATTATGGCTAAGGCCTCGAAATTTGGATATTTGGGATAATTTGAAAACTGCAGGGAGGTTTGGGACAAATGTGACCAAATGTCGGAAAACCCGACACCATTTAATATATCATACAGACAGATAATAATTGCTGCTGTATTACCAACAAGTTACCCATAGAAAACGTAACTTGTAGTGGAATTACCGTCTAAAGAAAACGGGATATCATCACCACATACCATTATAAATTCACCAGCTATTCTGCTGGGAATTATTCTTAAATACATTAGTCTTTGGACTTTACCATCATAAAACATCTCATATAAATTAACTTAATTATCAATATTAAAGTAGAGTAAATGTGACCCTTCTATCACTTTCCGTCATCTGGACAATGTAAGCCAGGTGTCAGTGAGGAAGGAGGGGCAGCCATTGTTGTGTCACCTCCGAGACGTGTGGAGCAAATTCGGCTCCTATCATATCTGGACAATGTCGGCCAGTAGCGTCAATAGTATGGAGTGTTAGACATTGCCATTGTTGTGTCACCTCCGAGACGTGTGGAGCAAATTCGGCTCCTATCATATCTGGACAATGTCGGCCAGTAGCGTCAATAGTATGGAGTGTTAGACATTGCCATTGTTGATACTAGACCAGAGGCTCACACGGGAGCAAATTCGGCTCCTGTTAATTTTACTTGGACGTAGTGTTATGGAAACCAAAGGTGTACCATTTTCAACACGCTGTCATCAAATCAAGTTAAGTGTTCTTTCCGGAACACATTATCTATCATTAGTGGCCATTAATGTCATTGGGTAGGGTTAACCGGTTAGATCACGAAATCGCCTCAAACTAAAGGTAATTAAGCCAGGTCTTCATTGTTCCATGTACAGTTTCTCTGAAATACTTGTCATATACAGGATCCTGGCTTTACAGCTAGCGCCCTTTTGACAGGTCAAGACGTGGAAGCAAGGCTTTGTGCATCAGTTACTGGGTGATGGAAGCTACCTCAAAGAGGATAATTTGGTGTCTACACCCTAGTTATACCTGGTGATTATGAGATTATTGCAGAAATACAGTCCACTTATCATTATACAAATTGCTATCGAAGTATATAAATTAACGTAAATATAAATTCATATAAATAAATATAAATCTCACAGGTCGGTACCCACACCAAACGCCGCTTTAAGTACTTGGCATATGCTGGGTATAAAAACTCGTAATTTCAAACTCCGAATACGTGCAGAGAGCCAGAATTTTGCTCCAAAATATGGCTCAGGCCTCGAAATTGGAATATTTGGGATATTTCGAAAACTGCAGGGGAGTTTGTGCAAAATGTGACTCACTGCCGCTTTCAGGACTTGGCATATGTTGGGTATAAAAAGTCGTAATATCAAATTGCGAATACGTGCAAAGAGCCAAAATTTGGCTACAAAATATGGCTCAGGCCTCGAAATTGGGATGTTTGGGATATTTTGAAAACTGCAGGTGAGTTTGTGCAAAATGTGAATCACTGCTGCGTCCAGTACTTGGCATATGTTGGGTATAAAAAGTCGTAATTTAAAACTGCGAATACGTGCAGAGAGCCAGAATTTGGCTCCAAAATATGGCTCAGGCCTCGAAATTGGGTTGTTTGGGATATTTTGAAAACTGCAGGGGAGTTTGTGCAAAATGTGACTCACTGCCGCTTTCAGGACTTGGCATATGTTGGGAATAAAAAGTTGTAATATCAAACTGCGAATACGTGCATAGAGCCAGAATTTGGCTCCAAAATATGGCTCAGGCCTCGAAATTGGGTTGTTTGGGATATTTTGAAAACTGCAGGGGAGTTTGTGGAAAATGTGACTCACTGCCGCGTCCAGTACTTGGCATATGTTGGGTATAAAATGTCATAACATCAAACTGCGAATACGTGCAGAGATCCAGAATTTGGCTCCAAAATATGGCTCAGGCCCCGAAATTGGGATTTTTGGGATATTTTGAAAACTGGAGGGAGGTTTGGGACAAATGTGACCAAACGCTGCTTTCAGTACTTTTCATATATTGGGTATAAACATTCGTAATTTCAAACTGCGAATACGTGCAGGGAGCCAGAATTTGGCTCCAAAATATGGCTCAGGCCTCGAAATTGGGATATTTGGGATATTTCGAAAACTGCAGGGGAGTTTGTGCAAAATATGACTCACTGCTGCGTCCAGTACTTGGCCTGTGTTGGGTACAAAAAGTCGTAATATCAAACTGTGGATACGTGCAGAGAGCCAGAATTTTCTCCAAAATATGGCTCAGGCCTTGAAATTGGGATATTTGGGATATTTTGAAAACTGGAGGGAGGTTTGGGACAAATGTGACCAAACGCCGCTTTCAGTACTTGGCATATGTTGGGTAAAAAAAGTCGTAATTTTCAACTGGGAATACGTGTAGAGAGCCAGAATTTGTCTCCAAAATATGGCTCAGGCCTCAAAATTGGGATGTTTGGGATAATTTGAAAACTGCAGGGGGGATTGGGACAAATGTGACCAAACGCCGCTTTCAGTACTTGGCATATGTTGGGTATAAAAAGTCGTAATATCAAACTGCAAATACGTGCAGAGAGCCAGAATTTGGCTCCAAAATATAGCTCAGGCCTCGTAATTGGGATATTTGGGATATTTTGAAAACTGCAGGGGGTTTTGTTCAAAATGTGACTCACTGCCGTGTCCAGTACTTGGCATATGTTGGGTATAAAAAGTCGTAATATCAAACTGCGAATACATGCATAGAGCCAGAATTTGGCTCCAAATTATGGCTAAGGCCTCGAAATTTGGATATTTGGGATAATTTGAAAACTGCAGGGAGGTTTGGGACAAATGTGACCAAATGTCGGAAAACCCGACACCATTTAATATATCATACAGACAGATAATAATTGCTGCTGTATTACCAACAAGTTACCCATAGAAAACGTAACTTGTAGTGGAATTACCGTCTAAAGAAAACGGGATATCATCACCACATACCATTATAAATTCACCAGCTATTCTGCTGGGAATTATTCTTAAATACATTAGTCTTTGGACTTTACCATCATAAAACATCTCATATAAATTAACTTAATTATCAATATTAAAGTAGAGTAAATGTGACCCTTCTATCACTTTCCGTCATCTGGACAATGTAAGCCAGGTGTCAGTGAGGAAGGAGGGGCAGCCATTGTTGTGTCACCTCCGAGACGTGTGGAGCAAATTCGGCTCCTATCATATCTGGACAATGTCGGCCAGTAGCGTCAATAGTATGGAGTGTTAGACATTGCCATTGTTGTGTCACCTCCGAGACGTGTGGAGCAAATTCGGCTCCTATCATATCTGGACAATGTCGGCCAGTAGCGTCAATAGTATGGAGTGTTAGACATTGCCATTGTTGATACTAGACCAGAGGCTCACACGGGAGCAAATTCGGCTCCTGTTAATTTTACTTGGACGTAGTGTTATGGAAACCAAAGGTGTACCATTTTCAACACGCTGTCATCAAATCAAGTTAAGTGTTCTTTCCGGAACACATTATCTATCATTAGTGGCCATTAATGTCATTGGGTAGGGTTAACCGGTTAGATCACGAAATCGCCTCAAACTAAAGGTAATTAAGCCAGGTCTTCATTGTTCCATGTACAGTTTCTCTGAAATACTTGTCATATACAGGATCCTGGCTTTACAGCTAGCGCCCTTTTGACAGGTCAAGACGTGGAAGCAAGGCTTTGTGCATCAGTTACTGGGTGATGGAAGCTACCTCAAAGAGGATAATTTGGTGTCTACACCCTAGTTATACCTGGTGATTATGAGATTATTGCAGAAATACAGTCCACTTATCATTATACAAATTGCTATCGAAGTATATAAATTAACGTAAATATAAATTCATATAAATAAATATAAATCTCACAGGTCGGTACCCACACCAAACGCCGCTTTAAGTACTTGGCATATGCTGGGTATAAAAACTCGTAATTTCAAACTCCGAATACGTGCAGAGAGCCAGAATTTTGCTCCAAAATATGGCTCAGGCCTCGAAATTGGAATATTTGGGATATTTCGAAAACTGCAGGGGAGTTTGTGCAAAATGTGACTCACTGCCGCTTTCAGGACTTGGCATATGTTGGGTATAAAAAGTCGTAATATCAAACTGCGAATACGTGCATAGAGCCAGAATTTGGCTAGACAATATGGCTTAGGCCAAGAAATTGGGATGTTTGGGATATTTTGAAAACTGCAGGGGAGTTTGTGCAAAATGTGACTCACTGCTGCGTCCAGTACTTGGCATATGTTGGGTATAAAAAGTTGGAATATCAAACTGCGAATACGTGCAGAGAGCCAGAATTTGGCTCCAAAATATGGCTCATGCCTCAATACTTAGATGTTTGGGATATTTTGAAAACTGCAAGGGAGTTTGTGCAAAATGTGACACAACGTCGCTTTCAATACTTCGCATATGTTGGGTAAAAAATTCGTAATTTTCAACTGTGAATACGTGCATAGAGCCAGAATTTGGCTCAAAAATATGGCTCAGGCCTCAAAATTGGGATGTTTGCGATATTTTGAAAACTGCAGGGGAGTTTATGCAAAATGTGACTCACTGCCGCTTTCAGGACTTGGCATATGTTGGGTATAAAAATTCGTAGAATCAAAATGCGAATACGTGCATAGAGACAGAATTTGGCTCCAAAATATGGCTCAGGCCTCGAAATTGGGATATTTCGAAAACTGCAGGGGAGTTTGTGCAAAATGTGACTCACTGCCGCGTCCAGTACTTGGCATATGTAGGGTATAAAAATTCAAAATATCAAACTGCGAATACGTGCAGAGAGCCAGAATTTGGCTCCAAAATATGGCTCAGGCCTCGATATTGGGATATTTGGGATATTTTGAAAACTGCAGAGGGGATTGGGACAAATGTGACCAAACACCGATTTCAGGACATGGCATATGTTGGGAATAAAAAGTCGTTATTTCAAACTGAGAATACGTGCAGAGAGCCAGAATATGGCTCCAAAATATGGCTCAGGCCTAGAAATTTGTAAGTTTGGGATATTTTGAAAACTGCAGGGGAGTTTGTGCAAAATGTGACTCACTGCCGTGTCCAGTACTTGGCATATGTTGGCTATAAAAAGTCGTAATATCAAACTGCGAATACATGCATAGAGCCAGAATTTGGCTCCAAATTATGGCTCAGGCCTCGAAATTGGGATATTTGGGATATTTTGAAAACTGCAGGGAGGTTTGGACAAATGTGACCAAACGCCGCTTTCAGTACTTGGCATATACTGGGTATAAAAACTCGTAATTTCAAACTGCGAATACGTGCAGAGAGCCAGAATTTGGCTCCAAAATATTGCTCAAGCCTCGAAATTGGGATTTTTGGGATATTTTGAAAACTGGAGGGGAGTTTGTGCAAAATGTCTCACTGCCGCTTTCAGTACTTGGCATATGTTGGGTATAAGAAGTCGGAATTTCGAACTGCGAATACGTGCAGAGAGCCTGAATTTGGCTCCAAAATATGGCTCAAGCCTCGAAACTGGGATGTTTGGGATATTTTGAAAACTGCAGGGGGGATTGGGACAAATGTGACCAAATGCCGCTTTCAGTACTTGGCATATATTGGGTATAAAAAGTCGGAATTTCAAACTGCGAATACGTGCAGAGAGCCAGAATTTGGCTCTAAAATATGGCTCAGGCCTCGAAATTGGGATATTTAGGATATTTCGAAAACTGCAGGGGAGTTTGTGCAAAATGTGACTCACTGCCGCCTTCAGGACTTGGCATATGTTGGGTATAAAAAGTCGTAATATCAAACTGCGAATACGTGCATAGAGCCAGAATTTGGCTAGACAATATGGCTTAGGCCTCGAAATTGGGATGTTTGGGATATTTTGAAAACTGCAGGGGAGTTTGTGCAAAATGTGACTCACTGCCGCGTCCAGTACTTGGCATATGTTGGGTATAAAAAGTCGGAATATCAAACTGCGAATACGTGCAGAGAGCCAGAATTTGGCTCTAAAATATGGCTCAGGACTCGTAATTGGGATATTTGGGATATTTCGAAAACTGCAGGGGAGTTTGTTCAAAATGTGACTCACTACCGCTTTCAGGACTTGGCATATGTTGGGTGTAAAAAGTCTTAGAATCAAACTGCGAATAAGTGCATAGAGCCAGAATTTGGCTCCAAAATATGGCTCAGGCCTCGAAATTGGGATGTTTGGGATATTTTGAAAACTGGAGGAAGGTTTGGGACATATGTGACCAAACGCCGCTTTCAGAACTTGGCATATGTTGGGTATAAAAAGTCGTAATTTCAAACTGCCAATACGTGCAGAGAGCCAGAATTTGGCTCCAAAATATTGCTCAAGCCTCGAAATTGGGATTTTTGGGATATTTTGAAAACTGGAGGGGAGTTTGTGCAAAATGTCTCACTGCCGCTTTCAGTACTTGGCATATGTTGGATATAAGAAGTCGGAATTTCGAACTGCGAATATGTGCAGAGAGCCTGAATTTGGCTCCAAAATATGGCTCAAGCCTCGAAACTGGGATGTTTGGGATATTTTGAAAACTGCAGGGGGGATTGGGACAAATGTGACCAAATGCCGCTTTCAGTACTTGGCATATATTGGGTATAAAAAGTCGGAATTTCAAACTGCGAATACGTGCAGAGAGCCAGAATTTGGCTCTAAAATATGGCTCAGGCCTCGAAATTGGGATATTTAGGATATTTCGAAAACTGCAGGGGAGTTTGTGCAAAATGTGACTCACTGCCGCCTTCAGGACTTGGCATATGTTGGGTATAAAAAGTCGTAATATCAAACTGCGAATACGTGCATAGAGCCAGAATTTGGCTAGACAATATGGCTTAGGCCTCGAAATTGGGATGTTTGGGATATTTTGAAAACTGCAGGGGAGTTTGTGCAAAATGTGACTCACTGCCGCGTCCAGTACTTGGCATATGTTGGGTATAAAAAGTCGGAATATCAAACTGCGAATACGTGCAGAGAGCCAGAATTTGGCTCTAAAATATGGCTCAGGACTCGTAATTGGGATATTTGGGATATTTCGAAAACTGCAGGGGAGTTTGTTCAAAATGTGACTCACTACCGCTTTCAGGACTTGGCATATGTTGGGTGTAAAAAGTCTTAGAATCAAACTGCGAATAAGTGCATAGAGCCAGAATTTGGCTCCAAAACATGGCTCAGGCCTCGAAATTGGGATGTTTGGGATATTTTGAAAACTGGAGGGAGGTTTGGGACATATGTGACCAAACGCCGCTTTCAGGACTTGGCATATGTTGGGTATAAAAAGTCGTACTATCAAATTGCGAATACGTGCATAGAGCCAAAATTTGGCTACAAAATATGGCTCAGGCCTCGAAATTGGGATGTTTGGGATATTTTGAAAACTGCAGGTGAGTTTGTGCAAAATGTGAATCACTGCTGCGTCCAGTACTTGGCATATGTTGGGTATAAAAAGTCGTAATTTAAAACTGCGAATACGTGCAGAGAGCCAGAATTTGGCTCCAAAATATGGCTCAGGCCTCGAAATTGGGTTGTTTGGGATATTTTGAAAACTGCAAGGGAGTTTGTGCAAAATGTGACTCACTGCCGCTTTCAGGACTTGGCATATGTTGGGAATAAAAAGTTGTAATATCAAACTGCGAATACGTGCATAGAGCCAGAATTTGGCTCCAAAATATGGCTCAGGCCTCGAAATTGGGTTGTTTGGGATATTTTGAAAACTGCAGGGGAGTTTGTGGAAAATGTGACTCACTGCCGCGTCCAGTACTTGGCATATGTTGGGTATAAAATGTCATAACATCAAACTGCGAATACGTGCAGAGATCCAGAATTTGGCTCCAAAATATGGCTCAGGCCCCGAAATTGGGATTTTTGGGATATTTTGAAAACTGGACGGAGGTTTGGGACAAATGTGACCAAACGCTGCTTTCAGCACTTTTCATATATTGGGTATAAAAATTCGTAATTTCAAACTGCGAATACGTGCAGGGAGCCAGAATTTGGCTCCAAAATATGGCTCAGGCCTCGAAATTGGGATATTTGGGATATTTCGAAAACTGCAGGGGAGTTTGTGCAAAATATGACTCACTGCTGCGTCCAGTACTTGGCCTGTGTTGGGTACAAAAAGTCGTAATATCAAACTGTGGATACGTGCAGAGAGCCAGAATTTTCTCCAAAATATGGCTCAGGCCTTGAAATTGGGATATTTGGGATATTTTGAAAACTGGAGGGAGGTTTGGGACAAATGTGACCAAACGCCGCTTTCAGTACTTGGCATATGTTGGGTAAAAAAAGTCGTAATTTTCAACTGCGAATACGTGTAGAGAGCCAGAATTTGTCTCCAAAATATGGCTCAGGCCTCAAAATTGGGATGTTTGGGATATTTTGAAAACTGCAGGGGGGATTGGGACAAATGTGACCAAACGCCGCTTTCAGTACTTGGCATATGTTGGGTATAAAAAGTCGTAATATCAAACTGCAAATACGTGCAGAGAGCCAGAATTTGGCTCCAAAATATAGCTCAGGCCTCGTAATTGGGATATTTGGGATATTTTGAAAACTGCAGGGGGTTTTGTTCAAAATGTGACTCACTGCCGTGTCCAGTACTTGGCATATGTTGGGTATAAAAAGTCGTAATATCAAACTGCGAATACATGCATAGAGCCAGAATTTGGCTCCAAATTATGGCTAAGGCCTCGAAATTTGGATATTTGGGATAATTTGAAAACTGCAGGGAGGTTTGGGACAAATGTGACCAAATGTCGGAAAACCCGACACCATTTAATATATCATACAGACAGATAATAATTGCTGCTGTATTACCAACAAGTTACCCATAGAAAACGTAACTTGTAGTGGAATTACCGTCTAAAGAAAACGGGATATCATCACCACATACCATTAAAAATTCACCAGCTATTCTGCTGGGAATTATTCTTAAATACATTAGTCTTTGGACTTTACCATCATAAAACATCTCATATAAATTAACTTAATTATCAATATTAAAGTAGAGTAAATGTGACCCTTCTATCACTTTCCGTCATCTGGACAATGTAAGCCAGGTGTCAGTGAGGAAGGAGGGGCAGCCATTGTTGTGTCACCTCCGAGACGTGTGGAGCAAATTCGGCTCCTATCATATCTGGACAATGTCGGCCAGTAGCGTCAATAGTATGGAGTGTTAGACATTGCCATTGTTGATACTAGACCAGAGGCTCACACGGGAGCAAATTCGGCTCCTGTTAATTTTACTTGGACGTAGTGTTATGGAAACCAAAGGTGTACCATTTTCAACACGCTGTCATCAAATCAAGTTAAGTGTTCTTTCCGGAACCCATTATCTATCATTAGTGGCCATTAATGTCATTGGGTAGGGTTAACCGGTTAGATCACGAAATCGCCTCAAACTAAAGGTAATTAAGCCAGGTCTTCATTGTTCCATGTACAGTTTCTCTGAAATACTCGTCATATACAGGATCCTGGCTTTACAGCTAGCGCCCTTTTGACAGGTCAAGACGTGGAAGCAAGGCTTTGTGCATCAGTTACTGGGTGATGGAAGCTACCTCAAAGAGGATAATTTGGTGTCTACACCCTAGTTATACCTGGTGATTATGAGATTATTGCAGAAATACAGTCCACTTATCATTATACAAATTGCTATCGAAGTATATAAATTAACGTAAATATAAATTCATATAAATAAATATAAATCTCACAGGTCGGTACCCACACCAAACGCCGCTTTAAGTACTTGGCATATGCTGGGTATAAAAACTCGTAATTTCAAACTGCGAATACGTGCAGAGAGCCAGAATTTGGCTCCAAAATATTGCTCAGGACTCGAAATTGGGATTTTTGGGATATTTTGAAAACTGGAGGGGAGTTTGTGCAAAATGTCTCACTGCCGCTTTCAGTACTTGGCATATGTTGGGTTTAAAAAGTCGGAATTTCGAACTGCGAATACGTGCAGAGAGCCTGAATTTGGCTCCAAAATATGGCTCAAGCCTCGAAACTGGGATGTTTGGGATATTTTGAAAACTGCAGGGGGGATTGGGACAAATGTAACCATACGCCGCTTTCAGTACTTGGCATATATTGGGTATAAAAAGTCGAAATTTCAAACTCCGAATACGTGCAGAGAGCCAGAATTTTGCTCCAAAATATGGCTCAGGCCTCGAAATTGGAATATTTGGGATATTTTGAAAACTGCAGGGGAGTTTGTGCAAAATGTGACTCACTGCCGCTTTCAGGACTTGGCATATGTTGGGTATAAAAAGTCGTAATATCAAACTGCGAATACGTGCATAGAGCCAGAATTTGGCTAGACAATATGGCTTAGGCCAAGAAATTGGGATGTTTGGGATATTTTGAAAACTGCAGGGGAGTTTGTGCAAAATGTGACTCACTGCTGCGTCCAGTACTTGGCATATGTTGGGTATAAAAAGTTGGAATATCAAACTGCGAATACGTGCAGAGAGCCAGAATTTGGCTCCAAAATATGGCTCATGCCTCAATACTTAGATGTTTGGGATATTTTGAAAACTGCAAGGGAGTTTGTGCAAAATGTGACAACGTCGCTTTCAATACTTCGCATATGTTGGGTAAAAAATTCGTAATTTTCAACTGTGAATACGTGCATAGAGCCAGAATTTGGCTCAAAAATATGGCTCAGGCCTCAAAATTGGGATGTTTGCGATATTTTGAAAACTGCAGGGGAGTTTATGCAAAATGTGACTCACTGCCGCGTCCAGTACTTGGCATATGTAGGGTATAAAAATTCAAAATATCAAACTGCGAATACGTGCAGAGAGCCAGAATTTGGCTCCAAAATATGGCTCAGGCCTCGATATTGGGATATTTGGGATATTTTGAAAACTGCAGAGGGGATTGGGACAAATGTGACCAAACACCGATTTCAGGACATGGCATATGTTGGGAATAAAAAGTCGTTATTTCAAACTGAGAATACGTGCAGAGAGCCAGAATATGGCTCCAAAATATGGCTCCGGCCTAGAAATTTGTAAGTTTGGGATATTTTGAAAACTGCAGGGGAGTTTGTGCAAAATGTGACTCACTGCCGTGTCCAGTACTTGGCATATGTTGGGTATAAAAAGTCGTAATATCAAACTGCGAATACATGCATAGAGCCAGAATTTGGCTCCAAATTATGGCTCAGGCCTCGAAATTGGGATATTTGGGATATTTTGAAAACTGCAGGGAGGTTTGGACAAATGTGACCAAACGCCGCTTTCAGTACTTGGCATATACTGGGTATAAAAACTCGTAATTTCAAACTGCGAATACGTGCAGAGAGCCAGAATTTGGCTCCAAAATATTGCTCAAGCCTCGAAATTGGGATTTTTGGGATATTTTGAAAACTGGAGGGGAGTTTGTGCAAAATGTCTCACTGCCGCTTTCAGTACTTGGCATATGTTGGGTATAAGAAGTCGGAATTTCGAACTGCGAATATGTGCAGAGAGCCTGAATTTGGCTCCAAAATATGGCTCAAGCCTCGAAACTGGGATGTTTGGGATATTTTGAAAACTGCAGGGGGGATTGGGACAAATGTGACCAAATGCCGCTTTCAGTACTTGGCATATATTGGGTATAAAAAGTCGGAATTTCAAACTGCGAATACGTGCAGAGAGCCAGAATTTGGCTCTAAAATATGGCTCAGGCCTCGAAATTGGGATATTTAGGATATTTCGAAAACTGCAGGGGAGTTTGTGCAAAATGTGACTCACTGCCGCCTTCAGGACTTGGCATATGTTGGGTATATAAAGTCGTAATATCAAACTGCGAATACGTGCATAGAGCCAGAATTTGGCTCCAAATTATGGCTCAGGCCTCGAAATTGGGATATTTGGGATATTTTGAAAACTGCAGGGAGGTTTGGACAAATGTGACCAAACGCCGCTTTCAGTACTTGGCATATACTGGGTATAAAAACTCGTAATTTCAAACTGCGAATACGTGCAGAGAGCCAGAATTTGGCTCCAAAATATTGCTCTAGCCTCGAAATTGGGATTTTTGGGATATTTTGAAAACTGGAGGGGAGTTTGTGCAAAATGTCTCACTGCCGCTTTCAGTACTTGGCATATGTTGGGTATAAAAAGTCGTAATATCAAACTGCGAATACGTGCATAGAGCCAGAATTTGGCTAGACAATATGGCTTAGGCCTCGAAATTGGGATGTTTGGGATATTTTGAAAACTGCAGGGGAGTTTGTGCAAAATGTGACTCACTGCCGCGTCCAGTACTTGGCATATGTTGGGTATAAAAAGTCGGAATATCAAACTGCGAATACGTGCAGAGAGCCAGAATTTGGCTCTAAAATATGGCTCAGGACTCGTAATTGGGATATTTGGGATATTTCGAAAACTGCAGGGGAGTTTGTTCAAAATGTGACTCACTACCGCTTTCAGGACTTGGCATATGTTGGGTGTAAAAAGTCTTAGAATCAAACTGCGAATAAGTGCATAGAGCCAGAATTTGGCTCCAAAATATGGCTCAGGCCTCGAAATTGGGATGTTTGGGATATTTTGAAAACTGGAGGGAGGTTTGGGACATATGTGACCAAACGCCGCTTTCAGAACTTGGCATATGTAGGGTATAAAAATTCAAAATATCAAACTGCGAATATGTGCAGAGAGCCAGAATTTGGCTCCAAAATATGGCTCAGGCCTCGAAATTGGGATATTTGGGATATTTTGAAAACTGCAGGGAGGTTTGGGACAAATGTGACCAAACTCCTCTTTCAGTACTTGGCATATGTTGGGTATAAAAAGTCGTAATATCAAACTGCAAATACGTGCAGAGAGCCAAAATTTGGCTCCAAAATATAGCTCAGGCCTCGAAATTGGGATATTTGGGATATTTTGAAAACTGCAGGGGGGATTGTTCAAAATGTGACTCATTGCCGCTTTCAGTACTTGGCATATGTTGGGTATAAAAAGTCGTAATATCAAACTGCGAATACGTGCAGAGAGACTGAATTTGGCTTTAAAATATGGCTCCGGCCTCAAAATTGGGGTGTTTGGGATATTTTGAAAATTGCAGGGGAGTTTGTGCAAAATGTGACTCATTGCCGCTTTCAGCACTTCACATATGTTGGGTAAAAAAAATTCGTAATTTTCAACTGCGAATACTTGCAGAGAGCCAGAATTTGTCTCCAAAATATGGCTCAGGCCTCAAAATTGGGATGTTTGGGATATTTTGAAAACTGCAGGGGGGATTGGGACAAATGTGACCAAACACGGCTTTCAGTACTTGGCATATGTTGGGTATATAAAGTCGTAATATCAAACTGCAAATACGTGCAGAGAGCCAGAATTTGGCTCCAAAATATAGCTCAGGCATCGAAATTGGGATATTTGGGATATTTTGAAGACTGCAGGGGAGTTTGTGCAAAATGTGACCAAACGCCGCTTTCAGTACTTCGCATATGTTGGGTACAAAAAAGTCGTAATTTTCAACTACGAATACGTGCAGAGAGCCAGAATTTGGCTCAAAAATATGGCTCAGGCCTCCAAATTGGGATGTTTGGGATATTTTGAAAACTGCAGGGGGGATTGTGACAAATGTGACCAAACGCCGCTTTCAGGACATGGCATATGTTGGGTATAAAAAGTCGTAATATCAAACTGCGAATACATGCATAGAGCCTGAATTTGGCTCCAAAATATGGCTCAGGCCTCGTAATTGGGATATTTGGGATATTTTGAAAACTGCAGGGAGGTTTGGGACAAATGTGACCAAACGCCGCTTTCAGTACTTGGCATATGCTGGGTATAAAAAGTCGTAATTTCAAACTGCGAATACGTGCAAAGAGCCAGAATTTGGCTCCAAAATATTGCTCAGGCCTCGAAATTTGTAAGTTTTGGATATTTTGAAAACTGGAGGGGAGTTTGTGCAAAATGTCTCACTGCCGCTCTCAGTACTTGGCATGTGTTGGGTATAAAAAGTTGGAATTTCGAGCTGCGAATACGTGCAGAAAGCCTAAATTTTGCTCCAAAATATGGCTCAGGCCTCGAAGTTGGGATATTTGGGATATTTTGAAAACTGCAGGGGAGTTTGTGCAAAATGTGACTCACTGCCGCTTTCAGTACTTGGCATATGTTGGGTATAAAAAGTCGTAATATCAAACTGCGAATACGTGCATAGAGCCAGA